>NW_027140506.1:0-300000 GCF_036365525.1 Heterodontus francisci | reverse complement strand
AGAATGTTATTGTTTACTGCAAGAGAAATTGAATACCAAAATATGGAGGTCATGCTTCAGTTTCACAGGGCATTGGTGAGACCACATCTGGAGTACTGTGTACAGTTTTGGTCTCCTTGTTAATAGAAGAATGTAAATGTATTGGGGGCAGTAAAGAGAAGGCTTATTAGACTGATACCTGGAATCGGCGGGCCGTCTTATGAGGGAATATTGGACAGGTTAGGCTTGTATCCGCTGCAGTTTAGAAGGGTAAGAGGCGGCTTGATTGAAACATATAGGACTCCGAGGGGTCTTGACGGGGTGCATGTGGAAAGGATGTTTCCCATTGTGGGAGAATCTAGAATTAGGGGTCTCTATTTAAAAATAAGTGGGGGGGGGGGGGGTCACCCATTTAACACACAGATGAGGAGATTTTTTTTCTGTGAGGATCGTGGATTTTTGGAATTCTCTTCCTCAAAAGGCGCTGGAAGCAGAGTCTTTGAATATTTGTAAGGCAGAGGTAGATAGATTATTGATAAGCAAGGGGTTGAAGGTTATCGGGGGCTGGTGGAAATGTGAAGTCGAGTTTACAATCAGATTAGTCATGATCTTATTGAATGGCAGAGCAGGCCTGAGGGGCCGAGTGCCCTACTCCTGCTCCTAATTCATCTGTTCATATTTTCATAAACTGTGGCTTAGGATGGTACTGTCTCCGAATGTGAACTTTTTAGTGCTGCAGCAGCGAACGCCACAATAAAACCTACATTGAAATCTTCATTTTTTTGCTGGGAATCAATTGTTTTTCCTACTTCTAATTTCTCGTTTGTCATTGGGTTACAATCAATTTCTGTTACAGCCATGTGAGGAGTGGTCCCAGGTCCCCTCTTGTCCTATCTCAGATTTGACCACAATAGGCTTTATTCCTTTTTAGCAGTGGACGTGCTGACCACCTCAGTGAGTATTTTACCTTATACTTTTATTGTGCTCGTGAAAGAGCCAATCAGACAGGTTTTCTTGAGATTAAACAAGAGGTGAGTTTATTATACTTAACAAACTAAGCTGGATCTAAATAAAATAATAAACATGTACGCTACACATTCACGCAGACACGAGAATCATACACAAATAAATTAGAGTGAGAAATACACTGGTGTTGGATGAGAGTCCATGATAAATAAAGAAAATACACGGTCTGTGAGGTTGGATAATTCTGTGGTCTGCGCCTTTGCCACTCTTGCATATGAGTTTCATGTCATCTGCAGGAGTTGAAATTGTTTATTTTTACATTTAATTCTATATCATGTATCTATCTATATGTCAGGAACAGCACTGGTTCTAACACTGACCCCTGAGAAATAGCACTGTACACTCCCCCTCCCCCAGAATAAACAATGTCTGTTCACAACTTCTCTCTGCTTTCTGTCCCTGAGTCAATGTCATATCCACACTATCACTGTCACAGTAATCCATGTCATCCATTTTTCATAACAAGTCTATGAAATGTCATTTGATCACAGGCCTTTTGAAAGTTCATATACATAACACGAAACACGCTGCCCTCATCAACACTCACAGTTATGTCATCAACTAACTTGATCAAGATTATCAGACATGATTGGTTATCAAGCTATCCATCCTGTTTGTCATTTATTATCAGATGTTTTTCCAAGAAAGATATATTTTTGAGCTGGGTTATGGCCTCCATAAATTTCCAATCGCCGACATAAGACTGTTTGGTCAGAAGTTACAGGGTTTATCCCATCTCTTTTTTTAAACAGGGTGCATACTTTACAGTCCTGCACTCCCCTGTCACTACTCCCATAGCCAAGGAGGAGTGAAAGCTTCTGGCCAGTGCCTCTTCTACTCCTTCCCTCAACAAACCTCATACATCCCATCCAGTCTGGGTCACTGTTATACTTTATTTTGGAACACTAAATGCTGGTTTGACAGGGGTTAACTGTATCTGTTTGTTCAGTGTGTGTAATTAATGTCAGTCTCCATGGACCCTAATTGTATCATTGGAGAGTTTTCCACTTCTATTAATAAGGGAGTTCCTCCAATGTGTTGTTCCAAGCCAGGAGCGTCACCCCCACACTAACAGCAGCTAAAGAGAGTGGAAAAGGATTGATCAGAATCTGAGAACAATAGATTGGAGTTTTACAACAATGGATCATAATCTGAGAATAATAGATTGGAATGTTACCAAAATGGGCAGCAAGAGTTTTTCCTATTGGTTTGGCGAAGTTACTGCAGATTATTATTGGAGAACATTAGAAATGCGCATCTATTATGCACTAAAGATGATTGAAACGATTTACTATCCCATCCTCGCTATTATTGGTGTCCCTGGTAAGTCTCTGTATCCAACTATTATATCTATCAACCATATGTCACTGATTTGTGTTCTTGCCATGTAAATCCTGGGAATACTGAAGCCTCTGTCTTCAGTCTCTCTCACAAAATCTGTTCCCGATCCACTGTCTGTATCCACCTCATTAGCCAATGTCTGAGGCTGAACCAGACAGTTTACTACCTCTATGTTCTATTTATACCTGAGCTGAGTTCATCGCCATGTTTTCTCCATCACTTAACCTGCCTACTGTCACTTCTGTAATATCACCCGTCTCCACCTCTGTCTCAAAACATCTCCTGCATAAACCCTCATCCGTGCCTTTGTTAAATCCACACTAGACTATTCCAATTCTGTCCTGGTCACCCTTCCAGTTATAATCCTCCATAAACCACAGCCCATCCGGAACTCAGCTGCCTGTATCCTAACTCACATCAAATCCTGATCACCCATCACCCCTGTGCTCACTGATCTACATTGGCTCCCAGTCTGGCAGCACCTTAATTTAAATATTCTCATTCTTGCGTTTGAATCCCTCCATGGCCTCACCCCTCCAATTAGTCCCATTCCCCTGTCCATATCCCATATTCTTGAAAATCATATCAGAATTGGACACAATTCTCCAGATGGGACCAAACCAATGATGTGTAAAAATCAGCATTTCCTCCTGAGTTTTATTACTCTGTGCCTCTCTCTAACACCAAGGACACTACATGTTACCTTCAATGATCTGTGTGTGTACACCGCAGGTCTCTCTAATCCTTCACCCACTTTATAATGGTACCATTTAGTTTATATTGTTTCTCCTCATACGTCCTCACCAAATGTCTCACTTCACACTTCACTGTGTTAAATTACATCTGCCATGTTCCTGCCCATTTTACCAGTCAGTCTCTGTCCTCCTGAAGTCTGTGACTATCCTTCACACTGTTTATTAACATTTCTGAGTTTCCTGCCATCTGAAAACTTTGACATTATCCCCTCTGTACACAAGCCCATTGTATTAACTTACAGCAACTGTGATCCCAACAGTGACCCTGGGGAATCCCACTGTGTACTTCCCTCCAGACTGAACAACAACCATTCTCCACTACTCTCTGCTTTCTGTCACTTAGCTAATTTCCTGCATGCTGGCATTGAATATAAAAAAAGAGCTGCATTTCTATAGCGCCTTTCATGACCACTGGACGTCACAAAGCATCTTACTCCCAACTGGTACTTTTTAAAGTGTGGTCACTCTTGTAATCAATGAAGGAGAGCAAACTCCCACAAGCAGCAATGTGATAATAATCAGTCCTGTTTTTGTGATGTTGATTGAATGATAAATATTGACCAGGACACAGGGAATAATTCCCTTACTCTGCTTCTAAATAGTACGATGGGATATTTAACATCCACCTGAGAGGAGAGACGGGACCTTGGTTTAACGTTTCATACAAAAGATGGTGCATCTGGCAGTGCAACACTCCCTCGGTATTGCACTACAGTGTCAGCCTTGATTCTTGTGATCAAGTCCTGCAGTGACCCTTGATCCCAGAAGCTTGTGACTGAAAGGGGAGAGAGCTGCAAACTGAGCCACGGCTGACATTGGCCCTTTAATCCCATATGTTTCTAATTTGGTAACACAGCTGTTATGTGGTACATTATCAAACACCTGGTGAAAGGATAGGAGTATTGGGAAAGTACAAGCAGGAACAATCATAGAATTATAGAATAGCATTGCACTGAAGGAGGCCATTTGGTCCATCAAGTCTGTGCTGTCACCTTTGAAGAGCTTCCAGTTAGTCCCACACCCGGGCTCTTTCCCAGATTCTTCCATTTCGTTCGCTTTAAGATATCTATCCAATTGCCGTTTGGAATCTACTATTGAAACTGTATCCTTCAGCCTATCAGACAATACATTGCAAATCCTAAACACCCATTGTCTAAAAAAAATCCCCGTGTCACCTCTGCTTCTTGTTTCCAATCACCGTAAATCTGTGTCCTCTGGTTAATGGTCCCTCACACATTGGAAACAATTTCATTTTATTTAATTTATCTAAACTCCACATAATCTTAATCATTTCGATCAGATCTCCTTTTAAATTTCCCTACTCTAAGGTGAACCATCCCAGCTACATAACTGTAATCCCTCATCCCTGGAACAGTTCCAGTAAAACTTTTTTATCCCGTCTCCAAAGGTTTCATGTGCTACCTTAAGTGGGTTTCCCAGTATTGGACACAATATTCCAGGTGGAGATGAACTAGTCTTTTCTATAGGTTTAATATAACATCCTATTCTACTCTGTGTCTCTATTAATAAAGCCTAAGTATCTATTTGCTTTGTTAACTGTTTGTTAACCTGTCCAGCTAACTTCAAAGATTGCACACAAACACCCCAGGTCTCTCTTTTATTCTCACCACTTGTGAAGTGGAACCATTTAGCTTATATTATCTCTCCTCATGCATCCGCATGCAGCTCACCATCACCTTCGCAAGGGCAATTATGGATGGACAATAAATGCTGGTCTAGTCAGCGATGCCCACATCCCATGAACAAATAATATAGTAAAATATTCCCACAACGTACCACCTCACACATCTGCCATGTCAATTAAATATTAGGATGACTGAAGCCAATGTTTTCAAACCCCACATCAAACGCTCCCTCGCTACATACTCCATCCCTCTCCTTGACAACTGTCTGAGACTAAACCAAACTGTTCACAAACTGCTGTCATAGTTGACCCTGCGATGATATTCCTGTCAAATATTCACGCTGTCACTAAAATTGACTATTTCCACCTCCGTATCATCACACAACGTTGCCCCTCTCTCAGCTGTTCTGCTGATGAAACAATTCACCTTGCCTGTGTTACCTGTAGACTTGGCTATTCCAGCACACTCCTGGCTGGTCTCCCACATTCTACCCTCTATAAACTTGAGGTGATCCAAAACAGTGCTGTCCATGTCCTAACTCACACCAAGTCCTGTTTACCCATCACACCCTGTACTCACTGACCTACATTGGATCCTGGTCAGTAACACCTCAATTTTAAAACTCTTAGCCTTCTTTTCTAATCCCTCATTGCCTCACCGCTCCCTATATCAGCACACATCTAATTCTGGCCTCTTGAGCATCCCCCATTTTAATTACTCTACCATTGGTAGCCGTGCCTTGAGCTGCCGAGGACCTAAGCTCTGGAAGCGAAGAGCAGAACTTCTTCAAGGTAGGCATTCCTGGAGGAGAAGTGGCAGTGAATTAAACACTAAAATAAAAACAAAATGCTGCCGATGCTGGAACTCTGAAATGAGAACATAAAGTGTTGGAAATACTTAGCAAGTCTGGAAGCATCTGTGTAGAGAGAAACAGAGTTAATGTTTCAGATCTATGACCCTTCATCGGAACTGGTAAACGTTAGAAATGTGACAGTCTGTCATTTAATCTCTCCCCTCTCCATCCCATGACTGTCCTTCCTTCTTCGTCTTCTTCCCTTTCTCCTCTTTCACTTGCTCAAAGACTGTTACATTTCTAACGTTTACCAGTTCTGATGAATGGTCACAGATCTGAAACATTAACTCTATTTCTCTCTACACAGATGCTGCCAGACTTGCTGAGTGTTTCTGGCACTTTCTGTTCTCATCCCTAAGCCCTGGAATTCTCTCCCTAAACTCTAAATGCAGTAAGTTGCACAGAGTCCAGATTTAGGGAGTACGGCTTGTACAGAGTGCTAGATGCAGTCAAGTTAATGAGTGACTGAATTTTGAGTTGATCTCTTTCCAAAATTTAGTTATTTTTTACATTTAGCATTTCACTTAATTTTAATCTGCACTTGTAGTTTCTTTCACAGTCTGTTAGTGACAGCTGGACAGTTAATTGATGATCATGGAATAGGAGGGTAGGACAGCTTGGATAATACAGAAACTGGCTTAATGAAAGATAACAGTGAGTTGTGGTAGATAGTTGTTTTTCAGACTGGAGGAAGGTAGACAGTGATGTTCCCCAAGGGTCAGTGCTAGGACCACTGCTTTTTTATGATATGTATAAATAATTTGGAGATTGGCACAGAGCAATATTTCAAAATTTGCTGATAATGACAAACTTGGAGGCGCAGCAGACAGTGAGGTTGATACTGATCAATGTAACAGGACATAGATAAACTAGCAGAATGAGCAGCCAAGAGGCAGATGGAATTTAATATAGACAAGTGTGAGGTGATACATTTTATCAGAAGTAACAGGTTGAGGCAGTGTACACTTAATGGCACAGTTCTCAAGAGTGTGGTACACTTCTCAAGAGTGTGCAGAGACAGAAGGACATAGGTTTGATGTACATAGATACTTAAAGGTGGCAGGACATATTAAGAGAGTCGTTCGTACAGCATATGAGATCTTTGGATTCGTAAATAGAGGTAGTGAGTACAGAATAAGTAAAGTCATGCTGAAAATTTATAAAGCTCTCGTTATGACCCAACTGGAGGACTGCATCCAGTTCTGTTCACCACACTTTAGGAAGGATCTGAGGGTCCTTGACAGGGTGTAGAGGAGATTTTCCAGAATGGTTCCAGGGATGGAGGATTTCAGCTACAAGGTTAGTTTGGAAAAGCTGGGATTGTTTTCCATGGAGTACAGGAGATTAAGAGGAGATTTGATAGAGGTATATAAGATGGTAACATGTTTGGATAATGTAGACAGGAAAATATGTTCCCATGAGTTAATGGTGCAAGGACTAGAGTTCAGGTTGTGGACAAGTGATGCGGAGGATGTGAGGTACAACATTTTTACACAGCGAGTGGGAAAGGCCTGGAAATCACTGCCTACGAGGGTGGTGGAAACAGAGATGGTGAATGATTTCAGAAGGATATTGGATGAACAATTGAGGGAAATAAACTTGCAGGAACATGGAGTCAGAGCTGGGGAATGAGACTGACTGTATTTATCTACAAAGAGCTGGCATGGACTCGATGGGCCGAATGGCCTCATTCCCTGCTGAAATGACCACGACTCTCTGACAGCGGAATACTATTATTACTGCTTTCCTGTAATGGGAAAGTTTATAATGGACTGGGCAGTATCACCCTGTTGAACCCCGTGATGTAAGTGAAATGTTTGATGCCCCAGAACGTGGTTAACAAATGTCCTTCACAAACAAAGTAAATCAGTTCAGTCCCACTCACAATTCTGGATCATTCACAATGGGGAGTAGTTTCTCCTGGTTTTCTCTACATTGGACAGCAGTCAGGCTTTTCACTGTGTCCCCCAACTCCATTTGGAAAGTATTGTCAGGGTTAGGTGAGATAAGACACGTTGTGTGACAGATTTCTTCAATTATATTACTGCTTCCGTGATCTCTTCAGTCCAACCGGGTTAAACCTGGTCATCACCATCATTAGGTAGTCCATAAAGAGGAGGCACAGTCTCTGCAAATCGAGGGATGAGGGTCCGCTGATACCCTATCAGCCTGAGGATAGGACACAGGGCAGTCTTTGAGATGGACAGGGGTAGACACTGGATGAGGGTCCATTGATACCCTATCAGCCTGAGGATAGGACACAGGGCAGTCTTTGAGATGGTCAGGGGTAGACACTGGATGAGGGTCCATTGATACCCTATCAGCCTGAGGATAGGACACAGGGCAGTCTTTGAGATGGACAGGGGTGGACACTGGATGAGGGTCCATTGATACCCCAAGAGCCTGAGGATAGGACACAGGGCAGTCTTTGAGATGGACAGGGGTGGACACTGGATGAGGGTCCATTGATACCCCACCAGCCTGAGGATAGGACACAGGGCAGTCTTTGAGATGGACAGGGGTAGACACTGGATGAGGGTCCATTGATACCCTATCAGCCTGAGGATAGGACACAGGGCAGTCTTTGAGATGGACAGGGGTAGACACTGGATGAGGGTCCATTGATACCCCACCAGCCTGAGGATAGGACACAGGGCAGTCTTTGAGGTGGACAGGTGTAGACACTGGATGGTCTCAGCTTTTGCTGAAACCCTCATCCATGCCTTTGTTACCTCGAGACTTGACTATTCTAACACACTCCTAGCTGCTCTCCCACATTCTACTCTCTGTAACCTTGTGGTCATCCAAAACTCTGCTGCATTCTTCTAATTTACACCAAATTCTGTTCACCCAACATCCCTGTGCTCACTGGCCTACATTGTCTCTTAGTCCAGTAACACCTCAATTTTAATATTCCCACTCGTATGATCAAATCCCTCCATGGCCTCACCCCTCTGATTATCCCAATCCCCTGTCCATTTCCAATATTCCTGAAACTGACCACACATTTCATCTCTCCAGCTCCACTGGTGCTGTGGAAGTTTGGATCCATAAAATGGTGTGAGCTGCACTGCCGGTCACATCCAGTACATTGTGCAGGACACCCAGGCTGGCCGGGGTGCTAGCGTGGGTGTAACGTGTGTGTGTGTCTGTAGCATGAGGAGGGGTCTGAATATGGTGTCAATCAGCCATTCCGGCAGCTTTGATATACGTCTTTCAAACTTGGTCTGTGCTTATCCACTGACTGCCTGTGTCAGTCCCTCTCAGCTGAACATACATTCAGCAGCACAAGGAACCCCCTCTAGTGCTATTTAAAATGACCAGGCATCCAGCTTAAAGGTGAGGGGCTTTTGACATACTTCTGCTGTTATAAAGTTGGTGGAGGTGCTGTGGATGGTTTTCTGGAGGCTGTGTTGTGAGCTGCTGCAAACAGTCAGGGAGGACAGAGGATTTGGTGACCCAACTCTGGACGAGGTTTGGGGACTGTAGTTACAGTGTCTCTCGAGATGCTTCTCTCTTTGTGTTGGGAATTCCTGGACGGGGTAGATCTTATAATCCGTGCTAAGGAGGGAGACCAGACGCCAGTTCGTAAGCAAGCAGAGATCACCCCTCTTCAGCAACAGGATGACAACCGCCCTGTGCCACGAGAGGGGCACCTCACGGGTCGCCAGGCTTTCCCCCAGGACCCGCATGTATTTGTCCCCCAGGACGTCCAGGAACACGCTGCCAAACTCCACGGTCAGCTCATCCTGCCACAGCGATTTGCTCCTTGAGAACTGGTGGAGGGCACCGTACAGCTCCGCCAATGTGAGCGGAGACTCCAATCCTTTGGCAGCCTCCGGGCTGACCTTCGGCAGGTCCTCCTATAAAACTCTGCACGTGTCCTCGCTGGAGGGGTTCAGAGAAAACAACACACTGTAATAGGTACGGTCCAGGAAGCCCATTCCCTCCGGATCTGTGATGGAGGATCCGTCATCTGCCAGCAGCTCAACGAGCTGCTTATGGACCCCCGGCCATTTTTCCAGTGAGTAGAAGAAACAGGAAATCTTCCAGTCCAAATCTTCCAGGATCTGGATCTGCGACCTTAAATATGCGCCTCGGGACGATATGAATTGCAGGTCCCTCAGCGCGCCCTTCTTCTCTTTGCACACCTGTCACAGCGTGGGGTCTGTGATGGCCTGATTGAGATGGGACTCCAAGTCGAGTACCTCCCTCTCTAGGCGCCATTCTCGGTTTCCCGCCTCTTGGTCGACCCCTTTGCTTACTTCTGACAGAAGACATGGATGTGAGGCTTGCCACATCCCGCCATAGACTCAGGGAGAGGACGCCCCCCTGCTTCCTTCTCCAGCCGGCCCAGATCGACGGAATGAGTCATGGAATCGCTCGTCCTCCAGCAGCCAGTTGTAAAAAGTGCCAGTACACGGTACCCTCCCGTGTGCAGAGTGGAGTTAACTCCGCCCACACCAGGTGGTAGTCTGAGCACGGCACCAGCCACATGAAGGCCACCAAGATGCAGGAGGCGTATGTCTGTGAAATGTAGAGTCGGTCAATTCGGAACTCTCCTCCTGAGGCCTCCTGATGAGGGCACTGGAGTTGGGATGGAGATTCCACCAGGCGACCACCAAGTCGAGGGAGTTGATCCATCAAGTCACCCTGCCACTCCAGGAGCCAGGTAGCATCGTCTCCCAATGTGGGTTTCCTGCAGAAAGCTCATCGCATATCTCCCTTCCCTGAGGACTGTGAGATTGTGAAAACGGCTGAGAGACGCCCCCTGCTCCTGTTGATGTTGAGTCTGGCTATGGATATCTTCATGTCAACAATACCACCATCCTGTCACCAATACCTTACTGTGAGGAGAGAGTGGAACTGCTCATCGCCTTCCACTCCTCCAGCAATCCAGAGAGGACACATTGAACAGACATCGCACGATCTTTTTCACATTTACCACCCACCTTGAGGGCAAGACGGACAGACCTGATGATCAGCGCAGCTCCACACACTGGTCAAGGGCCAGCTGAACTTTATTGTGACAATCCCTGCAAGCAGCAATGAAGTTCCGGAGTTCTGCAATGGGCATGAGAGGAGACTCGGTAGGAGGCATGAGGGAGTCCACCACCTCAATGGCAATGGATTCAAGGTCGTCCTCCGTGCCCCACACAGAGTCCCCATCTTCCTCCGTGCCATCACCGCCCGTGGCCTACACATCCACCACACTCTGTGGAGTGGAAATCCAGGCCACGACAGCTAGTCTCACCTCCCTCATGATCGAACCCGCAGGATCGATGGTGGAGGAGTCATTCCTCGATTCCTCTGGGGAAACTAGGTATATGAGTGCCTGTGGTTCAGGACACCCTCTCCCCCTCCGTCCCCGGGCTTGTGATCAGCCTAGGGGGAGGCAGTTGTGTCTTGACACTGGAAATCCAGCCGGAGCGGGACCCGAGGTAGAGAGAGGAGGCCATCTCCCACCCTGCCAGCGCCACAATACCAGCAGACAGGGCACTGTTAACATTATTCAAATCAACCTCCAGGGCGGATCCATCCTGGATGGCAGGAACAGGTGGCCGAGAGCGTTGACCCTCACAGGTCTCAGCCCCACCCAGGACACCGGACCCAGTGGGAGATGGAATGTTTTCTCCTGGTGGATCCACAGTCTCCCCCATCAGGGGAGGGGAGCTTCACTACTCCCCCCCCCCCCCAACCTCGCGTGTTGTGAAAGGTACAGAGGCTTCTGTACCCACTCCATTTTGTGGGATAGAAAGCTGTAACTTAGGCCTCGAGCTCCAATGGTACTGGTAGCGCGGGGAGTCCGAGGACCAACCAGGAGACAGACCCTGTTCCTCTCGGCAATCTGCAGTGAAGGGACGCCTCCTTCTCTTATTCATGGAGAGGTGAGGAGGTTCAGAGACCTCGGTCTCATTAGACATCTCTGTTTCTACCTCCAAACCCTCCACTGTGTAGAGGGAGATTTACTCTGGATCTAACCCCGTTTGTTTTAAAGCTGGCCTTTATACCTCAGGCCCCTTTTGTATTTTTGTCGATGGGGACTTTATTCCCCAGGTCCCCTTTATATAAATTTTAAAATAATTTTATTAAAATAGATAAATAAACCAAATGCTCAAATTAAAATGCCATTCTCGGCATTACTGATGCGTCTTTTTTCTTTGTATCCCAGCCCCTGCGGTATCCACCGATGGTGGAAGGCCTCAAGTGTGCCAGATTCTGAATAGATCCCGGTTAAACACAGGAACTTCAGTCCGTGTCATCCACACCCATAGCGGCAGGAGGTGGAAAGAGGGTTTTCAAGGTTTTTACCTACAGGAACAATCAAAGTGCCAGAGCTCACATTTCCTCTGTCCCTGAGTGTCATTACTCATTATGCCCCCTGGAGGAACACCTCTCTCTCTCTCTCTCTCACACACTCACTCACTCCCTCTCTCACTCTCTCTCTCTCTCTCTGTCTCTCTCTGTCTCTCTTTCTCTCTGTCTCCTTCCCAGCTGTAAGCAATTGCTATTTAACACTCCAACATCCATGTTATCAAACCTTGTGTCCTCCCCACTCACACCAGTTTAAAATATAACGATACACACATGTTAAACAACCAACTACTTTCAGACAGCATGCAGGACCAGACGTAACTGACCGTAATAGACACTGGCTGAGACAGACAAAGAAATCAAACAGGAAACTTCAAATACAAAAACAGACCCACATACTCAAACACAAGCTTTTCCTCCTGTTCTCCTCAGACAGTGTTTCAGCCTTACTGTTGCTCCGAAAGATTTCCTTTCCTTTTCTATCTCAATCTCACACGTGACTTGGTGGGATTGAGAGTAACAGACTGTTCCATTCGGTGTTGTCACCACATTAACGGCACAGCCTGTCAAGGAGGTTACCTTAACGGGACAGATTGGTAAACGTTCTCCCTCTCCAACATTGTCCACCTCTGAGGTCTCCTGCTCAGTTTTAGTACCACCTGTGTGATACTCTGCTTTTTGTGACGGCTGCTACACCCGCCTGGGAGCTGCTTTCCCTCTGGGTTTGCAATCACTGAAAGTTGGACCTGCACTGTGCATGCTCTGTCTTCCGGTGGGGTCACTCCTGTAACTCCCTAAGGACACCTCTAGAATCCTCTAACTGCTGGGTCAACTGGACATTATCCTGTGTGACAGTGACAGTATGTTTCTCTGCTAACTCTAACTGCTGCTGAACTGCACAAGCCTGTCCTGCATTAAGTATCTGTTGTTGTATGGTGACAGTAAAGTACACTAGCTTATTGTGTAACTCATGTAGCTGTGTCTGCTGTTGCTGCTGGGTCTGTTCACTTTGAGCTACCATTTCTCTCACCTGTGACTCTATCACTTCCTCATCGCACTGTGTGATGCTGGATATGGAGTCAGATTTAAAGCCTTTTCACCCTTCTGATGTTTAGCCAAGACGTGTGCCTGGATAAACTTCACTATATTTTAAAAGGAACGTGTGCATGCTTCCATCGACAGTCTCCTAACAGGGACTGGATATTGTCCATATTGCACTTAGTGCTTAACTCTTCCTCATATGTTTCCCAGAGACCCTTCTTCCCATTGTCTTTTTGTGACATAATGTGTATTTAAAGAGACATCACTGGGTCAGTATAATCGTCTGCCCCTCAAAAGAGTTTATCCCTGCAAGAATTTTCACTGGTCAAACGAATATTCCTATGTTTGCAAAACTTTGCTACAACAGCCTCGGTTTGCATTGTAGTCAAAGTCCCGGGTTTCAGCTCCACTTGTAAGATCTGGGGTTTGATTTAATGTAATTGTCAGACTTAGGTCAATTACAATGACAGTCTATGTTGGGAGATCAGATCTAAAAGGGACTTGCAGCTCAGACTAGTTATCAAACTACATGGATACAAGGCTGTTTTCACAAGCTTCACAGAATGAATGAAGTTCTGCACAATAAGCAGAACATGGTGATACTGAGCAAAGGGAAGTGGTCAGCAGTTGTGTTCACAATGGAACACCCGGTGCTCAACCTCCGGTTATCTGTGGAACCTTGTCTCTTCATTGGAGTCTATCTTCTGTCTTCTTCTTGATGATGATGTGCGCTTTTGGGGTCTTACAAGCTCTTAATTTATACACATTTCCCAGCTTGGTTCTGTTCCATATTAGGTAAAAGGCCATTTCTGTTCATTTGATTGGTCAGTCATTAACTAACTACCCTTCCATGATGGTACTTTGAGCCTGGTTTAAGTCATTGTCATTATCGTTCAGTGGGGGGTGGGGGGGTGGGGAGGGGCGTCTAGATTCCAACTGCCTTGACTCTATGAATTCCTTTACAATGTCTTGTTTTGAAAAGTATCAGTTTATAAGACGTCAGGAATGTAAGGGATTTGCATTGTTTAATTGTCCTATGGTTTAAAATGTGTCTGGGACCAGGAAGGAAATCTGCTATTTTTTGTTCTGATAACAATCCTGATGCATCTGTAACATCCACAAGGGGTGATGAAATTACTGAAGGAAATGTAAACACATGCTCACCATCAAGGCAGTATCTCATATCATAGTCTGAACAAAGAATTAGACATCTCATTGGACAACTGTGGCCTACGGTGGATTTTGATAGGACAGTGTGATCTTGTCAGTGAAACATTCAGCCCACCTTGATATGAAAGGTGCAAAATCATTGGAAATAGTGATTCTGTGATAAGGTCGAGGAGATTGGTCAGTGACAGAACGATTAGCAGGGAGGGGAATGCTCACTGGGCTATCATGTATGCATGACTCTTTGCAACATGTTTGTGACTAATGGGTGTATTGCTCACCGGTACATTGTGAATGGGTATTTTGTATAATTGTAAACGAGTAGTATTCCTACTGAATCTAGTAGAGTCATTGGTGTTTAATTTGAACTTTGAGTGCTGTCTCATTCTTTCTTGTAATTCTCATGTTTGAACCATAGAGTAACCAATCAAAAAGATGACAGTTTATGAACAACATTTGTTTATATATATGGACATGAGGCTTCACATTATCATTGCCAGGAATGTAGACACAAAGACCTGTGTCCAGAGTTATGTCCGAGACAGTTTATAAACAACATTTGTTTATATATGTGGACATGAGGCTTCACATTATCATTGCCAGGAATGTAGACACAAAGACCTGTGTCCAGAGTTATGTCCGAGACAGTTTATAAACAACATTTGTTTATATATGTGGACATGAGGCTTCACATTATCATTGCCAGGAATGTAAACACAAAGACCTGTCTCCAGAGTTATGTCCTAGACTAGTTAACGACCCTTATGAAAATCTCTGGAATACCATTCCTACACCTTTATTGTCCATCCATAATTATTCTTGACACTGAGTGGCTTGCTAGACTATTTCAGAGGGCAGTTAAAAGTGAACCACATTGAGTTACATGGAGACCAGAACAGATAAGGATGGTAGATCTCCTTCCCTAAAGGACATTAATGGACCAGATAGATTGTTATAAAAATCGATGATGGCTTCATGGCAACATTATTAAGTCCAGATTTCAATTCCAGTTTTTATTCATCAATTGAATGCATTACATAATTGAATTTTAAATTCCACCATCTGCTATGGTGGGATTTGAACCCATGTCCCCAGGGAATGAGCCTGCGCCTCTAGATTACTAGTTCGGTGAGATTGCCAGTATCCCACTGTCACTGCCACGCTGCATCACATTCCTCCCTTAAGATACTACATAAAAACTTCCTCTTTGACCAAGCTGTTGGTCATCTGACCTCATATCTCCTGTTGTGTCTCTGTGTCATACGTTGCTTCATAATGCTCCTGTGAAGCATCTTGAGATGTTTTATTACATTAAAGGCACTATATAAATATAGGTTGTTGTTGTTGACATTTACTAGACATGACTTGTCTTACCATATACTTCCTGCTTGCCTTTTGTTGTCCATGCTTTTTTTTCTTTTCTCCAGCATCAAATACGTTTGTCCTGGGATGTGAACTCTAGAAATTTCCCCATCAGTGACAGTAAATATAGAGTTTACTCCACCTCTCCTTTTTTAATCAGGGTGCAACATTGACAACCCTCCAGTCCTCTGTCACGAATCACATATCCAAGGAGTATTGGAAGATTCTGGCCTGTGAATCTGCTATTCCCACCTTTCCCTCCCTCAGCAACCCTCATACAACCCATTCAGACTGGGCAAATGTTATCGTTGATTGTGGTACAAAAGGTGTTGAAATGAAAAGGGTTAACTAAACCTATTTGTTCAGTAACTGTAATTAATGTCAGTCTCCATGGGCCCTAATTGTGTCACTGGAGTGTTTTCCTTTTCTATTAATAAGGGACTCTTTCAATGTGTTATCACATAGCGTCAAAGGGAACATCACGCTCGGCACTGACAAGGATCAGTGGCTCCAGAGAGAGGGAAGGGATAGATCAGAATCTGAGAACAGTAGATTGGAATGTGGCAATAATGGGTCAGAATCTGAGAACAATAGATTGGAATGTTACAACAATGGATCAGAATCTGAGAACAATAGATCAGAATGTTACAACAATGGACAGGAGTCTATCCTCGGATCTTTACTATCTTTCTACATATTGGGATTGGTACTCATTAGACGATCGGATCCTGTATGCACTTGAGATAATTCAATATATTTACTATCCCATTCTGGCTATTGTTGGCATCCCTGGTAAGTCTCTCTATACAGCTATTAATTCTATAAACCATGTTAAATTGCATTACTGCTCCTGTAGTTTACTCTGCCCTTCTTGCTGTTGCTACTGTACCTGGTGAATCTCTACCTCCAGCTATTAGCTGTCAACCCATTGCTAATTGTATTACAGTTCTTGTAAATTCATCATTCATCTTGGGTCCTGTCTGTGCTCCTGGTAAGTCTCTATTTCCCGCTAGGTGATCTGTAAACCCTGTTTCACTGAAATACTGTTCTGTAATGTAAATATTGGGAAGACTGAAGCCAGTGGCATTGGTCTTCATCACTAACTCCATCTCCTATCTGTGAATCACCTACCCCACCCTGCCCAATATCCGAGGCTGTTTACAACATCTGTGTTCCATTTATACCTGAGCTGAATTCATCTCCATATTCCCTACATCACCAACCCTGCATATTACCACCTCTGTAATATCACCCATCACAACCTCTGCCTCAGCCCATCTGCTGCATAAACCCTCATCTGTGCCTTTATTCACTTGATTTTTCCAATTGTATCCTGGTCACCCTCCCAGTTATAAACATCTATAAACCACAGCCCATCCAGAACCCTGCTGCCTGTGTTCTAACTCACACCAAATCCTGATCACCCATCACCCCTGTGCTCACTGATCTACATTGGCTCCCGGTCTGGCAACACCCTTAATTTTAATATTCTCATTCTTGTGTTTGAATCCCTCCATGGCCTCACCCCTCCAATTAGTCCCATTCCCCTGTCCATTCCCATATTCTTGAAAATCTTCCATCAAGTCTATTTCCACGTCCCCTTTTAAAGTGAATTTCCTTCCCTCTCTACCTCTTCTTGGTGGTGATTTTCAGCGCTTACAGCAGCACTGTTGCCCACATTGTGGAAGCCTGGATCTATAAAAGGGTATGAGCTGAGCTCCCAGCCATTTCCGCTGTGGCCTGCACACTGTCCCATGCTGTGCAGTACTCTAGCCCGGGTGTACATTGTATGCACCAGTAGCACGAGGAGTTGTGGAATGTCATGTCAAACTGCTATTCCAGCAGCTTTGATGCAGGGCTCCAGGTCAATAGCACCATGTGTGTGCTGTTAGTGTGATTTGCACAGATGGGCACTTCTACTGTGGCCTGCACAATGTCCCACGCTGGGCAGGGCTCGAGGTCAATCGTTCCATGTGGAGTTATTGATTTGAGGTTGGTTTTGAATTTGATGTCAATGTACCATTCCAACAGCTTTGATGTGTGTCTTTGAAACTTGGTCTGTACGTGTTCACTGACCGCCTGTGTTAGTCACTCTCAGCTGAACATACATTCAGCAGCAGGAGGAACCCCCTCTAGTGTTATTTAAACGGACCAGGTATGCAACTTATAGGCTTTTGACTTACTTCTGCTCTTGTAAAGTTAGTGGAAGGTGCTGTGGATGGTTTCCTGGAGGTTGGGTTGTGAGCTGCTGCAAAAATTCAGGGAGGACAGAGGATTTTGTGCCCCAACTCTGGACGAGGTATGGGGACTGTAGTTACAGTGTCTCTGGCTCTGTAACATCACCAACAAATGGAGCAGCAGCTGCAGAGAGAGGAAGCTCTGTAACGAGGGAGGAGGAGGGGGCTCTGCCCTACCCACTCCGGGTTTTCCAAGAGCACTTTTCCTACCAACATCTAAGCCTGGAGCAGTATGTGAGATGACTCTGTTTCAATAAGGAGGTGGTCACAGAGCTATGTCACCTCCTGAAACGAGAACTAGAGCCTCAGACCAGGGTGAGGACGGAGCTGTCAGTGGTTGTTAACGTCACAGTGTCATTGACATTTTATGTATCCGGATCTTTCCGGCATGAACGGGAGACATAGCCAACATTCAGTCATCGACAGTGATAGAGTCAGAGTCACTTACCACACAGAAGGATTCCATTAGGCCCATCGAGACTGTGCTGGTTCTCTGTGGAGCAATTCGGTCAGTTTTACTCCCCCACTCAATCCTGTAGCCCTGCAAGGTCACTTCCTTCAAGCACCCATCCAGTTTTCTTTTGAAATTGGGAGGAAGGATCAAATTGGAAGGAAGTAAAGCTGGTAACAGGAGATAGAAAAGTAGAAGGTGACATTCGAAGGTAGGTGAAACAAAGGTGAGCATCAACTAGAATGCAGAATGTCAATGAGACACGGTTATGGGCACTGTACCTGAATGCACTCAGTATTCAGAACAGGGTAGATGATCTAAAGGCCCAAATAGAGGTAAATGAGTATGATCCAATTGTCATAACGGAAATGTGCTACAGGGTGACCAAGACTGAGAACTGAATACGCAAGCAGATTCGACCTTTAGGAAGGACAGGCAAAAAGGGAAAGGGCATAATGTTGCTCTGATAATAAGGGATGGTATCAGTACATTAGTAAGGGAGGATCTCAGTTCTGAAGAACAAAATATGGAATCTATTTGGGTGGAGCTAAGAAACAACAAGGGGAAGTAAACACTGGTAGAAGCTGTGTGTAGGCCATCAAACAGTAGTGTTTTTGTGGGGAATGGCATTAATGGAGATGAGAGAATCATATAACATGGGCAATACAGTCATCATGGGTGACTTCAATCCTCATATAGACTGGGTAACCTAATGAGAACAAATGCGATGAATGACGAGTTTCTAGAGTGTGTTAGGGATGGTTTTCAAGAGCATTATGTTGAGGAACCGACTAGAAAACAGGCTATTGTAGATCTAGTATTATGTAATGAGTCAGGGATAATTAATATTTTTATTGTAAAGTTACCTTTAGGGATGAATTACCATAATGTGATAGAATTTTACATTATGCTTGAAAGTAAGGTGGTTCACTCTTAAGCCAGGGTGTTAAATTTGAGCAAGATAAGTGATGAAGGTATGAGGGGCAAATTGCCCGAGGTGGATTGGGAAACTACATTGAAAGGTATGATAGTACATAGGCAATCGATAGTCTTTAAATAAATATTATATAGTTTACAGCACCTATACATTGCTTGCAGGCACATAAATCCCAAAAGTAAAGGCAGTCACTGTGGACAACAAAGGAAGTTAAGGATTGTATAAGATTAAAACTGTGGTTAGCACTGCAGCTTCACAGCTCCAGCAACCCGGGTTCAGTTCTTGGTACTGCCTAAGTGGAGTTTGCAAGTTCTACTGTAACCACGTAGGTTTCAGCCGAGTGCTTCAATTTCCTCCTACAACCAAAGACTTGCAGGTTGCTTGGTAAATTGGCCATTGTAAATTGCCCCTAGTGTAGGTAGGTGGTAGGAGAATGGTGGGAATGTGGTAAAGTATATGGGATTAATGTCAGATTAATATAAATGGGTGTTTGTTGGCAGGCACAGACTCGGTGGGCCGAAGGGCCGTACCTGTATCTCTCTATGACGCTATGACTCTATTAAAGGACAATAAAGTTGCCAGAAATTGTAGTAAACCTGAGAATTGGGAGGATTTTAGAATATACCAAAGGAGAATGAAGAAACTGATAAAGAAAGGGTGAATAAAATATGAATGTTAGCTGGAAAAATATAAAAACGGACTGTAAAAAGCTTCTACAGGTACGTAAAAAGGAAACATTTGGCGAAGACAAATGTGAGTCCATCACAGGCAGTGTCAGTGGAATTTAGAATGGGAACAGCGAAATTGCAGAGAAGCTAAATGATTATTTTGTGTCTGTCTTCACCGAGACACATAGAAGAAATCTCCCAGAATTAGAGATCCAAGGGATTGGGGGAATGATGAATTGAAGGAAATTAAAAGTAAAATAATGTGGATACTGGAAATCGGGAATAAAAACAAGAAATGCTGGAAACACTCAGCAGGTCTGGCAGCATCTGTGTAGAGAAAAGCAGAGTTAACGTTTCAGGTCAGTGACCCTTCTTCAGAACTGCAATGAATTAAAGGAAGTTAGTATTACTAAGAAGGTTGTATTGGGGAAATTAATGGGGCTGAAGGTTGCTATGTCCCCAGCACCTGATATTCTACGTCCCAGAGTGTTGACGAGATAGCTATGGAGATAGTGCATGCATTGCTGATCATCTTCAAAAATGTTGTAGATTCCGGAGCGGTTCCTGCAGATTGGAAGGATGCAAATGTCAGACCACTATATAAGAAGGGAGGGAGAGCGATAACAGGGAATTACAAAGCTGTTAGCCTTACATTAATCGTAGGGAACCTGCTATAATCAATTCTAAATGATGTTATAAATGGACATTTGGATAATAATGATCTGATTGGGCATAGTTAACATGGATTTATGAATGGGAAATCATGTTTGACGAACCTGTTGGAGTTTTTGAGAATGATAACAACAGAATTGATTAAGAGGAGTTGGCAGACATAGTATACTTGTATTTTCAGAAGGTTTTCAGAACCCCAAAAGGAGCTTGCTTCGCAAAATTAAAATACATGGTGCAGGAGGTAATATACTGGCATGGATTAAGGATTGGTTAACAGATTGGAAACAGTGAGTAGGAATAAACGGATCATTTTCGCGTTGGCATGCTATGACTAGTGGGGTACTGCAGGGATCAGAGATTGGGCCTCAGCTGTTCACAATATATTTCAATGATTTGGATGTGGGGACCAAATGAAATATTACCAAGTTTGCGTCTGACACAAAACTAGGTGGGAATGTGTACAGTGAGGAAGATGCAAAGGCGCTTCAAGGGGAATTGTTCAGACTTAGTGAGTGGGCAAGAACATGTTAGGTGGAATATAATATTGAAAAATAGAAGGTAATCCACTTTGGTAGGAGGAATAGATGTGCAGAGTATTTCCTAAATGATAAATTAGGAAGTGTAGATGTACAAAGGGGCCTGGGTGTCCTTGCCAAAAAGTCACTGAAAGCTAACATGCAGGTGCAGCAAACAATTACAAAGGTTAATGGCATGTTAGCCTTTATCGTAAGAGGATTTGAGTACAGGAGTAGTGAAGGCTTGCTACAATTGTACAGAAATTTAGTTTGACCGCACTTGGAGTATTGTGCGCAGTTTTAGTCCCCTTACTTTAGAGATACAGCACTGAAACTGGCCCTTCGGCCCACCGAGTCTGTGCCAACCAACAACCACCCATTTATACTAACCCTACAGCAATCCCATATTCCCTATCACCTCCCTACACTAGGGGCAATTTACAATGGCCAATTTACCTATCACCTGCAAGTCTTTGGATGTGGGAGGAACCCGGAGCACCCGGCTAAAACCCACGCAAACACAGGGAGAACTTGCAAACTCCACACAGGCAGTACCCAGAATCGAACCCGGGTCCCTGGAGCTGTGAGGCTACGGTGTTAACCATTGCGCCACTGTGCCGCCCGTAGGAAGGATATTATTGCCATAGAGGGAGTGCAACGACGGTTCATCAGACTTGTTCCTGGGATGGCGAGACTGTCCTATGAAGAGAGATTGGGGAAACTATTCTCTATGGTTTCGAAGAATGAGAGGTGATCTCATTGAAACCTACAAAATACTTTAGGAGATAGACAGGGTAGATGCAGCTAACATGTTACCCCTGGTTGGGGAATCTAGAATTAGCAGACACAATTTCAAAATAAGTGGGAAGCCACTTAGGACAGAGATGAGGAAACATTTCACTACTCAGAGGGTTGTGAATCTTTGGAATTCTCTACCCCAGAGGGCTGTGGAAGCTCAGTCATTGTTTATGTTTAAAGCAGAGATTGACACATTTCTAAATATCAATGAGATAAAAGGATATGAGGATAGTGTGGGGAAAAGGCATTGAAGTGGATGATGAGCCACGATCATATTGAATGGCAGGTCAGGCTGGATGGACTGAATGGCCTACTCCTGCTCTTATGGTCCTATGTTCCTAAATCATTGATAGCCTCGGCTTCCACCACCCTCATGGGCAGTGAGTTCCAGCTCATTGCCATCCACTGTGTAAAAAAACTCTTCCTCATATTCCTCCTGCATCTCTTACCCAAAACCTTCCATCTGTGTTCCCTGGTCCGTGTTTCATCAGTTAATGGGAACAGTTTTTCCTTGTCTATATCTTATCTAAAGCTTTCAAAATCATGAGGGGTCTGGACAGAGTAGGTAGGGAAAAACTGTTCCCACTCGTCAAACGATCAAGAACGGATGGGTTTAGATTTAATGTATTTGGTTTTAAAAATAGCAATGCCAACATGAGGAAAATATTTTCACACAGTTAGTGGTTAGGATCTGGAATGCACTGTCAGAGAGTGTGATTGAAAGAGGTTCACTTGACACATTCGAAAGGGAATTATTTAGACACCTGAAAAGGAAGAATGTGTAGGATTATGGGGGAAAGGCAGGGAAATGGCGCTAAGTGAATTACTCACTCGGAGAACAGGTGCAGATGCAATGGGCTGAATGAGCTCCATCTGTGCTGTAACAGCTCTGTGATTCTCTATGATTCTCTTATAATCTTATACACTTCTAGGAAATATTCCCTCAATCGCAATTACTCCAGGGAGAACAACCCCAGCTTTTCCAACTTAGTATTGTAACAAAAACCCCATCCCTGGAACAATTCTGGTAAATCTCCTCTGCACCCTCTCAAGGACAGTCACATCCTTCCTAAAGTATGATGACCAGAGCTGGACACAATACTCCACTTGGGGCCTAACCAGAGTTGTATACATTTTCAGCATAACTTCCTGCTTTGTAGTCTCTGCCTCTATTTAAGAAGCTCAAGATCTCATATGCTTTGTAGTCATTCTCTCAATATGTCCTGCCACCTTCAAAGTTCTCTGCACATCCACACACAGGTCCATCTGTTCCTTCACACTCTTTAGAACTGTACCATTCTGTCTGCATAGCCTCACACTATTGCTCCTGCCAAAATGCATCACCTCACACTCCTCTGTATTAAATTCCACCTGCCACTTCTCTGCCCATTCTGATAGCCTATCTCTATCCTGTTGTAGGCAGTTTATATCATCCTCACTGTTTACCACTCCTCCAAGTTTGGTGTCATAGGCAAATTTTGAGATTCTACTCTGAATTCCAAGATCGAAGTAATGGTTCAATTGAATCTGAATAGACTGTTATATGAAAGTCCATGTAAACCCCATCAACACCATTGCCTTCATCAACTCTCTCTGTTAACACCTCAAAAACTCCAGCAAGTTAGTTAAACATGATTTTCCCTCAAGAAATCCATGCTGGCTTTCCGTTATTAACTCGCATTTGTCCATGTGACTATTGATTTTGTCCCAAATTATTTTTTCTAGAAGTTTTCCCACCACTGTAGTTCAACTGACTGGCCTGTAGTGGCTGGGCTTAATTTTACACCCTCTTTTGAACAAGGGTGTAACATTTGCAATTCTCCAGCCCTCTGTCATCACCCCCGAGTCTAAGGAAGATTGAAAAATTATGGTCAGTACCTCTGCGATTTCCACCCTCACTTCCCTCAGTATCCTTGGATGCATGTTATATTGTCCTGGTTTTTATTCACTTTAAGTACAGATAGCTAATCTAATACTTCCTCTTTCTCAATTTTAAACCAGTCTAGTATCTGACCTACCTCGTCTTTCAACATTGCCTGAGTTGCATCTTAGAATCATAGAAAGTTTATAGCACATAAAGAGACCACTTGGCGCATCGTGTCAATGCCAGCTGAAAACGATCCACCCATTCTAATCCCACCTTCCAGCTTTTGATAGATTATGGCACATGAGGTGCATATTCCGTTTGGAATGAGTTGTGGTTTCCTGCCTCAACTACCCTTTCGGGCAATGAATTCCAGACTCCCACCACCCTCTGGGAGAAAGTTAAGTCCTCATCTCCCCTATAGTCTTTCTACCAAGCACTTTAAATCTATGCCACTTCGTCACTGATCTCTATGCTAAGGTGAATCGACCCTTCACCTCCACTCTATCCAGGCCCCACGCAATTTTGTACATTTGAATCACATTTCCCCTCTGCCTTCTCTGTTCCAAGGAGAACAGCCCCAGACTATATAACCTTTCCTGGTAGCTGACATGATCGAGGTTTACAAAGTTATGAGCGGCATGGACAGAGTGGATAGTCAGAAGATTTTTCCCAGGGTGGAAGAGTCAGTTACTATTGGACATAGGTTTAAGGTACGAGGTGCAAAGTTTAGAGGGGATGTGCGAGGCAAGTTTTTTACATCGAGGGTGGTGAGTGCCTGGAACTTGCTGTCAGGGGAGGTGGTGGAAGCAGGTACGATAGCGACGTTTAAGAGACATCTTGACAAATACATGAACAGGATGGGAATAGAGGGATATGGGCCCCGGAAGTGCAGAAGGATTTAGTTTAGGCAGGCATCAAGATCGGTGCAGGCTTGGAGGGCCGAATGGCCTGTTCCTGTGCTGCACTGTTCTTTGTCATTTCTTCTTTGTTATTCTGTGAGGTTGGACGATTCGGTGGTCTTCTGGCTGAAATTGTTTTCCTGAAGTTTTTGGCTGGTTGAAGTGCATTTGTGGCAGGCACACATGGCTCAGTGTTTTCTTGGAGGCAGATTTGTAGGTGGCTTTCTTCAACTGGTTACTCTGTCTGCAGCAATCGGAAGGCTTGGAGGGCCCACAGTCGCTTGTTTTTTTCAAACTTGTGATGTTATCTGGAGAGAGAGACGGACTGAGAGGTGGGGGGGGGGGGGGAGGTGGAGCGGGGGCACAGCCCTTCTGCTTCTGCACAGTTTGAATCACTGGCTTGTCTGTCTTTGTCCAGGGGAAACTCCCAGCTTTCACAGAGATGGACAGAAGGTCTCATGACTGCCGCAGTGTAATCTTTGTACCCTTATAATGAGATTCAAGATTAGAAATTATATCTCCCCAGGGCTCAGAATACTGCTATTTACTGTTGGAGAAGTTTGCTCTTTCAAAGTCAATGTGTCAGGATGGCCTCGTATGCCGTGTTAATGATTGTAAGCTTCGGTAAATGAAGCACTAGAGCAAGCCAGTGATTTGGGTCCAGGCTCATAATATATGTGTCTCCTGTTGGAGGCCTTGGAATGTGAGAAGGTGTTTCAGATAACAATTGTGATGGCCATTTTGGCTGTCTGTTTTTTCAAGGTTAACTGCAGGATTATCTCCATTAAATGTTTCGTGGAAGTTTCCAACTGATGAATTAAAATTCCTCATTTGGCACATCGTGTTATCTTGACACCGCCGCAGCACATGGAAAGAAAAGTGAGAATAGGGACATTTCATGACAGAATTGTGGGAAGAAATAGAAGGAAACCCACATTCATTCTCAATAATAACTTCACAAATTCACACATTAATCTTGGATTTACTGCAGCTGACATTGTCTGTTACAAGTGTACTGATCTAATTGTGTTGGAGTTTTGACGAGGATGGTTATGTGTCAGGTTTGATTCTGGCTGTTCTTGCTGAGTTCTGCTTTGAAATTGTTGGGTTTGATGAGCTTTGGGTTTGGGACCTGATCATTGGGTTCTTCAGTGGGTAGATCCACACTGACCTTACTTTCAGCTTTCTGGTGAGGTACACAAGTGCTGTTTACTTTAGGGTGTTTGCCGTTCCCTTTTCCCTTTACGATGGGGAGCATCTTTTTTCTGATCTGCCCTATGTCCTTGGGGACATTACCGCTCGCAAGTGTCTGTCCAACTTTCATTGCACTCTCTTGCGGCGCTTTGACTAGGTCAGGCATCTCCCACACCATAGCCACCGTTTTTGGGAACTTTCCTTGCCCTTGCGCTTTTCTGTAAATGCTGTTCTGAGCCTTTTTAGGGTGCCTCTTTGACCTGCATTTAAGGAGGAGAGCGTGGGGTCTAATCTATCTAGCATTTCAGGGTTGACTAATCGGAGAGCAGGGGGTTCCAGTTGAGAGTACTCCTGGCCCTCCTCTAACCTGTCCTCACTGTCCTTTCCAATCCTTCGCTCCTGACTGTCTGACAGATCTGTACGTGTCTGTCCCCTCCACAACCTTTACTTGTTTTCCTTTCGTCTGGGTGTCAATTAAATAATTTACCTGAATTTTCTTTTTGTCACTCGATATGGACCACTGAACTGGGATTTCAGGGGTTCACCCTGAATTGGGAGTAGTAACAATACATGGTCTCTGGGCTGAAACGTTCCAGCCTTGACATTTCTGTCTCCTTATCTTTTCATAGCTGCCTGAGAGGTCATTAGGTGTTCCTGAGCCATTGCACAGGCTCTCGTGAGCCACTCCCAGAGCATGGAAATGTCGTCTAAAATGGAAGACTCATCCCTGTGTCCCAAAAACCTCTCCTTGATTTGTTTAAGAGGACCTATCACCTTGTCTCCATAAACTAATTCAAACAGACTAAAGCCAGTGGAATCATTGGATAAGTCCCTGGTATCCAACAGGAGAAAGCCCAACCCTTTGTCCCAGTCTTGGGGTAACTCATAGCAGTATGGCCTGATCATTGTCTTTAGGATCGGGTGGTACTTTTCCAAAGCCCCTTGTGACAGTGGGTGATAGGCTACGGACTTTAGCTAGGTTATGTCCAGAATACCCATGACCTTTTCAAAAATACTGCACGGAAAATGTGTGCCCTGGTCCACCCGGATCTCAGCAGACAGCCCATATCGAGTAAAGAATTGGGTTAGCCCCTCCACCACTACCTTGGCAGAGATGGTTCTTCGGGCGAATGGCCTCTGGGAATCGGGTCACCACATCCATAATGGTGAGAAGATACTGGTAATCCCGTTTTGTTTTCAGCAGTTGTCCCACACAATTCACCAGCATTATGCTTAAGGGTTCCCCAAAAGTTGGTATAGGAATTAGGGGTGCAGGTTTTATTGCAGGTTGGGACTTCCCCAGAACCTGACATGTGTGAGCAGTTTTACAGAACTCCACCACATCTTTGTGGAGTTGTGACCAGTCAAAATACTGTCTTATGCGGGCTTTGATTTTTCATGCAATGACATGTCCAGTCATTGGAATCTCGTGGGCCATTCTTGAAGAAATATTAAGGTACCTCAGTGGCACCACTATCTGGTGAACCACTGTCCACTCTTCATCCACAGGTCTGTGAGGAGGTCTACACTTCCTCATCAGCACCTCATTCTTTAAATAGTAACACTCTGCATCTCCCTCTGCTTCAGTTTTAGTTTGGACATTCTGTGCTACTTTTTAACACTGGGTCAGGTTGTTGAGGCTCAACTAAGGAAAATCTGTTTAACACATCTTTTGGGTCCTCTAACATCCCAAAGAAGGTTTCAGACAACCAGACAGCAGGGTCATCCGTCTGCAGTGTTAGGCCAGGGGATTGTTTAGCCATGGACCGAGTCACCACACAATCAGGGAGAATGCCGGGGACCTTCTTCTGTAACTGCTCTATCTTCCGGACCTCTTTTGGTCTCTAAAGAACTACTGGGGAAGCTACCACCTTTTCCCCTGTCAGAGCATTACCCAGGAGCAGGTCGACCCATACACTGATAAACTAGGGACAATCCCGATGGTTACCAGTCCTGGAACTGGGTCACACTCCAAGTGCAGCTCATATTAAGGTGTCTTCCGATACCATTCCGATACCAATACTGTCTTCCGATACCATTCGCTTCCACTCTAACATTCACTGCACTCTCTGGAGGAAAAGTCATGTATTTTCTCAGCAGAAGGGATTGGGTGGCCCCTGTATCCCTGAAAATGACTATGGACTTGCTTGCCTCAGTCGGGGTGTATGGGGTCACCTTTCCTTGGGAAAACATTCTGGTAACTCTCAGGGATTTTGTTAAGTTTTCCCGCAATTTCAGAGGTAGGTTTACTGGGTCTGATTGATGCAAAGACACAGCCTGATCTGCCGTGCTTTCCATCAGGGCCCCTTTTCCTGCACTGATCTGGTGGACCCTGATTAATCCTACAGGTTTTCCCATAGCTTCCAGCATTCAGCTCGATGGTGACCTGCCTTATTGCAGTGGAAACACACAGGTCTCGGCCATTCCTCCTGCTCTCAGTAATATCCAATTTGGCCTGAGGAGGGTCCCCTGTGTGTCCAGCCTTTCCTTCTTGCCCATGGCTGTTCGGGCTCCTATCACCCTCCCACCTTTTATTCTCGGGTCTTTGGAGTGACTGGGGAAGTGTTTACATTTGGGGTAAGGCCTTGTGTACAAAAGAAAAGTCATTGGCCAGAATTGCAACCTGTCTGGCTCTTTGAACCTTTTGTTCCTCTATGTGGGTTTTAATGGGAGGTGGCCTGCCTTAATACAATGGAAACTCCTGGAGAAGGATCACCATTCTAAGGTTTTTATATGTGGCCTCTATCTTGAGTCTCCATATCTACTGGTCAAAAGTAAACTCAAAAATGCATTGCAAAATCTTCTATAGGTACGTATAAAGGAAATATTTAGCAAAGACAAATGTGGGTCCATTACAGGCAGAGTCAGGAGAATTTATAATGGAGAATAGAGAAATGGCAGAGAAGCTAAATGATTATCTTGTGTCTTTCTTCACTGTGGAAGATGCAAGAAATCTCCCAGAATTAGAGATCCAAGGGATTTGGGAGAATGAGGAATTGAGGGAAATTAGTATTAGTAAGAAGTTGTATTGGCGAATTTAATAGTGCTGAAGGTTGATAATTCATCAAGATCTGATATTCTACATCCCAGAGTGTTGAAGGAAGTAGCTATGGTGATTGTAGACATATTGGTGATCCACTTTCAAAATTCTATCAATTCTGGAACGCTTCCTGCAGATTGGAAGGTCGCAAATGTCACCCCACTATTTAAGAAGGG
This sequence comes from Heterodontus francisci, assembly GCF_036365525.1. NCBI lineage: Eukaryota > Metazoa > Chordata > Chondrichthyes > Heterodontiformes > Heterodontidae > Heterodontus > Heterodontus francisci. The sequence goes on along the minus strand of NW_027140506.1, from coordinate 271,061 downwards.
AGGGAAAGAGAAAATTGGGAATTACAGACCTGTTAGGCTTCCATCAGTACGAGGGAAAGTGCTAGAATCTATTCTAAAGTATGTGATAAATGGATCTGATTGGGCAGAGTCAACATGGATTTATGAATAGGAAATCATTCATGCTGAACCTGTTGGAGTTTTTTTAGGATGTTACTCACAGAATAGAAAAGGGGAGCCGGTGGATTTTCGGAAGGCTTTTGATAAAGTGCGCCACAGGAGCTTGGTAAGTAAAATTAAAACACATGGGAAAGGAGGTAATATACTGACATGCAGTAAGAATTGGTTAACAGGCAGGAAACAGAAAGTAGGAATAAACGGGCCATTCTTGCGTTGGCAGGATGTGACTAGTGGGGTACCGCAGGGCACAGTACTTGGGCCCCAGCTGTTCACAATATATATCGATGATTTGGATATGGGGACCAAAGTAATATGTTCAAGTTTGCAGATGACACAAAACTAGGTGGGAATGTGAGTTATGAGGAAGATGCAAAACGGCTTCAGGGGGATTTGGACAGACTTAGTGAGTGGGCAAGAACATGGTAGATGGAATATAATGTGGAAAACTGTGAGGTGGGCCACTTGGGTAGAATGAATAGATGTGCAGAGTATTTCTTAAATGGTAAGAGATGAGAAAGTGTAGATGTACAAAGGGACCTGGGTGTCCTTGTCAATAGATCACTTAAAGCTAACATGCAGGTGCAGCAAGCATTTAGGAAGGCTAATGTGTGTTACTTTTATCGTTAGAGGATTTGAATACAGGAGTAGTGAAGTCTTGATTCAATTGTATAGAACCTTGGTTAGATCGCACCTGGAGTACTGTGTGCAGTTTTGGTCCCCTTATCTGAGGAAGGATATTATGACCATAGAGGGACTGTAACAAAGATTCACCAGACTTGTTCCTGGGATGGCGGGACTGTTCTACGAAAAGAGATTGAAGAAACTGAACATGTATTCTCTCGAGTTTCGAAGAATGAGCGGTGATCTCATTGAAACCTACAAAATACTTAAAGGGATAGACAAGGCAGCTAAGATGTTTCCCCTGGTTGGGGAGCCAGAACCAAGGGACACAATTTCAAAGCCACTTCGGACAGAGATGAGGAGTAATTTCTTTACTCAGAGGGTTGTGAACCTTTGGAATTCTCTACCCCAGAGGGCTATGGAAGCGCAGTCATTGAGTATGTTTAAAACAGAGATTGACAGATTTCTATATACCACTGACATAAGGGGATATGAGGATAGTGTGGGGAAAAGGCATTGAAGAGGATGATCAGCCAGGATCATATTGAATAGTCGAGCAGGATCGATGGGCTGAATTGTTGAATTCAGCTCCTATGTTCCTATATTCCTTAGCTGCGTAACTCCTTCAAACTCGAGGTCAGTTTAGTCAGGCTGCTTTCCGAGGGTTCAGAATCATTGGCGGTTCACTTCCGATACTATCTCATGTACACCCAGGATAGCATTTTTAGTCACCTCATAATCTAATGAACTTTTATCTGGCAGCAGTGAATAAACCCCATGGGCTTTCCCTGTTATTATGTTTTGTAAAAACAGCATCCAGCTGTCTTCCGGCCATTTCAGCTGCTTTGCAAGCTTATCAAAAGTGATGAAAAATTTTCCCACATCCTCCTCATTGAACTTTGGAATGAACTGGGAGAAGTTTAAGAGCTCAGCACATGGTCCTGAGCTGGGGGCAGCTCCCACACTAGCTGTGCCTTCACCAGGTGCACTGGGTCTCCATCGAGTTGTTTGAGCCACCTTAACTCCCTTTCCTCCTTCTCCTTCTGGAACACTCTTACTTATTCCCTTTCTTGACACTCACTCTGCTCTTTCTCACGCTCTCTGGAATTCTAATTCTAGTCTATTCTGTTCTAGTTTTACCTTAGCTAACATTACTCTATCTGTTAGTGATTCTAACTCTGTTTGAGTCTTCAGCTTCAAGTGAAAAATGGTTGGCCACAAGTCTTAGGATTTCGGGTTTCCTAGCTTTGGACGGAGAGTAATACCTAACTGTCCTGCTACATTACTCAACTTTTCAACAGAGAGGGGTTTTCGCCTGCACCAAGTTACGTCACTCTATATGTAACTCCCTTATTGCGAATCTACCTCCTTTATTCAAAAAAGGTGAGAGACGGAAAGCACGACAAATTATGAGGGCACAGATAGGGTAGATAGGAAGAAATCTTTTCCCTTCGTGGAGGTGTCAGAAACCATGGGGCATTGATTTAAGTTAAGGGGTAGGTGGTTGAGAGGTGATTTGAGGGAGAAAAATTCACCGAGAGGGTGGTTGGAATCCGGAACACACTACCTGAAGGGGTGGAAGAGGCAGGACCCTTACAAGATTGAAGAAGTATTTAGATGCCATAGCATACAAGGTTACTGGACTGGTGCTGGAAAATGGATTAAAATGGACAGGCTTGATGGTCGACAAGGACACAGTGGTGCGAATGGACTGTTTCTGTCCTGTATAACTCTGTGACTCTGTGACACTTCCAATTTCTCGTTTGTCGTTGGGTTACGATCTCGAGAACCTCCACATTTCTGTTACAGCCAGGTGAGGAGAGGTCTCAGTCTCCCCTCTTGTCCTATCTTTCATTTGTTCGCAACTGGATTTATTCCTTTTTAGCAGTGGACGCGCTGACTACCTCAGTGAGTATTTTACCTTTTACCTTTATTGTGATCGTGAAAGAACCAATCGGACAGGTTTTCTTGAGTTTAAACAAGAGGTGAGTTTATTATACTTTACAATCTAAACTGGATCTGAATAAAATAATAAAAATATACGGTGCACATTCAAGTGCACACTCATAGGCAAATCACACAAATAAGTAAGAGAGAGTGATAAATAATTTTAAATTTGTATTAGAGTCTATAATAAATTTAAGTCAGTGAGATTGGATAATTCTGTGGTCTGCGCCTTTGCCATCCTTATTTATGAGTTTCATGTCATCTGCAAGCATTGAAATTATGTTTTTTTACGTACAAGTCTCTATCACTTGTACATCTATCTACAAGTCAGGAAAAGCACTGATTCTAATACTAACCCCTGAGAAACAACACTGAATACTCCCCCTCCACCAGTCTGAACAATGACCGTTCATCATTTCACTCTACTTTCTGTCCCTGAGTCACTGTCATATCCACGCTATGACTGTCACATTAATCCATGTGCTTCATTTTTCATAGAACATAGAACATAGAACATTACAACGCAGTACAGGCCCTTCGGACCTCGATGTTGAGCCGACCTGTGAAACCATCTGACCGACACTATTCCATTTTCATCCATATGTCTATCCAATGACCACTTAAATCCCCTGAAAGTTGGCGAGTCCACTACTGTTGAAGGCAGGGCGTTCCACGCCCCTACTACTCTCTGAGTAAAGAAACTACCTCTGACATCTGTCCTATATCTATCACCCCTCAACTTAAAGCTATGTCCCCTCGTGTTTGTCATCACCATCCGGGGAAATAGACTCTCACTATCCACCCTATCTAACCCTCTGATTATCTTATATGTCTCTATTAAGTCACCTCTCCTCCTCCTTCTCTCCAACGAAAACAACCTCAAGTCCCACAGCCTTTCCTCGTAACACCTTCACTCCATACCAGGCAACATCCTAGTAAATCTCCTCTGCACCCTTTCCAAAGCTTCCACATCCTTCCTATAATGTGGTGACCAGAACTGTACGCAATACCCCAGGTGCGGCCGCACCAGAGTTCTGTACAGCTGCAGCATGACCTCGTGGCTCCGAAACTCGATCCCCCGACTAATAAAAGCTAACACACCATATGCCTTCTTAACAGCCCTATTAACCTGGGTGGCAACTTTCAGGGATTTATGTACCTGGACACCAAGACCTCTCTGTTCATCTACACTACCAAGAATCTTCCCATTAGCCCAGTACTCTGCATTCCTGTTACTCCTTCCAACGTGAATCACCTCACACTTTTCCGCATTAAACTCCATTTGCCATCTCTCAGCCCAGCTCTGCAGCCTATCTATGTCCCTCTGTAACTGACAACATCCTTCGGCACTATCCACAACTCCACCGACCTTCGTGTCATCCGAAAATTTACTAACCCACCCGTCTGCACTCTCATCCAGGTCATTTATAAAAATGACAAACAGCAGTGGCCCCAAAACAGATCCTTGCGGTCCACCACTATTAACTAAACTCCAGGATGAACATTTGCCATCAACCACCACCCTCTGTCTTCTTTCAGCTAGCCCATTTCTGATCCAAAGCTCTAAATCACCTTCAATCCCATACTTCCGTATTTTCTGCAATAGCCTACCGTGGGGAACCTTATCAAACGCCTTACTGAAATACATATACACCACATCCACTGCTTTACCCTCATCCACCTGTCTGGTCACCTTCTCAAAAAACTCAATAAGGTTTGTGAGGCACGACCTACCCTTCACAAAACCGTCCTGACTATCGCTAATGAACTTATTCTTTTCAAGATGATTATAAATCCTATCTCTTATAACCTTTTCCAACATTTTACTCACAACCGAAGTAAGGCTCACAGGTCTATAATTACCAGGGCTGTCTCTACTCCCCTTCTTGAACAAGGGGACAACATTTGCTATCCTCCAGTCTTCCGGCACTATTCCTGTCGACAATGACGACGTAGAGATCAAGGACAAAAGCTCTGCAATCTCCTCCCTGGCTTCCCAGAGAATCCTAGGATAAATCCCATCTGGCCCAGGGGACTTATCTATTTTCAAACTTTAAAAAATTGCTATTCCAAAATTTTCATAACAAGTCTATGACATGTCATTTGATCACAGGCCTTTTGAAAGTCCCTATACATAACACAAAACACACTATCCTCTTCAACACTCAGTTATGTTATCAACGAACTTGATCATGATTATCAGACGTGATTGGTCATTAACCTATCCGTGCTGTTTGTTATTTATTATACCATGTTTTTCCAAGAAAGATATATGTTTGTACAGGGTTATGTCCTCTAGAAATTTCCAACCACTGACATTAGACTGACTGGTCAGTAGTTGCAGGGTTCAGTTCATGTCTTCTTTTGTAAGCAGGTTGTAACATTTACAACCCTCCAGTCCTCTGTCAGCACTCCCAGATCCAAGGAGGATTGAAAGCTTCTGGCCAGTGCCTCTGCTATTTCCACCATTCCTTTTTTCAACAAACCTCATATATCCCAACTAGACATAGGAACACTTCCACACTATTATGGTACAAAAATTGTTGGAGAAAAAGGGGTTAACTGAACCTGTTTGTTCATTAACTGTAATTAATGTCAGTCACTATGGACCCCAATTGTGTCACTGGAGGTTTTCCCTGTTCTATTAATAAGGGAGTCCTTTCAATGTGTTAACTCATAGTGTCAGTGGGAGCATTACCCCCGGCACTAACAGAGATCCATGGCTGCAGAGAGAGAGAGGGAGTGGATCGATCAGAATCTCCAAACAATAGATAGGAATATTGCAACAATGGGTCAGAATCTGAGGACAATAGATTGGAATATTACAACAATGGACAGCAGGACTTTCTCTTTTTGGTTTGGCCTGGTTACTGCTGATTATGTTTGGATGACATTAGAATTTCGGATCTATTATGCTCTGAAAATGATTGAAACGATTTACTATCCCATCCTTGCTATTATTGGTGTCCCTGGTAAGTCTCTGCATCCAACCATTGGATCGATAAACCACATTTCACTGATTTAGTTTTCTTGTCATGTAAATCTTTGGAAGACGTAAGCCACTGTGTTCAGTCTCTGTCACAAAGTCCACACTATATCCACTATCTGTATTCCCCTACCTATCCAATGTCTGAGGCTTAAAGAGACTGTTTGGAACCTCTGTTTTATATTTATACCTGAGATGAGTTCATCGCCATATTCCCCCCCACACCAACCCGACCTACTACCACCTCTGTAACATCACCCATCATCACCTCTGCCTCAGCCCATCTGCTGAATAAGCCCTCATCTGTGCCTTTGTTAAATCCACACTTGACTATTCCAATTCTATCCTGGTCACCCTCCCAGTTATAAACCTCTGCTGACTGTATCCTAACTCACACCAAATCCTGATCACCCATCACCCCTGTACTCACTGATCTGCATTGGCTCCCGGTCTGGCAGCACCTTAATTTTAATATTCTCATGGTCTCATCCTTCCAATTAGTCCCATTTCCCTTCCATTTCACATATTATTGAAAACATTATGCCGTCAAGTCTTTTCCCATTTCCCTTTTTGAAGTGAGTTGCTTTCACTCTATATCTTCCTCTGCTGTGATTTTCACTCTGTGGCAGCACTGGTGCCAATGCGATGAAACCTGGATAGAGAAAATGATGTGCACTGCACAGCCAGCCACTTCTCGTGTGTCCAGCATAGTGCCCCATGCTGGGAAGGGATCTAGCCTGGGTATACCATGCATGTGCTGTTAGTGTGCGGAAGGGTTTGAATTGACGTCAATCAGCTAATCCGACATCTTTGATGTATATCTTTGACACTTTGTCTGTGCATGTCTACTGACTGCCTGTGTTAGTACTCTCAGCTGAAAGTACATTCAGCAGCATGAAGAACCTCCTCTAGTGTTATTTAAAAGGACCAGACATCCAACTTACAGGTGAGGGGCTTTTGACTTACTTCTGCTATTGTAAAGTTAGTGGCGGTGCTGTGGATGGTTTTCTGGAGGTCGTGTTGGGAGCTGCTGCAAAGATTCAGTGAAAAAAGAGGATTTGTGACCCAACTCTGGACGAGGTATGGGGACTGTAGTTACAGTGCCTCTGGGTCTGTAACATGACCAACAAATGGAGCAGAGGCTGCAGAGAGGGGAAGCTCTGTAAAGCGGGAGGACAAAGGGGTTCTTCCCTACCCAGCCTGGGTTTTCCAAGAGCACTTTTCCCACCTACACCTAACCCAGGAGCAGTGTGTGAGGTGAATCAGAATCAATAAGGAGGTGGTCACAGAGCCGTGTCAACTCCTGTAACATGAACTGGAGCCTCACACAAGGATGAGGACGGAGCTGTCAATGGTTGATATGGTCTGACTTTCATTGAACTTCTATGTATCTTTGAAAATTGATAATCAAACAAACTTAAAAGCTTTGTATCTGAATGCAGGAATCATTCGGAATAAAATAAATGAGTTAACAGCACAAATGAAGACGAATGGGTATGATTTATTGGCGATGACTGATACGTGGTTGCAAGGAATTCAGGTTTGGGAATTGAATATCCAAGGGTACTTAGTATTTTGGAAGGATAGACAGGAAGGAAAAGGAAGAGGTGTAGCATTGTTAGTAAAGAAAAATATCAGTGCTATGGTGAGAAATGATATAGGCACTGGAGATCAAGACGTAGATTCAGTGTGCGTAGAAATAAGTAATAGAAAGGGGAAGAAGTCCCTGGTGGTAGTAATCTATAGTTCCCCAAACAGTAGTCCCGCAGTGGGGAACAGTATAAACCAAGAAATACTGTGAGAGCCTGTGAGAAAGGTACGGCAATGGTGATTTTAATATGTATATAGACTGGTTTAGTCAAATTGGCAAAGGTAGCCCCGAGGGAGAGTTCATTGAATGCATTAGAGATTGTTTTTTGGAGCAGTATGTTGTGGAACCAACTAGGGAGCAGGCTATTCTAGATTTGGCATTGTGAAATGAGGTGGGATGAATTAATGATCTCATAGTTAAGGATCCTCTACGGAACAGTGATCATAGCTTGCTGGAATTTCAAATCCATTTTGAAGGCGAGAAACTGGAGTCCCGCGCCAGCGTTCTGGAGTCAAACAAAGGTAATTACATAGACATGAGGACTGATTTGGCCCTCGTGGACTGGGCAGGAAGACTAAAAGGGAGGAAAGTTGATGGGCAGTGGCAGATGTTTCAGGAGAAATTCAATTCCTCCCAACTAAAATGTACTCCAAAGAGGAAGAAAGATTCGAAGAGGGGGAAAGACATCCATGGCTAAGCAAGGAAGTTAAGGATAACATAAAGACAAAGACTAAGGCTTACCATATTGCAAAGGCCACTGGCAGGCTGGAGGATTGGGAAATATTTAAACATCAACAAAGGGTTACTAAAAATAAATAAAAAGTGAAAAAGTACATTATGAAAGAAAATTAGCACAAAATATAAAAGCGGATAGCAAAAGCTTCTTTAAGTATATGAAAGGTAAGAGAGTAGCTAAAGTGAATATTGGTCCCTTGGAGGATGAGACTGGGATGTTGATAGAGGGGGACACAGAAATGGCGGAGACACTAAATCAGTATTTTGCCTCAGTTTTCACGGTGGAGGACACTAGTAGCATCCCAATAGTAACAGGTAATGCAGAAGTTACAGAAAGAGAGGAATTTAGAACAATCATAATATGGGGAGGCGGTGGTGTAGTGGTATTGTCACTGGACTAATAAACCAGGGACCCAGGGTATTGTTCTGGGGACATGGGTTCGAATCCCACCACAGCAGAAGGTGGACTTTGAATTCAATTAATAAATCTGGAATTAAAAGCTAGTCTGGTGATGGCCATGAAACCATTGTCGATTGTTGTAAAAACCCATCTGGTTCACTAATGTCCTTAATGGAAGGAAATCTGCTGTCCATACCCTGACTCCATACCCACAGCAATATGATTGACTCTTACATGCCCTCTGACGTGGCCTAGCAAGCCACTCAGTTGTAACTAACTACTACGAAGTCAATAAAAAGGAATGAAACTGGACGGACCACCCAGCATTGACCGGGAATGACCACGGCAAACCCAGCCCTGTCCACCCTGCGAAGTCCTCCTGACTAACATCTGGGGGCTTGTTGGGAGCCCAGCCGAAGTTGGGAGAGCTCTCCCACAGACTATTCAAGCAACAGCCTGACAAAGCCATACTCACGGGCAATGTCTCAGACACTGCCAATTTCATCCCTGTGTATGTCCTGTCCCACCGGCAGGACAGACCCAGCAGAGGTACAGTGGCATACAGAAGGGACGGATTTGCCCTCAACAACGACCCTGGACCCCACGAAGTCTCATGGCATCAGATCAAACATGGACAAGGAAACCTCCTGCTGATTACCACCTACCGCCCTCGCTCAGCTGATGAGTCAGTATTCCTCAATGTTGAACAGCACTTGGAGGAAGCACTGAGGGTGGCGAGGGCACAAAATGTATTCTGGGTGGGGGACTTCAATGTCCATCACCAAGAGTGGCTCGGCAGCACCTCTAGTGACCTCGTCCTCACCAATCTGCCTGCCGCAGATGCATCTGTCCATGACAGTGTTGGTAGGAGTGACCACTGCACAGACCTTGTGGAGATAAAGTCCCAACTTCCCATTTGGCATTCCCTCCATCGTGTTGTGTGGCACTATCACCGTGCGAAATGGGACAGATTTCGAACAGATCTAGCAATGCAAAACTGGACATCCATGAGGCGTCGTGGGCCATCAGCAGCAGCAGAATTGTACTCAACCACAATCTGTAACCTCATGGCCCGGCATATTCCCCATTCTACCATTACCATAAAGCTAGGAGACCAACCCTGGTTCAATGAAGCGTGCAGGAGGGCATGCTAGGAGCAGCACTAGGCATACCTCAAAATGTGGTGTCAACCTGATGACGCTACGACCCAGGACTATCTGCATGTAAAACTGCGTAAGCTAAGCGAACAGAGCTAAGCGAACCCAGATGCAATGGATCAGGCCTAAGCTCTGCAGTCCTGCCACATCCAGCCCTGAATGGTGGTGGGCAATTATCCAACTACCTGGAGGAAGTGGCTCCACAAATATCGCCATTCTCAATGATGAGGGAGCCCAGCACATCACTGTGAAAGCTAAGGCTGAAGCATTTGCAACAATCTTCAGCCAGAAGGGCCGAGTTGAGGCTGATTTCGGCCTCTTCCTGAAGTCCCCAGCATCACAGATGACAGACTTCAGCTAATTCGATTCATTCCATGTGATATCAAGAAAAGACTGAAGGCATTGGATACTGAAAAAGCTATGGTGCCCTGACAATATTCCGGCAGTAGTACTGAAGACCTGTGCCCAGAACATGCCGCACCCCTAGCCAAGCTGTTCCAGTACAGCTAAAACACTGGCATCTACCCTGCAATGTGGAAAATTGCCCAGGTATGTCCTGCACACAAAAAGCAGGACAAATCCAACTCGACCAATTACCGCCCCATCAGCCTCCTCTCAATCATCAGTACAGTGATGGAAGGTGACATCAACAGTGCCATCAAACGACACTTGCTTAGCAAGATCCTGTTCAGTGATGCTCAGTTTAGGTTCCACCAGGGCCATTCAGCTCCTGACCTCATTAAAGCCTTTGTTCAAACAGGGGCAGCTCAGTGGCGCAGTGGATAGCACTGCAGCCTCACAGCTTCAGGGACCCGGGTTCGATTCTGGGTACTGCCTGTGTGGAGTTTTCAAGTTCTCCCTGTGTCTGCGTGGGTTTTCTCCGGGTGCTCCGGTTTCCTCCCACAAGCCAAAAGACTTGTAGGTTGGTAGGTAAATTGTCACTGGTATCGGTAGGTGATAGGGAAATATAGGGACAGGTGGGGATGTTTGGTAGGAATATGGGATTAGTGTAGGATTAGTATAAATGGGTGGTTGATGGTCGGCACAGACTCGTTGGGTCGAAGGGCCTGTTTCAGTGCTGTATCTCTAAACTAAACTAAAAGAGCTGAACTCAAGAGGTGAGGTGAGAGTGACTGCCCTTGACATTAAGGCAGCATTTGACCGAGTATAGCATCAAGGAGCCCCAGCAAAACTGAGGTCAATGGGAATCAGGGGAAAGCCCTCCGCTGGCTGGATTCAAAACTAAAGCAATGGAAGATGGTTGTGATTGATGGAGGTCAATCATCTGATCTCCAGGACATCACTGTAGGAGTTCCTCAGGGTAGTGTCCTCGGCCCAACCATCTTCAGCTTATCCATCAATGGCCTTCCATCAATCATAAGGTCAGAAGTGGGGATGTTCGCTGATGATTGAACAATGTTCAGCACCCTTCGTGACTTTTCAGATACTGAAAAGCAGTATGTGTAGAAATGCACCAAGACATGGACAATATCCAGGCGTGAGCTAAGTGTCAAATAACATTCGTGCCATCCAAGTGCCAGATAATGAGCGATTCCAACAAGAGAGAATCGAACCATCTCCCTTTGACATTCACTGGCATTACCATCGCTGAATCCCCCACTATCAACATCCTGAGGGCTACCATTGGCCAGAAACTGAACTGGAGTAGCCATAGAATTACCGTGGCTACAAGAGCAGGTCAGACGCTAGGAATCCTGAGGCGAGTAACTCACCTCCTGACTCCCCAAAGCCTGTCCACTATCTACAAGGCACAAGTCAGGAGTGTGATGGAATACTCTCCACTTGCCTGGATGGGTGCAGCTCCAACAACACTCAAGAAGCTCAACACCATCCAGAGCAAAGCAGCCTACTTGATTGCCCCCCCCCCCGCCCCCATCCACCAACATTCACTCCCTCCACAACCGATGCACAGTAGCAGCAGTGTGTACCATCTACAAGATGCACTGCAGCAATGCACCAAGGCTCCTTAGACAGCACCTTCCAAACCCACGACCTCTACCAACTAGAAGGATAAGGGAATAAAATGATTGGGAACACCACCACCTGAAAGTTCCCCTCCAAGTCACACACCATCCTGACTTGGAACTATATCGCTGTTCCTTTACTATCGCTGGGTAAAAATCCTGGAACTCCCTTCCTAACAGCACTGTGGGTATACCGAACCCAAGTGGACTGCAGCGTTTCAAGAAGGCAGCTCACCACCACCTTCTCAAGGGCAATTCGGGATGGGCAATAAATGCTGGCCTAGCCAGCGACGCCCGCATCCCATGAATGAATAAAAAAAAGTCACGAGGGAAAAGGTACTGAACAAACTATTGTGATTGAAGGAAGACAAATCCCCAGGCCTACATCTTAGGGTCTGAAAGGAAATAGCAGCGGAGACAGTGGATCCATTGGTTATAATGTTCCAAGATTCCCTGCATGCGGGAAAGGTTCCAGTGGATTGGAAAAATGCCTGTATAACGCCCTTATCCAAAAAGTGAGGGAGGCTTAATGTCGGAAACAGTAGACCAATTAGTTTAACATCTATCGTTGGGAAAGTGTCACAATCCATTATTAAGTAAGTAATAACAGGACATTAAGAAAGTCAAAAGCAACCCATCAGAGTCAGATTTTCTGAAGGGTAAATCGTGTTTGACGAATTTGCGAGAGTGCTTCGAAGCTGTGACAAGAAATGTGGAAAATGGGGATCCTGTAGATGTAGTATATCTAGACTTCCAGAAGGCATTTGTAAGGTGCCACACAAAAGGTTAATACACAAGGTAAGATCACATGGTGTTAGGGGTAATTTATTAGCTTGGGTAGCTGATTGGCTAACCAACAGAAAACAGAGAGTCGGGATTAATGAGTATTTTTCTGGTTGGCAAGATGTAATTCGTGGGGTGCCTCAGGGTTTGGCCCTTGGGCCCCAACTATTTACAATCTATCTCAATGACGGATGCAGGGATAGAAGGTACTATTGCCAAATTTGCAGATGACACTTAAATAGATTGATTAGTAAGTTGCAATAAATACATAAGAAATTTACAAATTGATATGGATAGGTTTGGTGAATGGGACAACATTTGGCAGATGGAGTTTAACGTGGTTATCCATTTTGGTCAGAAAAATAGAAAGGTAAATTATTATCTAAATAGAGAGAAACTTCAGAGTACTTCGGTGCAGAGAGATCTGGGTGCCCTCGTGCATGAATCACAGAAAACTAGTTTGCAGATACAGCAGGTGATAAGGAAAGCAAATTGAATTTTGGCATTTATTGCTAAAGGAATGGAATATAAAAGTAGGGAAGTGTTGCTGCAACTGTACAAGGCATTAATGAGACCGCACCTGGAGTATTGCGTACAGTTTTGGTCTGCTCACTTGAGGATGGATGTAGTTGCATCGGAGACAGTTCAGAGGAGGGTCTCGAGATTGAATCCAGGGATGAGGAGTTTGTCTTATGAAGAGAGATTAAGCAGTTTATGCCTTTACTCTCTAGAGTTTAGAAGAATGAGACGAGATCTAATGGGGTATATAAGATCATTAAAGGATTGATAAAGTAGACGTAGAGAAGATGTTTCCTCTCGTGGGGCAATCTAGAACGAGAGGTCATAGTTTTAGGATAAAGGGGGTGCAGATATAAAACAGAGATGAAGAGAAATTTCTTCCCTCAAAGAGTCGTGAGTCTGTGGAATTCACTACGCCATAGTGCGGTGGATGCCGGGACATTGAGTAAATTTAAGGAGGAGATAGACAGATTTTTATTAGAAATGGGTTGAAGCGTTATGGAGAACGGGCAGAAAAGTGGAGTAGAGGCCGAGATGAGATCAGCAATGATCATATTGAATGGCAGAACAGGTTCGCGGGGCTGAACTGCCTACTCCTGCTCCTAGTTCTTATGTTCTTATCTGGATTTATCCAGGCAAGAGCGGCTGAAGGATCCATTATCTCTCTCTATGTTGTCTATTGATGTATCTGCTGTGTGACGGAGACCACCTATGTTAGGTGAGGCGAATTATACCATCTGCTACCTCAGCAGGGAGAAGCAGGATGAGAGGTCTCGTGGCTTTGTCAGGATAGCAGAATTCCTGATGGTGTAGGTATCTCTGCGGGGCCCCCATGTCAATGGGGAGAGGCACAGGAACTGAAACAACTCCCAGTCCATTAATGTACAGTTGGTGTGTGAGAATGCCCAGTACATCATGTTGGTTAATGTCCACTATCCTGGCAGCAGCTACCATACCTTCATTCTGAAGCAGTCAGCCATTCCCAACACGTCAGGCCTCCATACAGAACCAGAATGTGGCTCATGACCTCTAAACTCTAGACACCTCTTCCCACACACAAAACCACCAGGTGAAGCAATGATTCCGATGTCTGAACCGCTCGGGGGGAGTCCTCCAGTACACACTGGATCAGGTGTTCAAGTTCATGGTGTTCTGCTGCACCCTTCATAATCCTCACCATCATGAGGACACAAGCATTGGCAGCAGGAATCCGGAGGCCAACTCAGGAGGAGGAGGAGGCAGGGAGTATATTTCGTGGATGCCTTCGACCCGGACAGGCTGTCGGAGATTCCCTAAGATTCCAGTTCGCATCGGACAACCTCCCTTTCCCATCTTGGATCCCCCATTCTCCACCATTACACCCATCTGAGACGCCCCATCACAGTGTCTCCTTTATCACCATCCTGCAACAAACACCACCAACAAAAGCCTTTTCATTAACATCTTTATCCAGCAACACATCCAATTGTACCAACAAAACTGAACTATTCACCCTTGTGTATTCCCTTAGTGCCTGTCTTGTGGATTTCCTCAACTTGCCTAGTTCTCCTACACAGTGTTTCCCCAGTGGCTGCAGCATGGCTGAGTTTCACTGGGGGTGACCGCAGATGGCCTTGCAGGACGTCCTCGTACAGCTCTGTGACTTGAGGCCTTGGATTCGAATTGCAACACCTCGACATGGGCAGCAGCTCCAGCAATGTTCACATCTGAGTCCTGTGTATTATAACTCGTCTGTGACCTCGTCCTCCGGTGAGCTGACACATGAACTATCCTTTCCCCCTGGCCTGGCTGCAGCTCACTCGTGCTCGGTGACTCACCACATGCAGATTCTGACTCTATACCAGCCTCTAAGGTACACGCAGTGTAAGTATTTGATCTGGTGACTGTGAGGGTCAGACCAAGTGATGGGTCTTCACCATCAGTGCTGTGCTGCTGCTCTCTTTCTATCTCATGGAGCTGCTGTGACTGGGAAGCTGGTATTATTGGGTTATCATTGGAAAGTATAACATCAGAAGGGGAGGGTTGGGGTGAGGGATTGGGGGTGGTGGAAAGCAGGAGGTCCATGATCCCACCATCTGCAGCTTGTACATCATCATTTCTGACGTTTACCAGTTCTGATGAAGTGTCACAGATCTGAAACATTAACTCTGTTTCTCTCTGCGCCGATGCTGCAGGACCAGCTGAGTATTTCCAGCACTTTCTGTTCTCTTCCCTGAGCTCTGGAATTCTCTTCCTAAACCTTAAATCCAGTAAGTTGCACAGAGTCCAGTTTTAGGGAGTACTACTTGTACAGAGTACTAAATACAATAAAGTTAGTTAACTATTGCATTTAGCATTTCACTTAATTTTATTCTGAACTTCTAGTTTCTTTGTGAAAGCTGGACAGTTCATTGATTCTCATGGAATAAAAGGGTCAGTGTCAGCTTGGATAAAAATATAAACTGGCTTAATGAGAGAAAACAGTGAGTTGTGGAAAACAGTTGCTTTTTTCGGACTGGAGGAAGGCAGACAGTGGTGTTTCCCCAAGGGGCAGTGCTTGGACCACTGATATTTTTCTGATATATATATAAATAATTTGGATATTGGAACACAGAACACACAGATCGAGGGAGCTTCTGCTCATATCCACCATTCCCAGTCCCTGCTTTAGAGCCATAGACTCAACGGCTGTAAGGTACCTCTGTGTGGCTGTGGTGGTGACATCTCTCTCACTGTCAGTGACTGTGGTTAGTCTTGTTCTTAGACTGGTCTGCAGTTTAGGCCCAGGTTAGTACATACCCTGGTAATTTCCAGTTATCTTGTCGTCCTTGTATGGAGGAGATTGAGCAGAGACTGTGAGGCTTACAAATATGTTGTCTGAAGAAGAACCGGGATATCTGACTTTGTGCTTGGAGACAGCAGCCACTACTGCCCACTGTGGACGGATTGTGTCTGAAACTGTCGGATTTTATCTCAACACAGGGCGTGGTCAGCATCAGGGGAGGCAGAGCTTTAACACGGGTCTAATTCCCTCATAGCCCCTCCTCACATCTTCTAACTCCTCCCCTAGTCTGGGACTTTCTGCCTGTAACTCAGTGTTTTGGTCCAGTATTTGTTCTAATTTTCTCTCTGGATAATATACTCCATCATGTGGCTCCTGATCCTGCAGTAACTGATTGTACAGGATGTCAATGTTCTCCTACCAACCTTCATTTTCCTTCTGTAAATTGTCCATCTCATCCTTCAATTCTTTGTGTCTTTTATTTAACCGTCAGGTGCAGAGATGTGCCCCATTTACCAACATATCTCAAACCTTTTTTATCTTAAATTTGTATTTCTGGACATCCTCAGATATTCTATTGAGAATTAAATCGTAATCCCCATCATACTGCTCGATAATCCTTAGGATGTCCGTCTCCCCAGGTGTGCCTGTTTTTTTTTCTCTGCCAGGTTATCAATTGACTATTTCCTGTGATATGCTAATGACATTGTATTTCTGGTTTTACTTATTCAAACTCTCTTAAAGCTCCCCCACCGCCCGCACCTCCCCCTCCCCCCCCCCCACCCCCCGGCACCACCCCCCCCCCCCCCCCCCCCCCACGCTTAGTGATGAGCACACCGTGTTCTGGTGTAAGCTTTCTATCTATCTCGAGATGCCCAAACCAGTCCCAATGACGATCACACGTGTTTCACTGTACATTCTCTCTCTCTGTGACAACTCCCTGCCCAGTCTCTGCAATAACCCCACGTTTTTGACCTATTCTAATCTTTCTCTGTCTCCAAATCTCCTTCCCATTCGAGCAATGATCACTCAACTGAGTTTGTCATTTCAACTCTGGACGAGGTTTGTGGACTCTAGTTACAGTGTGTCTGGGTCTGTAACATGAACAACAAATGGAGCAGAGGCTGCAGTGAGGGGATGCTCTATAAAGAGGGAGGAGGAAAGGGATCTGCCCTACCCACCCAGGGTTTTCCAAGAGCACTATTCCTACCTAAACCTAACCCAGAAGCAATGTGTGAGGTGACTCTGATTCAATAAGGATCTGGTCACAGAGCTGTGTCACCTCCTGTAACACGACCTGGAGCCTCACACCAGGGTGAGGACGTAGCTGTTGGTGGCCGTTAAGGTCACAGTTTCATTGAACTTCTATGTATGTGGATCTTCCCAGGCAGGAGCAGGAGACATATCCAACATAGAGTGGTAGAAATTGATGGAGTCATGGAGTCATGTACGACACAGAAGGAGGCCATTTTGCCCCTCTGTGCCAGCTCTGTGTGGAAGAATTCAGGCAGTCCCAATCCCCCGCTCAATCCCCGTATCCCTGCAAGTTCACTTCCTTCAGGTGTCCATCCAGTTTCCTTTTAAAATCATTGATTGTCTCGGCTTCCACCACCCTCATGGGCAGTGAGTTCCAGCACATTACCATCCACTGTGTAAAATATTTCTTCCTCATATCCACCTGCATCTCTTATCCAAAACCTTCCATCTGTGTCCCCTGGTCCGTGTTTCATCAGATAATGAGAAGACTTTTTCCTTGTCTACCTTACCTAAGCCTATCATAATCTTGTACACGTTTATCATACCTCTCTCAATCTCCTTTACTCCAGGGAGAACAACTCCATCTTCTCCAATCTAACCTTGTAACTAACCAACCCGCTCCCCCCTCCCCACCCCCCCCGCTCCAATCCCTGGAACCATTCTGGTAAATCTCCTCTGCACCCCCTCAAGGACTTTACATTCTTCCTAAAGTGTGCTGACCAGAACTGGACACAGTTCTCTAGTTGAGGCCTAACCAAAGGTTTATACAGTTTCAGTATAACGTCCCTGCTTTTGTATCTTTGCCTCGAATTATGAAGCCCAAGATCTGATTGGCTTTGCTTAACACTCTCCATATATGTTCTTCCACCTTCAAAGATCAATGCATATAGAGCCCCAGGTCCCTCAGTTCCTGCACAATCTTTAGAACTGTCCCATTAAGTCTCTATTGCTTTCCTATTGCATCTGACAAAATACATCACCTCACACTCCTCTGTATTAAATTCCACCTGCCACTTCTCTGGCCATTCTGCGAGCCTATCTATATCCTGTTGTAGGCATTTTGCATCATCCTCACTGTTTACCATTCCTCCAAGCATGGTATCATCGGAAAATATTGAAATTCTAATCTGAATTCCAAGATCCATCTCATTTATATATAGCAAAAAAAAAATCAGTTGGTCCTAGAACTGACCCTTGGAAAACATCACTGTCTACCATCCTCCAGTGTGAAAAACAACCGTTTACCACAACTCTGCCCGAACTATCTCTTCTTTGAAGGTAGCCCATTGTTCAGCTCCTGTTTTCCTGCCAAACGTTGACTCTAATCTATTCGCCCCAGCTCAATTTTTACACCGGATGACTTGTTGAAGTTGACTTTCTCATAGTTAATTATTCTTACTCTGGTTTGCTCTTTGTCCTTTCCCATAGTCAACCTAAACCTTATGATACAATGATCACTGTCCCCTAAATGTTCTCCTACTGATACTTAATCCACTTGGGTCCAGCTCATTCTCGAGAACCAGGTCTAGCAGTGCCTCCTTTCATGTTGGACTAGCAACATATTGTTGTAGAAATGTTTCCTGCACACACTGTAGTAACACCTGCCTCCCTCTGCCCGTTAAATTGCTACTATCCCAGTCCATATTAGGATAATGAATGTTCCCCCATTGTAACTACTCTATAATTCTTGCATCTTTCAGTAATTTTCTTGCAGATTTGTTCCTCCACATCCTTCCCATTAGCTGATGGCCTATAGACAACAACAAGCAATGTAAATGCACCTTTTTTTGTTCTTTAGCTCTATCCAAATAGATTCTGTCCTTCACCCACCTACGCACCCACCCAGCCCCCACTCCCACCTCCCCATACACGTCCCCGGGACTTTCACTCTCTCCAGCACTATAATGTTCTCCTTAATCAATATCACCACTCTTACTCCTTTTCTCCCTTTCCTATTTTTCCTGAACACCTTGTATCCAGGAATATTTAACACCCAGTTCTGCCCTTCTTTGAGTCAGATCTCTGTTATAGCCACAACATCATATTTCCACATGGCAATCTGCACCTGTACCTCACCAGTCTTATTAACCACACTCCGTATTCACATGCATGCACATCAACCCTGATGTAAACTTTATTACTTCCTCCCTTACTCAGACCTCAACTAATAACTTTCTATACCCTACTGTAGTGTTATCCATCTCTCCCAGTATTCTGTGCACTGTAGAATTCCTCTCTGATGTTTACTCCTGGTTCCCACACACATGCCAATTTAGTGTAAACCCTCTCCAATAGCACTAACATATCACCCTGCAAGGAAATTAGTTCCAGCTCTGTTCAGGTGCAACCGTCCGGCCGGGACAGATCCCACATTCTCCAGAACTGGTCCCAGTGTCCCAGCAATGCAAACCTCACCGCTTCTGCAGCATCCTCCCAGCCACACATCCCTCTGTAATATCCTCCTATTTCCATACTCACTCGCACGGGGTACTGGCAGTAATCCAGAGATTACTACTTTGAGATGGCTAACTTGACCATGACACCAGCGAGGAAACACACCATCTTGGATGCATGTCTGCGGCCTCAGAAACGCTCGTCTGTTCCCGTGACTATCGAATCTCCTGTCACTGTCAACATTCTAGTCTTCATTGTATCCCCTCCCACCCCCAGTACAGCTGAGACAGCCCGGGTACCATGGCCTTGTCTCTGGCTGCAGTCCCCAGATGAAACATCACTTTCCTCAGTATTGAATACTGGTTGGAGAGTGAGATGCACTCTGGGGTCTCCTGTGCTACCTGCCCGATTCTGATTGACTGTAATTCTTCTTCCCTTAATCTGTGGGGCGACCACATCTATAATGTGCTCTTCACAAATTACTCAACCTCACGTAAATACCACAGAGGCATCCATGGTCCCACCATCTGCAGCTTGTACATCATCCCAGACAGCAGGATGAAGAGGAGGTGGGTGTTAAGAAGGGGCATAAGGCAGGAACATAACGTCATCCTGAATGCTGTCGGTGATGCCGGATGCTACGGGCTCTGTCACAGCCGTTCCCATGAGGTGGAGAATGAACTCCTCCCTCAGGCTCAGGGGATGAAGGTAAGCCTGGATCCCGACAGTTCACTGCTGCTCCCTGTCCTGTAAGAGAGAGAGCAGAATGTCAGTGATTGTGTTGCACTGTGTTTGGGAGATATGCCTGCAACAGCTGAATAGCTGGTGGTATGTGAAGGCAGTGAAAGGTGGATGTGAGGCTGGTATCAGTGGAAGGTATGTAAAGGTGATGTGGAGTATGTAAATGTTAGGTGTGAGTCCTGAGTGTTAAGGACTGCTGATGGGTGAGTGATGGGGGTGTGGTACATTGAGCAGTGTGAGAGGTTGGTGATGTTGGGGGTAGGAGATGCCATGTGGAAATGAATTCACTGACATTGATCACCCGTATGAGCTCATTCTACTTCTTCTGGCTCTGCTGCCAGGTCCTGGGGCCAAGCTTCCTGCATTGACCTCCCTGGCCACCCGCTCCCATTCCCTTCGGAGTGCGTTTCTTGAGGGTCTACATCCCACCCCACTGATACATGGCCTCTCTTCTCCTGTCACCCTGCATGACTAAGGCCTCCAGCACTACATCCGTGAATCACAGAGCCCTCTCTCTGTGCTCGTATTCAACATACCTTTTCTCCAATTGCAGCATTCACAGTCAGCAGCAGCAGCCTCCTGTGATTCAGTGCAGCTTCCCTTTAAGAGGGACAGATTGCCTTTAAGGGCTGAATCCTGGCTGAAACACGTGCTAGACTCAGACACAGTTAAGTCTCCTGTTAAGCGTGCAGACAGACAGCAGCGCGGGTCACCCTGGGCGGCCCCTAAAATTTACGGAAATGTAATGAGGAGGCCCCAGAAATTTTGTATCACCTGCCTCAACTGGCAGATCATGACCCCACTGCTCAAAAAGCGATGCAAACCCGGTTTGCTCTCTCTTTCTATTTTCCTTTCCCTCTTTCCCCCTTTCTCACTCTCTTTCCCTTCACTCTATGTCTCTTGCTCATAGAATTAGAGACAGGTGCAGCACTGAAGGAGGCTATTCGGCCCTTTGTGTTAGTGCTGTTTCTTTGAAAGAGCTGTCTAATTATTACCACTCTCCTCCTTTATCCCCAGACTATTTTTTTCGCCTTTTCCAGTTTTTTTAATTATAATTCCCTTTTGAAAGATATTATTGAATCTGCTTCCATCATGTTTTCGGGCTGTGAATTTCTGATCCCAACAACTCGCTGAGAAGGAAAATTCTCCTCATTTCACCTTTGGTTCTTTGTCAATTACCTTCAATCTATGTCTTCTTAATACTGAACTTTCTGACACTGGAAACAGTTTCACATTAATTACCCCATCAAAACTCTTCATGATTTTGAATTCGATATTAAATCTCCTCTTACCCTTCACTGCTCTAAAGAGAACAAACCCAGCTTTTCCAATCTCTCCATGTAACTGAATTCCCAGATCCCTGGTACCATATGTTTCAAATTCTGCTATTCCATGTGTCATGTACTGGGATATGCTGTAGTGTTTTATATAGATTTAGCATAACTTCCCAGTTTTGTTTTCTATGCCTCTATTTATAAAGCCCAGGATCTAATATGCTTTATTAACTGTTGTGCTAACCTGTCCTGTGACCTTCAATGATTTACACATAAACTCCCAGGTCTCTCTGTTCTTGCACTCCCTTTACAGTTGTAACATGTAGCTTGTGTTGTCTCTCCACATACATCCTTCTAAAAGGTATTACCTCACATCTCTGCTGTGACAATTTAAATTTCAGAAGATTGAAGACATTGTTTTCAGTCCCTGCTCCAAACTTAATTCCCTAACTACCGACTCCATACCTCTCCCTGGCAATTGTGTGAGACTAAACCAGACTGTTCACACCTTGGTGTCATATTTGACCCCGAGATGAACTTCTGACCACATCTACACACCTTCACTAAAACCGCCTATCTGCACCTAGAAAAATCATAGAAAAATCATAGAATGTTTACAACACAGAAAGAGGCCACTTGGCCCATCGTGTCTCTGCTATCCAAAAAACGACCTTCCCAGCCGAATCCCACCTTCCAGCATTTGGTCCCGAGCTCTGCAGATTAAATCACTTGAGGTGTCGCAAGGCACGTTTAAAATCAGATGAGGTTTTCAGCATCTTCTACCCTTTCAGAAACTGAGTTCCAGACCCCCACCCCACCACACTCTGGGTGATTTTTTTCCTCATCTCCCCTCTAATTTTTCTACCAATCATTTAAATCCATGCCCTCTTGTCACTGATCTCTCTGCTAAGGTGAATAGACCCTTCACCACCACTCTATCCAGGGCCCTCAACGTTTTGTACGTTTCAATCAGATTTCCCCTCAGCCTTCTCTGCTCCAAGGCAAACAACCCCAGCCTATCCAATCATTCCTCAAAGTTGCATTTTCCCTGTCCCGGCAACATGTTTGATAAATCTCCTCTGTCCCCTCTCCAGTGCAATTACATCCTTTCTGTAATGAGGTGACCAGAACTGCACACATTACTCAAGTTGTGGCCTAACCAATGATTTATGCAGTTCCAGCATAACCTCCCTGCTCTTATATTCAATACCTCGGCTAATAAGGGAAAGGATTCCATATGACCTCTTAACCACCTTATCGACCTGTCCTGCTACATTCAGCTATCTGTGGGCATTCACTCTAAGGTCTGTCACTTCCTCTACACTTCTCAGTATTCTCCCATTAATCGTGCATTCCTTTGCCTTATTTGACCTCCCCAAATGCATCATATCGCACTCATCTAGCCTGAATTCAATTTACCACTTCTCTGCCCATCTGACCAGTCCATCAATATCTTCCTGCAGTGTACAGCGATCCTCCTTGCGATCTACCACACGGTCAATCTTTGTATCGTCTGCAAACTTCTTGATTATGCCCTACCTTTACTTGCAAATCGTTAATGTATGCGACATAAAACAGGGGTCCCAGTACTGAGCTGTGTGGAATTTGCTTTTTTTTATTCATTCGTGGGATTTGGGCGTCACTGCCTGGGTCTGTATTTATTGCACATCCCTCATTGCCCTTGAACTGAGTGGCTTGTGAGGCCATTTAAGAGTCCATCACATTGCTGTGGGTCTGGAGTCACATGTGGCCAGACCAGGTAAGGACAGCAGATCTCCTTCCCTGAAGGGCATTAGTAAACCAGATGGGCTTTTCAAACAATCGACAATGGTTTCATGGTCACCATTAGAGTCGCTGTTTAATTCCAGAACTATTAATTGATTTCAAATTTCATTATGTGTCATGGTGGGATTCGAATCCACGTCCCCAGAGTGTTAACCTGGGTATGCTGGATTTACAAGTGCAGTGACATTGCCACTACACCACTGCCTCCACTAAATGTTGCTAGAAACATCCGTCCAGTCGCTAAAACGCCTGTCAACAATTACTCTTTCTTTCCTGTCACTGAGCTAATTTTGCATCCACCTTGCTGCATTTCCCTGGATCCCCTAGAATTTTATTTTTAACAAGTCTGCTATGTGGGCCCTTGCCAAAAGCTTTGCTAAAATCCAAGTAGACCGCATCAACGACATTAACCTCATCTATCGTCCTTGTTACGTCATCAAATAATCATGCAAGTTAGTCAGACACAATCTTGCCTTAACACATCTATGGTGATTATCCCTGATGAACCTGTGCCTTTCCAAGTGACAGTTTATCATGTCTCTAAGAATAGATTACAATAATTTTCCCACTCTGAGGTTAGACTGACTGTCCTGTAGTTATTCGGTCTATCCTTCGCTCCCTTTTTAAACAGTGGTACAATGTTAGCAGTTCTCCAATCCTCCATCACCACACCTGTATCCAGTGAGAACTGGAAAATCATGGATATACCTTTGGTTATTCCTTCTGTTGCTTCTTTTAACAACCTGGGGTACATTTCATCACGCCATGGTGATGTATCAACTTTCAATGAGGCTAATTCCATTAGTAATTCCTCTCTGCCTATGTTTATCACATCCAATAATTCACACACCTCCTCCTTAACTACAATATCTGCACCGTTCCCCTCTTTTGTGAAGACAGTCACAAAGTATTCATTAAGAACCATATCAGTAACTACTGTCCCGACACATAGGTTACCTTATCGGTCATTAATGGGCTCTACTCTCTCCTTAGTTGTCCTCTTAGCCTTAATGTATTGAAAGAAAAAACATACATGGGTTCATCTTGATTTTGCTTGCCAATATTTTTTTATGATTTCTCCTTGCTTTCGTAAATTCCTTTTTGATATCAGCCTCCACTTTCTATACTCCTCTTGGTTTTCTGTTGTATTGAGTTCTCGGTGTGGGACATAAACTTGCCCTTCCTGCTGTATCTTACCCTGTAGGCTCCTTGTCATCCATGGAGCTGGGGAATGAGACAGACTTGATTTATCTACAAACCGCTGGCACGGACTCGATGAGTTGAAATGTCCCATTCTGCGCCAGAATTGACTAAGGCTCTATGACTCTATGACATGGGTATTCTATTACAACAGCTTTCCTCTACTGGGAAGGTGGATAATGGACTGGACAGTATCACCCTGTTGAACCCCGTGATGTAAGTAAAATGTTTGATTCCCCAGAACATGGTTAACAAATGTCCTTCACAAACAGAGTAAATCAGTTCAGGCCCACTCACAATTCTGAAGTAATTCACAATGGGGAGTATTTTCTCCTGGTTTTCTCTGCATTGGACAGCAGCCAGGCTGTCACTGTGTCCCCATATCCATGTCGAAAGTCTTGTCGGGGTTTGGTGAGGGACTCGTTGCCTGGGCGACAGATTTCTTTAGTTGTGTTACTGTTTCTGTGTTCTCTTCAGTCCAAATGGGATAAACCTGGTCATCATCACCATTCGGTGGTTCATAAAGAGGAGTCACAGTCTCAGCAAATCGAGGGATGAGGGTCCGCTGATACCCCACCAGCCTGAGGATAGGACACAGGGCAGTCTTTGTGGTGGACAGGGGTAGACACTGGATGAGGGTCTGCTGATACCCCACCAGCCTGAGGATAGGACACTGGGCAGTCCTTGAGGTGGACAGGGGTAGACACTGGAATTGTGTCCACTGATACCCCACGAGCCTGAAGATAGGACACAGGGCAACCTTTGAGGTGGACAGGGGTGGACAATGGATGAGGGGCAATTGATAATCCACCAGCCTGAGGATAGGACACAGTGCAGTCCTTGAGGTGGACAGGGGTAGACACTGGATGAGGATCCACTGATACCCACCAGCCTGAGGATAGGACACTGGGCAGTCCTTGAGGTGGACAGGGGTAGACACTGGAATTGTGTCCACTGATACTCCACCAGCCTGAGGGTAGGACAAAGGGCAGTCTTTGAGGTGGACAGGGGTAGACACTGGATGAGGGGCAATTGATAATCCACCAGCCTGAGGATAGGACACAGGGCAGTCTTTGAGGTGGACAGGGGTACACACTGGATGAGGGTTTACAGATACCCCACCAGCCTGAGGATAGGACACAGAGCAGTCTTTGAGGTAGACAGGGGTAGACACTGGATGAGGGTTCACTGATACCCACCAGCATGAGGATAGGACACAGTGCAGTCCTTGACGTGGACAGGGGTAGACACTGGAATTGTGTCCACTGATACCCCACTAGCCTGAAGATAGGACACAGGGCAACCTTTGAGGTGGACAGGGGTGGACAATGGATGAGGGTCCACTGATACCCACCAGCATGAGGACAGGACACAGTGCAGTCCTTGAGGTGGACAGGGGTAGACACTGGATGAGGATCCACTGATACCCACCAGCCTGAGGATAGGACACTGGGCAGTCCTTGAGGTGGACAGGGGTAGACACTGGAATTGTGTCCACTGATACTCCACCAGCCTGAGGGTAGGACACTGGGCAGTCTTTGAGGTGGACAGGGGTAGACACTGGATGAGGGTCCACTGATACCCACCAGCCTGAGGATAGGACACAGTGCAGTCCTTGAGGTGGACAGGGGTAGACACTGGATGAGGGTCCACTGATACCCATCAGCCTGAGGATAGGACACTGGGCAGTCCTTGAGGTGGACAGGGGTAGACATTGGAATTGTGTCCACTGATACTCCACCAGCCTGAGGGTAGGACACTGGGCAGTCTTTGAGGTGGACAAGGGTAGACACTGGATGAGGGTCCACTGATACCCCACCAGCCTGAGGATAGGACACAAGGCTGTCTTTGAGGTGGACAGGGTTATACACTGGATGGTTTCGACCTGATGTTGGTCTGGGCTGATGTTGGATGAGCCAATTTGGACATATAGAACGATGACACGATGTTACACCCGCTGGGCCTTACGTGGATGGTCTTTTAGTCCAGCTCCCAAAGTAACTGCAGTAGTTCCTGTAAAAGGGTTAAATGTGTGGACACGGTCTGTGGTGATGAGGAGGAGACCATCAATTTATTTCAGCAAGCAGGAAGACTGTGAAAGGTTCCTAACGGCCCCGGCCATACGTTTGTGGAAAATAGTGGGGTTATTGTGGAACCCCTTGTGACAGACATGTCCAGGGGTATCTCTGGTCCTCAGAAGTTAATGTGAATTTAAATTGTTTCTCTAGTTTTACTGGGATACTACAATAAACATTAGAGATATCCAGCGTGGTGAAGTCAGCCCTGCCGCTGGGAATCCGGGAGAGTAGGGTTGGTGTCTCTCAGACAACCGAGTTCACACAGAGGTGACTGTGTTGAGTTTGTATGGTCAATAGTCAGTCACCAGCTGCCATCTGGTTTTGTAACCGTCAAAATCGGGCCGTGAGTAGTGAATATGTCTTTGTGAACTGCACCCTGGTATAACAATAACCTGATAGTGTCTGGAATATATGATATCATCTCAGCTCGGTAAGAATACTGCTTCATGGATCATGCAATGGTCAGTTAATTTCTTCAGGTCTGCTCAGGTTTCCACAGTCATCTTTATGGGTTGTGAATACACTCAGGACCGACTCGAGAATCGCCTGTACCTCAGGGTGATCAGAGGTGACTGGTTCACACTCCTCTGATATTTTAATCAGGAATATTGAGGTTACACTGGACACCAGAGCAGGGGTATGTTTTAATGTTCTACAATATACAAATATAGGGATAATCAATTACTGCTGATAACCTTTGAGCACATTACTGCCCAGTAGTCCCTGTCCATTATACAGGATCATATAAAAGGAAGACAGGACTTTGACATGAACTCTGTTCCCTCTCCTACACCACTGTAAGATCTGATCTAGGGTCACCACATCCGTGAACTGCGGAGCCCTCTTTCTGTCCTAGTATTCCATTTACCTTCTGTCCAATTGCAGCATTCACAGTCAGCAGCAGCAGCCTCCTGACTGAAAGAGGTCACTTGGCCCATTGTATCTGTGCTGACCGAAAAACGATCCACCCATTCTAATCCCACTTTCAGCATTTGATCCATCGCTCTGCAGATTACGGTACTTGAGGTGTATATCCAGAATCCTGTTGAATGAGTTGAGGGTTTCTGCCTCAACTACACTTTCAGGCAGTGAGTTCCAGACCCCACCACACTCTGTATGGAAAGGTTTTCCTTATCTCCCCTCTTATCTTTCGACTAATCACTTTAAATCTAGTCCCCGCTAGTCACTGACCTTTCTACTAAGGTGAACAAACCCTTCACCTCCTCTCTGTCCAGATCCCTCAAAATTATGGACATTTCAGTCCGATCTCCTCTCAGCCTTCTCTATTCCAAATTGAACAACCCCAGCCTATCCAATCGTTCCTCACAGCTGCATTTTGTCTAGTCCGAGCAACATCCTCATAAATCTCCTCTGTACCCTCTCCAGTGCAATTGGATCCTTTCTGTAATGAGGTGACCAGAATTGCACTCAGTACTCAAGTTGTGGCCCAGCCAATGAGTTATACAGTTCCAGCATAATTTCCCTGCTCTTATATTCTATACCTCAGCTAATAAAGGAAAGGATTCCGTCTGCCTTCTCCACCATATTATTATTGAATCTGCTTCCACCTTGTTTTCAGGCAGTGAATTCCAGATCCCAACAGCTCGCTGTGTAAGAACATTCTCCTCATTTCACCTCTGGTTCTTTGTCAATTACCTTCAATCTGTGTCTTCTTAATACTGAACTTTCTGACACTGGAAACATTTTCACACTAATTACCCGATCAAAACCCTTCATGAATTTGAATTCTATATTAAATCCCCTCTTACCCTTCACTGCTCTAAAGAGAAAAATCCCAGCTTTTCCCATCTCTCCATGAGATCCCTGGTACCAATCTAGTAAATCACCTCAGTATCTTCACTAAGTCCTTGACATCCTTACCAATGTGTGGTGATCAGAATTGGACACAATTCTCCAGCTGGGACCTAACCAATGATGTATAAAAATCAGCATTTCCTCCTGAGTTTTATTACTCTGTGCTGTGTTTATAAAGCCAAGGACACGATATGTTGTTATTTTGTAGCAGCCTTCTCAGTGTCCTGCTGCCTCATAAATTAGTACAGCCCGAGGTCTGTCCATTCAAACCATCCACATTATTTTGCCTTTCCTCATATTTCCTACCGATATGTATCACTTCACAGTTCAATGTGTAAAGTTCAATCTGCCGGGTGACTGGCCATTTCACCAGTCACTCTCTGTCCTCATTGGGACAGACCAGGCTCCATCCTCAGGCTGTGCTGAGTAAGCGGCTTTCACCCAATGTGGTACTGAGCTCCAAATAGAGCAGAAAAGACTCACTTCTATCCCCGGCTTGTGTTAATCCCACCCGGTGTGGCACTGACACACACAGAGAGCAGGAAAGACCCAATTCAATCCCCGGTGTGTCTTAATCCCACCCGGTGTGGTTCTGACCCACTCAGATAGCAGGAAAGACCCAATTCAATCCCCGGTGTGTCTTAATCCCACCCGGTGTGGCACTGACACACACAGATAGCAGGGAAGACCCAATTCAATCCCCGGTGTGTCTTAATCCCACCCGGTGTGGCACTGACACACACAGATAGCAGGAAAGACCCAATTCAATCCCCGGTGTGTCTTAATCCCACCCGGTGTGGTTCTGACACACACAGAGAGCAGGAAAGACCCAATTCAATCCCTGGCCTGTGTTAATCTTTCCCGGTGGTACTGACCCAGGCACAGAGAGCAGGAAAGATTCAATTCTATCCCTGGACGGTGTTAATCTCACCCGGTGAGGTACTGACCCACACAGAGAGCAGGAAAGACCCAATTCTGTCCCCGGCTTGTGTTAAATCGTCCCGGTGTTGTATTGACCCACACAGAGAGCAGGAAAGACCCAATTCTATCCCCGGCCTCTTAATCCCACACAGTGTGGTACTGACCCACACAGAGAGCAGGAAAGGACCAATTCTATCCCTGATCTGTGTCACTTCCACCCGATGTGGTAATGACCCCCATGTACACACAGAGAGCAGGAAAGGACCAATTCTATCCCTGATCTGTGTCACTTCCACCCGATGTGGTAATGACCCCCACGTACACACAGAGAGCAGGAAAGGACCATTCTCTCCCTGATCTGTGTCATTCCCACATAGTGTGGTACAGACACAGCAAGAAATTTCTATTTCTCTCCCTGGCCTGTGCCAATCCAACATGTTGTGTTAATGACCCCCACACACAGAGCAGGAGATTTCCATCTCTCTCCCTCGCCTGTGTTAATCCAACAAGGTATGTTCCAAGTACAAGTAACGATCAGCCTCTGCTTAAAATTGCTGTCCGTCTATCCCTGATCTGTGTTACTTCCACACAGTGTGGTTTTGACCAAACAAACAGAGCAGGAAAGGACTAATTCTCTCCCTCATCTGTGTTAATCCAACATGATGTTTTCCTGAACCATATCAAAGTACAAGTAATGATCAGCCTCTGCTTAAAATTGTTGACCGTCTGTTGTGCATATCAGGTAAGGTTTCAATGGTTTCTGTTTCCACAGACTCAAAGAATCATACAGCACGGAGGAGGCTATTTGGCCCATCGTGTCTGTGCATGCTGTTTGAAGGAGCAATCCCATTTGTCCCTCTCCTCTACATAATTACCACTTCGCTGAAAATCTCCTCTGATACTATTGAATCAATTCTCTTTTTTAAATTTATTATTGAATCTGCTTCACCACTCTTTCAGGTTGTGAATTCCGGTTTATAATAGATCAATGCATTTTTGTTGGCCCATCACCTTAAAAATGTGTCCTCTGGTTACTGACAGTACTTCCAGTGAAACCAAATTCTCTGTCTTTGCTCCATCAAATATTGTTCAAGATTTTGCATATCTCTATTCAATCTCCATTTAACATTACTGCTCTAAAGAGAACAATTCCAGTTTACAGTCAAGGGACACGAGATAGAGGGGAGGGCGTTGAATTCAGCTCGGACTCGAACACAAAACACCATCACCTCCACATTCCCCTCCTTCGAGCCAAACACCATCTAGACTTGGACAGAAATCACCGTTCCTTCATCATCACTGGGTTAAAAGCCTGAAATCCTTTCTGTAACAACATTGTGGGAACACATTCACCACACGGACTGCAGTGGTTCAGGATGAAGGCCCATCATTTTCTCATGGTAACCAGGCATGGGGAAGTAATGCCAGCCTTGTCAGTATCACTCATATCTTGAGAACAAATAGACAGGAAATAAAATGGGAATAAAATCAATGTGTTTGTAACTGACTGATTGAAGTGATCAAAGAGAGAGACGTCATAACCCAATATAGTAAATTGTCAGCACAATTCATCTCACCTGGCCCTTGTGTTTGCCTTTCTTCTGTTATCTGTGTGAGGATACAAGTAACAATGAGCCGCTGGCTCAAGAACTGCTGGACATCAATTGCACACACGAAATAAGGACTCAATGGATTCTGTTACCATAGAATCAGAGAATCACAAAGCATGGAAGCAGTCCATTGTCCCATCGTACCTGTGCCATCTTTGAAAGAGCTTTTTATTTTACCCCTCTTTCCTCCTCTTTTCCCAAAGCCCTGCAAATCCCCCTCTGCAGCATTTATCCAGTTCCCTTTTGAAACTTGCTCTTGAATCTACTTCCAGCACATCTTCAGGCCGTGTATTCCAGATTAAAGCAACTCACTGTATAAAAAAATGTTTTCCTTATGGCACCTCTGCATCTTTTGCCAAGTATTTTGAGTCTTGCTATCGGTCCTTTTCCCAAAGGAAACAGTTTACCCTTACTCTGTCAAAACAGCACATAATTGTGATCTGTTCCATTAAATTCCCCCCTTTACCTGATCTACTCTGATTCCTGTTTCTGTAGTCTCCCCATGTTCCTGAACTCCCACATTCCTGGACCATTCCAGTAAATCTCCTCTGCACCTTCTCCAACATTCTGACATCCTTTCTAATAAGTAATGCTCAGAATTGGACACAATTCCTCAGCTGAGACCTAACCAGTGATTTACAAAGTTTCAGTTGACTTCCTTCCTTTTGCACGCTATGCCTCTATTTATAAAGCTCGATATCCTGGATGTGTTTTTAGTAATTTTATCGACTTGTTCTGCTATATTCAAAGACATCTGCTCATGCACCCAATTTAAAATTGCCCCATTTCATTTACATTGCCTCACCTTATTCTTCCTCCCTTACCCCATGTCTGCACTAAATTTCATCTGCTTCATTTCCTCATTTCATCAGTCTCCCTGAATCCTTCTGATATCATCCTCATTTTTTTTGCATTTCCGAGTTGCTGTCACCTGAGTACACTGAAATTATGCCTTTTATAGATAAGTAAATGTCACACACAAACACAATACACATATATATATTTATGTATGTTTCCATAAAGAAGCAATGGCCCGAATACCGACCATTGTGGAGCATCACTGTATAATCCCCTCCACTGTCTGAGCAACAATAGATCACCACTTCCCTCTGTATTCTATCCCTTAGCCAATGTCATATCCACACTGTCACTGCCTCTTGAATCCATGTGGTTCAGACTTCCTAACAAATCTATTAAATGGCATTTGATTCCACGACTTTTGATTGTTCATATACAAAGTAGCAACCATGCTATCTGCAGCAACACTCTCCATTACTTCATCAAAGAATATGATCAAGTTTTTCAGACATGATTTGCCACTAATATATCTTCTGGACCTTCTTGTCATTTATAAACTCATGCTATTTAAACCACAAATATCTTGTCCCAGATTACAGACGCTACAAGCTTCTCCAACATTTCAGTGAGGTTAGACTGATGGGTCAGTAGTTCTAGGGTGTAGCCTATCTCTACTGTTTTGAACAGGGTGTAGAATTTGCAACACTTCAGTCCTCTGACATCACTGCCATATCCAAGGAGGATTGGATGATTCGGGCCAGTGGCTCCGCTATTTCCAACATTCCTTCCCTCAGCAACCCTCATACATCCCATCTAGACTGGATAATTGTTTATTGCGGTACAGAAAGTGTTGGATTGAAAGGTGTTGACTGAACTTGTTTGTTCAGTGACTGTAATTAATGTAAGTCTCCATGGACCCTGATTGTGTCATTGGAGGGTTTCCCACTTCTATTAATACAGGACTCCTTCCAATGTGTTATCCCATAGTATCAGCAGGAGCCTCCACACCGCCCACCCCCACCTCCATCCCTCTCACCGGCACTGACAGGGATAAGTGGCTCCAGAGAGAGGGAGAAGATAGATCAGAATCTGAGAACAATCGATTGGAATGTGACAACAATGGGTCAGAATCTGAGAACAACAGATTGGAATGTGACAACAATGGAGAGGAGTTTCTCGTGGGCGTCTGACTATCTTTCTACAAATTATCATCGGCTTTCTTTACAATATCGGATCTATTTCGCGCTTTTGACTATTCAAACGATTTACTATCCCATCCTCGGTATTGTTGGTGTCCCTGGTAAGTCTCTCTCTACCCAGCTATTAATGTAATAACCGATGATTAACTTCAGTACTGTTCTTGTCAATTACTCTGCCCTTCTTGCGAATATTATTGTTCCTGGTTAACCTCTCTATCCAGCTATTAGAACTATAGATCATGTTTCACTGCATTGCTGTTCCTTTTATTTAAATATTGGGAAGACTAAATCCACTGCCATCGATTTCTGTCACAAATTCTGTCCCTGTCCACCGACTCTATCACACTCCCTGCCCAATGTCTGAGAACAAACCAGCCTCTTCACAACGTCAGCGATTCCTTTCATCCTAAGCTAAGTTCCAATTCAATATCCTGTCGATCACTAACCCTGCCTACAGTCACCTCTATCATGTTGTTCATTTCCACATCTCCTTCAGTTCATCTACTTACAAACCCTCAGCCGTGCCTTTCTTAGATCCACACTTGATGATTCCAATGTCTTCCTGGTCATGCTCACAGTAACAAAGCTCGATAAACTGCAGCTCATTCAGAAATCTACTGGCTGCATCACAGCTCACACCCAGTCCAGATCACCCATCACCCCTGTACTCACTCACATAACCTACCTCCCAGTCTGGCAATGCCACAATTATAATATAATCATACTTGGATTAAAAGCTCTAAATGGCCTCAACCTTCCAATTATCCCCATTCCCCTGTCCGTTTCCCATATTCCTTCCATTTGTTCTATTTGAAGTGTTTGTCATTTCTCGTTTTGAAGTGAATTTCATTAGCTATGGATCTGTCTCTGACTCTGATTTGGTCTCAGTACTATCACTGGTGCTGGTGCAGTGGAATCCACACTGATGGGCAGTTCTGGTGTGGCCGACACAGTTCTCATGCTGGACAGGGCACGAGTCCAAGAGTACCCTGCATGGACCGGTAGACTGAACAGGGGTCTGGATGGCATATGAACAACCTATTCCAGCAGCTTGGAAACTTGGCCGATGCATGTTCACTGACCGCCTGTGTTAGTCACTGTCAGTTAAGCATCCATTCAGCTGGCACAAGGAATCCCCTCTGGGGTTATTTAAAAGGACCGAGCATCCAACTTGCAGGTGAGGGGCTTTTGACTTACTTCTGCTATTGTAAAGTTAGTGGAGGTGCTGTGGATGGTTTTCTGGAGTTTGTGTTGTGAGCTGCTGCAGACATTCAGGGAGGACAGAGGATTTAGTGTTCCAACTCTAGACGAGGTATCGGGACTGTAGTTACAGTGTCTCTGGGTCTGCAACATGATCAACAAATGGAGCAGAGGCTGCAGAGAGGGAAAGCTCTGGATGGGAACCAAATGAGGTCAGTGGAGGGTTAGGATGTATTAACGAAAGCCTGTAAGGAACGAGATAATGAAGTCAGCGTGACTAAGGGAAAGAGTAGGCAGGGAGCAGATGATGTAAGCAAAGGGACTGGTGGTCTGAGGTGTATTTGTTTTAATGCAAGAAGTGTAGTAGGTAAGGAAGATGAACTTAGGGCCTGGATTAGTACCTGGGAGTATGATGTTATTGCTATTACTGAGACTTGGTTAAGGGAAGGGCATGATTGGCAACTAAATATCCCAGGATACCGATGCTTCAGGCGTGATAGAGAGGGAGGTAAAAGGGGGGGAGGAGATGCATTACTGGTCAAAGAGGATATCACAGCTGCGCTGAAGGAAGGCACTATGGAGGACTCGAGCTGTGAGGCAATTATGGGCAGAACTCAGAAACAGGAAGGGTGCGGTAACAATGTTGGGGCTGTACGACAGGCCTCCCAACAGCGAGCGTGAGATAGAGGTACAAATATGTAAACAGATTATGGAAAGCTGTAGGAGCAACAGGGTGGTGGTGATAGGAGATTTTAATTTTAGAACATAGAACATAACAGCGCAGTACAGGCCCTTCAGCCCTCGATGTTGCGCCGACCTGTGAAACCATCTGACCTACACTATTCCATTTTCATCCATATGTCTATCCAATGACCACTTAAATGCCCTTAAAGTTGGCGAGTCTACTACTGTTGCAGGCAGGGCGTTCCACGCCCCTACTACTCTCTGAGTAAAGAAACTACCTCTGACATCTGTCCTATATCTATCACCCCTCAACTTAAAGCTATGTCCCCTCGTATTTGCCATCACCATCCGAGGAAAAAGACTCTCACTATCCACCCTATCTAACCCTCTGATTATCTTATATGTCTCTATTAAGTCACCTCTTCTCCCCCTTCTCTCTAACGAAAACAACCTCAAGTCCCTCAGCCTTTCCTCGGAAGACCTTCCCTCCATACCAGGCAACATCCTAGTAAATCTCCTCTGCACCTTTTCCAAAGCTTCCACGTCCTTCCTATAATGCGGTGAGCAGAACTGCACGCAATACTCCAGGTGCGGCCGCACCAGAGTTTTGTACAGCTGCAGCATGACCTCGTGGCTCCTAAACTTGATCCCCCTACTAATAAAAGCAAACACACCATATGCCTTCTTAACAGCTCTATTAACCTGGGTGGCAACTTTCAGGGATTTATGTACCTCGACACCAAGATCTCTCTGCTCATCTGCACTACCAAGAATCTTCCCATTAGCCCAGTATTCTGCAATCCTGTTACTCCTTCCGAAGTGAATCACCTCACACTTTTCCGCATTAAACTCCATTTGCCATCTCTCAGCCCAGCTCTGCAGCCTATCTATGTCCCTCTGTACCCGACAACATCCTTCGGCACTATCCACAACTCCACCGACCTTCGTGTCATCCGCAAATTTACCAACCCACCCTTCTACACCCTCATGCATGTCATTTATAAAAATGACAAACAGCAGTGGCCCCAAAACAGATCCTTGCGGTACACCACTAGAAACTACACTCCAGGATGAACATTTACCATCAAACACACCCTCTGTCTTCTTTCAGCTAGCCAAGTTCTGATCCAAAGCACTAATTCACCTTCAATCCCATACTTCTGTATTTTCTGCCATAGCCTACCGTGGGGAACTTTATCAAACGCCTTACTGAAATCCATATACACCACATCCACGGCTTTACCCTCATCCACCTGTTTGGTCACCTTGTCAAAAAACTCAATAAGGTTTGTCAGGCACGACCTACCCTTCACAAAACCGTGCTGACTATCTCTAATGAACTTATTCTTTTCAAGATGATTATAAATCCTGTCTCTTATAACCTTTTCCAACATTTTACCCACAACCGAAGTAAGGCTCACAGGTCTATAATTACCAGGGCTGTCTCTACTCCCCTTCTTGAACAAGGGGACAACATTTGCTATCCTCCAGTCTTCCGGCACGATTCCTGTCGACAATGCCGACATAAAAATCAAGGACAAAGGCTCTGCAATCTCCTCCCTGGCTTCCCAGAGAATCCCAGGATAAATCCCATCTGGCCCAGGGGACTTATCTATTTTCACACTTTCCAAAATTGCCAACACCTCCTCCTTGTGAACCTCAATCCCATCTAGCCTGGTAGTCTGTATCTCAGTATTCTCCTCGACAACATTTTCTTTCTCCACTGTAAATGCTGACGAAAAATATTCATTTAACACTTCCCCTATCTCCTCCGATTCCACACACAACTTCCCACTACTATCCTTGATTGGCCCTAACCTATCTCTAGTCATTCTTTTATTCCTGATATACCTATTGAAAGCCTTAGGGTTTTCTTTGATTCTATCCGCCAATGACTTCTCGTGTCCTCTCCTTGCTCTTCTTATCTCTCCCTTTAGATCCTTCCTGGCTAGCTTGTAACTCTCAAGCGCCCGAACTGAGCCTTCACGTCTCATCCTAACATAAGCCGCCTTCTTCCTCTTGACAATCTCTTCAACTTCTTTAGTAAACCACGGCTCCCTCGCTCGACAACTTCCTCCCTGCCTGACAGGTACATACTTATCAAGGACACGCAGTAGCTGCTCCTTGAATAAGCTCCACATTTCGATTGTGCCCATCCCCTGCAGTTTCCTTCCCCATCCTACGCATCCTAAATCTTGCCTAATCGCATCATAATTTCCTTTCCCCCAGCTATAATTCTTGCCCTGCTGTATATCCCTGTCCCTGCCCATCGCTAAGGTAAAACTAACCGAATTGTGATCACTATCACCAAAGTGCTCACCAACTTCTAAATCTAACACCTGGCCGGGTTCATTACCCAGTACCAAATCCAATGTGGCATCGCCCCTGGTTGGCCCGTCTACATACTGTGTCAGAAAACCCTCCTGCACACACGGGACAAAAACAGACCCATCTAAAGTACTCGAACTATAGTATTTCCAGTCAATATATGAAAAGATAAAGTCCCCCATAACCACTACCCTGTTACTGTCGCTCCTGTCAAGAATCATCTTTGGTATCCTTTCCTCTACATCTCTGGAACTATTTGGAGGTCTGTCGAAAACTCCCAACAGGGTGACCTCTCCTCTCCTGTTTCTAACCTCGGCCCATACTACCTCAGTAGACGAGTCCTCAAACGTCCTTTCTGCCGCTGTAATACTTTCCTTGATTAACAATGCCACACCCCCCCCCCTCTTTTCCCATCTTCTCTGTTCTTAGTTGAAACATCTAAATCCCGGAACCCACAACATCCATTCCTGTCCCTGCTCAACCCATGTCTCTGAAATGACCGCAACGTTGACTGGGATTCACTTAATGTTAGAGGTCTAGATGGAGCAGAATTTGTAAGGAGCATCCAGGAGGGTTTTTTTAGAGCAGGATGTAAATAGTCCAACTCGGGAAGGGGCCATACTGGACCTGGTGTTGGGAAATGAGACAGGCCAGGTGGTTGACGTTTCAGTAGGGGACTACTTTGGGAATAGTGATCACAATTCCGTAAGTTTTAGAATACTCATGGACAAAGACGAGAGTGGTCCTAAAGGAAGAGTGCTAAATTGGGGGAAGGCCAACTATACCAAAATTCGGCAGGAGCTGGGGAATGTCAATTTGGAGCAGCTGTTTGAAGGTAAATCCACTTTTGATATGTGGGAGGCTTTTGAAGAGATGTGGATTAGCGTGCAGGAGAGACATGTTCCTGTGAAAATGAGGGGTAGAAATGGCAAGATTAGGGAACCATGGATGACAGGTGAAATTGTGAGACTAACTAAGAGGAAAAAGGAAGCACACATAAGGTCTAGGCGGCTGAAGAAAGACGAAGCTTTGAAAGAATATCGGGATTGTCGGCGCATTCTGAAACGAGGAATTAAGAGGGCTACAAGGGGTCATGAAATATCTTTAGTAAACAGGGTTAAGGAAAATCCCAAAGCCTTTTATTCATATATAAGGAGAAAGAGGGTAACTAGAGAAAGGATTGGCCCACTCAAGGACAAAGGAGGAAAGTTATGCGTGGAGTCAGAGAAAATGGGTGAGATTCTAAACGAGTACTTTGCATCGGTATTCACCGAGGAGAAGGACATGACGGATGTTGAGGTTAGGGACAGATGTTTGATTACTCTAGGTGAAGTCGGCATAAGGAGGGAGGAAGTGTTGGGTATTCTAAAAGGCATTAAGGTGGACAAGTCCCAAGGTCCGGATGGGATCTATCCCAGGTTTCTGTGGGAAGCGAGAGAGGAAATAGTTGGGGACTTAACAGATATTTTTGCGACATCCTTAAACACGGGTGAGGTCCCGGAGGACTGGAGAATTGCTAATGTTGTCCCCTTGCTTAAGAAGGGCAGCAGGGAAAATCCAGGTAATTATAGACCGGTGAGCCTGACGTCAGTGGTAGGGAAGCAGCTGGAGAAGATACTGAGGTATAGGATCTATTCCCATCTGGAAGAAAATGGGCTTATCAGTGATAGGCAACATGGTTTTGTGCAGGGAAGATCATGTCTTACCAACTTAATAGAATTCTTTGAGGAAGTGACAAAGTTGATTGATGAGGAAAGGGCTGTAGATGTCATATACATGGACTTCAGCAAGTCGTTTGAAAAGGTTCCCCATGGTAGGCTGATGGAGAAAGTGAAGTCACATGGGGTCCAAGGTGTGCGAGCTAGATGGATAAAGAACTGGTTGGGCAACAGGAGACAGAGAGTAGCAGTGGAAGGGAGTTTCTCAAAATGGAGACGTGTGACCAGTGGTGTTCCACAGGGATCCGTGCTGGGACCACTGTTGTTTGTGATATACATAAATGATTTGGAGGAAAGTATAGGTGGTCTGATTAGCAAGTTTGCAGACGACACTAAGATTGGTGGAGTAGCAGATAGTGAAGGGGACTGTCAGAGAATACAGCAGAATATAGATAGATTGGAGAGTTGGGCAGAGAAATGGCAGATGGAGTTCAATCAGGGCAAATGCGAGGTGATGCATTTTGGAAGATCCAATTCAAGAGTGAACTATACAGTAAATGGAAAAGTCCTGGGGAAAATTGATGTACAGAGAGATTTGGCTGTTCAGGTCCATTGTTCCCTGAAGGTGGCAACGCAGGTCAATAGAGTGGTCAAGAAGGCATATGGCATGCTTTCCTTCATCGGACGGGGTATTGAGTACAAGAGTTGGCAGGTCATGTTACAGTTGTATAAGACTTTGGTTCGGCCACATTTGGAATACTGCGTGCAGTTCTGGTCGCCACATTACCAAAAGGATGTGGATGCTTTGGAGAGGGTGCAGAGGAGGTTCACCAGGATGTTGCCTGGTATGGAGGGCGATAGCTATGAAGCTATGCAGAACCAGAATGTGGCTCCTCGGAGAGAATGCCTACCTCACTCTGTACATCACTCCTAATTCAACCCCCAGCATCAATGCCAACCAACCGCATGAAAATAACCCGTGTATAACGTGAGCAATGGAGTCACCAGGAACATGGTGGAACAGACCATCGGTGTGATGAAGCAATGCTTCCAATGTCTGAACCGCTCGGGGGTGCCCTCCAGTACTCACTGGAGCAGGTGTCCAAGTTCATGGTGTTCTGCTGCATCCTTCATATCATCACCATCATGAGGACACAGGCATTGGCACCAGTAATCCGGAGGCTACCTCAGGAGGAGGAGTGAGGGAGGATATTTCCTGGATGCCTTTGAACCGGGCAGGCTGTCGGAGAGACCCTGCTAGAATTTCGGTTCCCACAGGACAACTTCCCTTTCCCACCATGGATCCTCCATTCTCCCCCATTACACCCAACTGAGACGCCCCATCACAGTGTCCAGCAATAAAAAAACACCAACAAAAACCTTTTCATTGACATCTTTATCCAATAACACATCCAATTATACAAGCAAAGCTGAACTATTCACCCTTGAATATTCCCTTAGTGCTTGTCTTGTGGATCCCTCGACTTGCCTAGTGCTCCTACACAGTGTTTCCCCAGTGACTGCAGCATGGCTGGTGGAAGGCTGCTGACTTTCACTGGGGGAGACTGCAGATGGCCTTGCAGGACGTCCTCGAGCAGCACCGGGCCTTGAGGGCACGGATTCAGACTGCACCACCACGACATGGGCAGCATTCCGTCTGTGCTGCAGTGGAAGCTGAGACAATGGTCACCAACAATTGTATCACAGCTGGGTCCGCTAGTGCTGTCATGGAGTTAGTGACCACTTCCACAGGGGGACAAATGGGCTTCAAGCTCTGTGCAATGTCCTGTGCCATGTTTGAGCTGGACTCCTCCATGTTCTTTGATAGTGGCAACAGACTGTCTGACAGGCCTGTCAATGGACAAAGTATCTCTGTGTCCATATCCATCAGCATTCTCCTGTATGCTGCTCCAGCAAAGTTCATATCTGAGTCCTGTGTATTATAACTCGTTTGTGACATTGCCCTCCGGTCATCTGACACATGAACTATCCTTTCCCCCTGGCCTGGCTGCAGCTCACTCGTGCTCGGTGACTCACCACGTGTAGATTCTGACTCTTTACCAGCCTCTAAAGCACACACAGTGTAAGTGTTTGAACTGTTGTCTGTGAGTATCAGACCAAGTGATGGGGCTTCAGCATCAGTGCTGTGCTGCTGCTCTCTCTCTGTCTCCTGGAGCTGCTGTGACTGGGAAGCTGGCAGTTTTCAGTTATCGTTGGAAAGTATAAATCAGAATTGGAATGGTGGGGTGAGGGATTGGGGGTGGGATGAAAAGCAGGAGGTCCATGGTCCCATCTGCAGCTTGGACATCATCTCAGACAGCAGGATGAGGGGGAGGTAGGAGTTAAAAAGGGACATAAGGCAGGAACATAGCAACAGCCTGAATGCTGTCGGCGAGGCCGGATGCCACGGGCTCTGTGACAGCCAGTCCCATGATGTATAGAACCATCTCCTCCCTCAGGCTCAGGGGATGAAGATATGCCTGGCCCCCACCAGTTCACTTCTGCCCCCTGTGATTATGGGCCACCTTGTCCTGTAAGAGAGGGGGTGGAATATCAGTAATTGTGTTTCACAGTGTTTGTGTGATGTGCCTTCCATAGCTCAATAGCTGGAGGTATGTGGAGACAGTGAGATGTGGGTGTGAGGCTGGTATCAGTGGAAGGTGTGTGAGGGTGAGGTGGAGTATGTGAATGTTAGGTGTGAGTCCTGAGTGTTAGGGACAGCTGATGGGTGAGTGATGGGGGTGTGGTACATTGAGCAGTGTGAGAGGTTGAAAGGTATTATTGAATCTGCTTCCATCATGTTTTCAGGCAATGAATTCCAGATCAAAACAACTTGCTGTGGAAGAAAATTCTCCTCATTTCACCTCTGGTTCTTTGTCAATTACCTTCAATCTGTGTCTTCTTAATACTGCACTTTCTGACACTGGAAACAGTTTCACATTAATTACCCTATCAAAACCCCTCATGATTTTGAATTCTATATTAAATCTCCCCTTACCCGTCAGTGCTCTAAAGAGAACAATCCCAGCTTTTCCAATCTCTCCACATAACTGAATTCCCAGATCCCTGGTACCATTCTTGTAAATCACCTCAGTATCTTCACTAAGTCCTTGACATCCTTACCAAACCGTGGTGATCAGAATTGGACACAATTCTCCAGCTGGGACCTAACCAATGATGTATAAACATCAGCATTTCCTCCTGAGTTTTATTACTCTGTATCTCTCTCTCTCACACCAAAGACACTACATCTTACCTTCTAAGATCTGTGTGTGTACACGCCACTTCTCTCTAATCCTTCACCCGATTTATAATGGTACCATTGAGTTTATATTGTTTCTCCTCATATTTCCTACCCAAATGTCTCACTTCACACTTCACTGTGTTAAATTACATCTGCCATGTTCCTGTCCATTT
The DNA here is from genome assembly GCF_036365525.1 of Heterodontus francisci. Classification (NCBI taxonomy): domain Eukaryota; kingdom Metazoa; phylum Chordata; class Chondrichthyes; order Heterodontiformes; family Heterodontidae; genus Heterodontus; species Heterodontus francisci. The sequence goes on along the minus strand of NW_027140506.1, from coordinate 229,079 downwards.
CACCAGTCAGCCTCTGTCCTCCTGAAGTCTGTTACTATCCTTCAGACTGTTTATTAACATTTCTGAGTTTCCAGCCCTCTGAAAACTTTGACATTATCCTCTCTGTACACAAGCCCATTGCATTAACATACAGCAACAGTGATTCCAACAGTGACCCTGGGGAAACCCCACTTTGTACTTCCCTCCAGACTGAACAATAACCATTCTCCACTCCTCTCTGCTTTCTGTCACAGAGCTAATTTCCTGCATGCTGGCATTGAAAATAAAAAAAAGGACTTCCATTTATGTAACGCCTTCATGATCACTGCATGTCCCAAAGCGATTTACAACCAACGAGTAGTTTTTAACGTTTAGTCAGTCTTGGAATGCAGGAAAAACAGAGTCAATTTCCGCACAGCAAGATCCCACAAGTAGCAGTCTGATCATGACCAGATCTGTTTTTGTGATGTTGAATTGAGGGGTAAATGTTGACCAGGACACTGGAAATAATTCCATGGGATCTTTACATCCACCTGAGTGGGCAGACGGGGCCTGGCTTTACCTTTTCTTTGATAAGGCGGCACCTCTGACAGCGCAACACTCCCTCAGTACTGCACTGCAGTGTCAGCCTTGATTCTTGTCATCAAGTCCTGCAGTGACACTTGATCCTAGAAGCTTGTGATTGAAAGGGGAGAGAGCGACAAACTGAGCCACTGCTGACATTGGTCCTTTAATCCCATGTGTTTCTAATTTGGTAACATGGCTGTTATGTGGTAATTTATCAAACAGCTGCTGAAAGGATAGGAATATTGGGAAAGTACAGGCTGGAACAATCATAGAATCATAGAATAGCACAGCCCTGAATGATGTCATTCGGCCCATCAAGTCAGTGCTGAACCCTTTCAAAGAACAATCCAGTTCGTCCCACTCGCTGACTCTTTCACTATATCCGAACATTTTTTCTTCTTCAGATATTTATCCAATTCCCTTTTGGGATATACAATTGAATCTGTATCCATCAGCCTATCAGACAGTGCATCCCAAATCCAAACCACTCAGAAACAAAAATCCTCATGTCTGCTTCTTTTACCAATCGCCTTAAATCTGCGTCTCTGATTACCGGTCCCTTGGACATTGGAAACAGTTTCTCTTTATTTAATTTATCTAAACCCTTCCTAATGTTAAACAGCTCAATCGAATCTCCTCTGAAAGTTCTCTGCTCGAAGCAGAACAACCCCAGCTACATAACTGTCATCCCTCATGCCTGCACAAATTCTCGTAAAACAGTTCTGTACCCTCTCCGAAGGCTTCATGTCCTTCCTGAAGTGTGGTTCCCAGTATTCGACACAAGACTCCAGGTGCAGCTGAACTAGTATTTTATATATGTTTCACATAATGTCCTTGCTTTTGCTTTTTTTGCCTCTATTTATAAAACCGAGGATCCCATATATTTATTAACGGTTTGGCTACAACGATTTGTGTACAAATACTCCAGGTGTCTCTGTTATTTCACCACCTTTATAGTTATACCATTTAACTTGTATTGTCTCTCCTCATTCCTCCTTTCAAAATGTATTACCTCATACATCTGCAATGCCAATTAAATATTGAGAAGATTGAAGCCATTGCTTTCTGTCTCTGCTTCAAATATTTCCTAGCTACACACTCCATCCCTCTCCTTTGTAAATGTTTGAGACGAAAAGCCAAACTGTTCACTCACTTGGTTACATAGTTAACCTTGAGATGCCTTGCGATGAGCTTCTGACCAAATATTCACACCATCAGTAAAATGGCTTATTTCCACCCGCGGTGGAGTTGCATGTCTGGTTAAAAAGGAAAGTAATACAATGGAGAGGAAGGATATGAGATCTGATGATGTGGAGTCTGTATGGTAGAGCTGGGAAACACTAAGGGGCAAAAAACGTGAGTGGGGGCTATATATAGACCCCCAAACTGTGGTGGTGATGTGGGAATGGTCTTAAACAGGAAATTAGAGATGCATGCGATAAAGCAACATCTGTAATTATGGGTGAATTAAATCTGCATATAGATTGGTCAAATCAAATTTGTCACAATAACGTAGAGGAGGAATTACTGGAGTGTATACGGGATGGTTTTCTGGACCAATATGTTGAGGAACCAACCAGAGAACAGGCCATCCCAGACTGGGTATTGTGTAAAGAGAGAGGAATAATTGGCAATCTAGTTGTGTGAAATCCCTTGAGGTTGAGCGACCATAATATGATAGAATTTGTCATGAGGAAAGCCAACAGTGACGTCAGAGGAGAGCTGCAAACTGATTGGTTGGGTGAGGAGCAGCTATTAGTGCATGTAGATATCTTTAAAAAAGTGAAAAGTTTATTTTTGTGGGAAAAGAACTCTGGTCATAAGGTGAGTACTACTGAATTGTTTCTTTTTTTAATTCAGTGTAGTTTATTAAGAATCTTAGATTGAAGTGGGTAGAAAAAGGCCCCTCATGTAATTAGTATTTTTTTAAATTAAGGGTGTAACTAATTAGTCTAAGGGTAGGTCATGACAGGAGAGTTCAGCCCCGTGATCTGCTCCTCCTGCCCTTTGTGGAAAATCAGGGATGCTTCCAGTGTCCCTAGTGAGCATGTGTGCAGGAAGTGGATCCATCTGCAACTACTGGCGACCCGCATTATGGAGATGGAGCTGCAGGAGAATTCACTGTGGAGCATCCATAATGCTGAGGAAGTCGTGGATAACATGTTTAGCGAGGTGGTCACACCGCAGATAATAGCTGCACAGGCAGAAATGGGATGTGTGACCACCAGACAGAGTAGTAGGCACAGGCAGGTAGTGCAGGAGTCCCCTGTGGCCACCACCCCTCAAACAGATAGACCACTTTGGATACTGTTGGGGGGGATGACCTCCCAGGGGAAAGCAGCAACAGCCAGGCCCATGGGACCACAGAGGGCTCTGCCGCACAGCAGGGCAGGAAAAGGTGTGTAAGAGCTATCGTGATAGGAAATTCTATCGTAAGGGGTGCAGGTAGGCGTTTCTGTGGCCGCAAAAGAGGCACCAGGATTGTATGTTGCCTCCCTGCTGCGAGGGTCAAGGATGTCTCGGAGTGGCTGCAGGAAATTCTGAAAGGAGAGAGTGAGAAGCCAGAGGTCGTGGTCCATATTGGTGCTAACGACATAGACAGGAAGAGAGCTGAGGTCCTGCACAGTGAATATAGGGAGTTAAGCAGAAGGTTAAAAAGTAGAACCTCTAGGGTTAATCTCAGGATTTGGCCTAACCATCAGCCTCAAGAAAATGAACATCATGGGACAGGATGTCAGAAATGCTCCATCCATCAATATCGGCGGCCACGCTCTGGAAGTGGTTCAAGAGTTCACCTACCTAGGCTCAACTGTCACCAGTTACCTGTCTCTAGATGCAGAAATCAACAAGCGCACGGGAAAGGCTTCCACTGCTATATCCAAACTGGCCAAGAGAGTGTGGCAAAATGGCGCACTGACACGGAACACAAAAGTCCGAGTGTATCAAGCCTGTGTCCTCAGTACCTTGCTCTATGGCAGCGAGGCCTGGACAACGTATGTTAGCCAAGAGCGACGTCTCAATTCAGTCCATCTTCACTATCTCCGGAGAATACTTGGCATCAGGTGGCAGGACCTTATCTGCAACACAGAAGTCCTCGAGGCGGCCAACATCCGAAGCTTATACACAATACTGAGTCAGCGGCGGTTGAGATGGTTTGGCCATGTGAGCCGCATGGAAGATGGCAGGATCCCCAAAGACACTTTGTGCAGCGAGCTCGCCACTGGTATCAGACCAACCGGCCGTCCATGTCTCCGCTTTAAAGACGTCTGCAAATGCGACATGAAGTCCTGTGACATTGATCACAAGTCGTGGGAGTCAGTTGCCAGCGATCGCCAGAGCTGGCGGGCAGCCATAAAGGAGGGGCTAAAGTGTGGCAATTCGAAGAGACTTCACAGTTGGCAGGAAAAAAGGCAGAAGCGCAAGGGAAGAGCCAACTATGTGACAGCCTCGACAGACAAATGTTTCTGCAGCACCTGTGCGAGAGCCTGTCACTCGAGCATTGGCCTTTTTAGCCACTCCAGGCTCTGCTGCACAAACCACTGACCACCTCCAGGCGCTTACCCATTGTCTCTCGAGGTAAGGAGGCCAAAGACAAAGAAAACGAAGAATCTCAGGATTACTCCCTGTGCCACGTGCGAGTGAGGATAGGAATAGGAGGATTAAGGAAATGAAAGTGTGACTGAAGAGCTGGTGTAGGCGGGAGGGCTTCAGCTACTTGGATCATTGGGATCTCTTCTGCTGCAGTGGTGACCTGTTGAAGAGGGTCGGCTTGCATCTAAACTGGAAGGGGACCAATATCCTTGCGGGGAGGTTTGTTAGTACTACTCGGGAGGGTTTAAACTAGTCTTGCAGAGAGGTGGGACTCAAAGTAGTAGTCTCTCCGATGACATAGTTAAGGTAAATGTAGAGGTTAATGCAAGCAAGTCCAGGAGGCGGGCCTGGCAGTGGCCTGACAGGGAGCGTGGAAGGTCTGGTCGACTAAACTGCAAGTGGTTAGCACCGCAGCCTCACAGCTCCAGGGACCCGGGTTCGATTCTGGGTACTGCCTGTGCGGAGTTGTGTCTGCGTGGGTTTCCTCCGGGTGCTCCGGTTTCCTCCCACATGCCAAAGACTTGCAGGTTGATAGGTTAATTGGCCATTATAAATTGCCCCTAGTATAGGTAGGTGGTAGGGAAATATATTGGGACAGGTGGGGATGTGATAGGAATATGGGATTAGTGTAGGATTAGTATGAATGGGTGGTTGATGGTCGGCACAGACTCGGTGGGTCGAAGGGCCTGTTTCAGTGCTGTATCTCTAAACTAAACTACTTTAATGCAAGACGCCTTACAGGTAAGGCAGATGAACTCAGAGCATGGATCAGTACATGGGATTGTGATATTATAGCTATTACAGAAACGTGGTTGAGGGATAGGCAAGACTGGCGGCTCAATGTTATGGGATACCGATGCTTCAGTTGGAGGGAAGAGAGGATGGGGAGTTGCACAATTGATTAGGGAGTACATCACGGCAGTAGTTAGAGAGGATATCCTGCGGGGAACGTCCAGTGAGGCCATATGAGTGGAGCTCAGAAATAAGCAAGAGGTGATCTCTTTGATGGGATTATACTGTAGGCCCCCCAATAGTCAGAGGGAATTGGAGGAGCATACATGTAGGGAAATCACAGATAGGTGTAGGAATTATAAGGTTGTAATAGTAAGTGATTTTAACATTCCCAATATTGACTGGGACTGCCTTGGTGCCAAGGGATCAGATGGGCAAGAATTTGTTAAGTGTGCCCAGGATAGTTTTATGAAACAGTATGTGGATGGCCCTACGAGAGAAAAGGCTACACTCGACCTCCTCTTTGGAAATGAGGATGGGCAGGCGGATGATGTGTTAGTGAGGGAGCACTTTGGGACCAGTGACCATAACTCTATTAGCTTCAAGATAGTTATGGATGAGGATAGGACTGGTCCTCAGGTTGAAGTCCTAAATTGGAGGAAGGTTAATTTTGATGGCATCAGACAGGAACTCTCAAAAGTTGAATGAAAGGGGCTGTGTACAGGTAAAGGGACGTCTGGCAAGTGGGTGGCTTTTAAAAGAGAGATAGGAAGAGTTATGGGCTGGCATATTCCTGTTAGATGGAAGGGCAAGGATGGCAAGTTTAGGGAACCTTGGTTGATGAGGGATGTTGAGGGTGTGGTCAGGACAAAGAAGGAGGCATATGTCAGGTATAGGCAGCGGGGATCAAACGAGTCCCTCCAGGAATAGAGTGGATGTAGGAGTGCACTCAAGAAAGAAATTAGGAGGGAGAAAAGGGGCCATGAGATTTCCCTGGCAGATAAGATAATGGAGAATCCTAAAATATTCTTTAAGTATATTAAGAGTAAAAGGGTAGCTAGGGAGAGAGTCGGTCCCCTTAAGGATCAGTGTGGTAATCTACGTGTGCAGCCACGGGAAATGGGCGAGGTCTTAAATGAATACTTCTCGTCTTGATTTACCATGGAGACAACATGGAAGCGAGTGAGTTCAACGGAGGGAACAGTGATATCCTGGAGCATATCAACATTACAAAGGAGGCGGTGTTGGAGGTTTTGAAGCGCATTAAGGTAGATAAATCCCCAGGGCCTGACCAGGTGTATCCTAGGATGCTATGGGAAGAAAGGGAGGATATTCCTGGAGCCCGAGCAGAGATTTCTGCATTATCGTTAGCCATGGGTGAGGTACCGGAAGACTGGAGGATAGCTAATGTTGTGCCTTTATTTAATAAGGGCAGCAGTGATAAGCCAGGGAACAACAGGCCGGTGAGCCTTACATCAGTGGTGGGAAAGTTACTGGAAGGGATTCTGACAGACAGGATTTATATGCATCTGGAAAGGCAACGTCTGATTAGGGATAGTCAGCATGGCTTTGTGCATGGGAATCATGTCTCAGGAATTTGATTGAGTTTTTTGAGGAGGTGACCAAGAGGATTGACGGGGGCAGGGCGAAGGACGTTGTCTACATGGACTTTAGCAAGGCCTTTGACAAGGTCCCGCATGGTCGGCTGGTCCAGAAGGTTCAAACACATGGGATCCAGGATGTGCTAGCCAATTGGATACAAAATTGGCTTGGTGATCGGATGGTAGTGGGGGGTTGTTTTTCAGATTGGAGGCTGGTGACCAGTGGTGTGCCACAGGGATCATTTCTGGGTCCTCTCTTGTTTGTCATATATATTAATGACTTGGATATGAATGTAGGGGTCATGATTGGTAAGTTTGCAGATGATACAAAAATTGATGGGATAGTAGAAAGTGAAGAAGGTTGTCTAAGGTTACAACAGGATATAGATAAACTTGGAAAGTGGGCAAGGGATTGGCAAATGGAATTTAATGCAGCCAAGTGCGAAGTGATGCATTTTGGGAAGTTAAACCAGTGCAGTACATATACAGTGAACGACAGGGCCTGGGGAGTGTTGTTGAGCAGAGAGACCTTGGGGTGCAAGTGCATAGTTCCCTGAATGTGGCAACACAGGTAGACTGGGTGGAGAAGAAGGTGTATGGCATGCTTGTCTTCATCAAATGCGACATGGAGTACAAGAGTTGGGACGTCATGTTACAGTTGTACATAACATTGGTTATTCCGCATTTGGAGTACAGTGTGCAGTTCTGGTCGCAGCACGACAGGAAAGATGTGATTAAGCTAGAGAGGGTGCAGAAAAGATTCATAAGGATGTTGCCTGGTTTGGAGGGCTTGAGTTATAAAGAGAGATTGGATAGGCTGGGTCTGTTTCCCCTGGAGCAAAGACGGCTGAGAGGGGACATGATGGAGGTATATAAAATTAGGAGAGGCATAGACAGAGCAGTTAGCCAGAGTCAGTTTCCCATGGTAGGGGTGACTAAAACTAGAGGGCATAGATTTCAGATGAAAGGGTGGAGGTTTAAAGGGGATTAAAAGGGTATTTTTTTTCACACAAAGAATATTGCGTATCTGGAATGAGCTGCCAGAGGAGGTGGTGGAGGCAGGAACAGTAGCCACATTTAAGAGTCATCTGGACAGGTATTTGAATGAGCAAAGCATAGACGGATATGGAATTAATGCAGGCACGTGGAACTAGTATAGATCGGCATTGTGGTCGGCATGGACGCAGTGGGCCGAAGGGCCTGTTTCCATGCTGTACGAATCTATGACTCCAAGATGGAGAGTGAAGTAGTTGATTCTGAGACTAGGGTCGTGAATCATAATAAAGGAAAGTATGAAGGTATGAAGCACGAGTTGGCTATGATGGATTGGGAAACGTTACTTAAAGGGATGATGGTGGAAAGGCAATGGCAATATTCAAACAGTGCATTGATGAACTGCAACAATTGTTTACTCCTGTCTGGCGCAAAAGTAAAATGGGAAAGGTAGCCAAACCATGGCTTACAAGGAAAATTAGAGATAGTATTAGATTCACGGAAGAGGCATATCCATTCGACAGAAAGAAGCAACAGACTTGAGGATTGGGAGCAGTTTAGAATTCAGCAAAGGAGGACCAAGGGGTTGATTAATCTGGGGAAAATAAAGTACATGAGTAAGCTTGCGGGGAACATACAACCTGACTGTAAAGGTTTCTGTAGGTATGTGAAGAGGAAAGGATTGGGTCAGACAAATGTAGGTCCTTACAGTTAGAAACATGGGAATTTATTATGGGAAACAAAGAAATGGCTAACCAACTAAATGCAGACTTTGATTCTGTCTTCACAAAGGATGGCACAAATATCTTACCAGAAATGTTGGGGAACACAGGGTTTAGTGAGAGGAAGGAACCGAAGGAAATCAGTATTAGTAGAGAAATTGTGTTGGGGAAGTTGATGGTATTGAAGGCCGATAAATCCTCAGGGCCTGATAATCTCCATCCCAGATTACTTAAGGAAGTGACCTAGAAATACTGGATGCATTGGTGGTCATCTTTCAAGATTCTATAGACTTTGGAACAGTTCCAGCTGATTGGAGGGCAGCTAATGTAATTCCACCATTTAAAAAGGGAGGTAGAAATAAAGCAGGGCATTATAGACAAGTCAGCCTGACGTCGGTAGTGGGGAAAATTCTGGAGTCCATTATCAAAGTTTTTATGGCAGAGCACTTGGAGAACAGTGTTAGAATCGGATAGAGTCAGCATGGATTTACGAAAGGGAAATCATGCTTGATAAATCTATTAGAATTCTTCGAATATGTAACTAATAGAGTTGATGATGGGGAGCCAGAGAATGTGGTTTATTTGGACTTTCAGAAGGCTTTCGACAAAGTCCCACATAAGAGATTAGTGAGTAAAATTAAAGCGCATGGGATTAGTGGTAGTGTATTGCGATAGATAGAAAATTGGTTGGCAGATGGAAAAAAAGTGTCGGGATAAACGGATCTTTTTCCAAATGGCAGGCAGTGATTAGTGGGGTACCAGAGGGATCGGTGCTAGGACCCCAACTATTCACACTCCATATTAATGATTTAGATGAGGGAACTAAATGTAATATCTCCAAATTTTCAGAAGACACAAAACTGGGTGGGAGGGTGAGTTGTGAGGAGAATGCAGAGAGGCTTCAGGGTGATTCGGACAAGTTGAGTGAGTGGGCTATTGCATGGCAGATGCAGTATAATGTGAATAAATGTGAGGTTATCCACTTTGGTAGCAAAAACAGGAAGGCAGCTTATTATCTGAACAGCTACACACTGAGAGAGGGAAATATGCAGCGATACATGGGTGTTCTCGTACACCAGTCACTGAAGGTAAGCATGCATGTGCAACAGGTGGTAGAAAAAGGTGAATGTTCTGTTGGCCTTCATAGAGACAGGATTCGAGTACAGGAGCAGGGATGTTTTGCTGCACTTATACTGGGCCTTGGTGAGGCCGCACTTGGAATATTGTGTGCAGTTTTGTTTTCCTTCTCTGAGAAAGGATGTTCTTGCTATAGAGAGAGTGCAACAAAGGTTTATCAGAGTGATTCCTGGGATGGCGGGACTCACGTATGAGGAGAGTTAGGATTATATTCGCTGGAGTTCAGAAGAGTGAAGAGGGATCTCATAGAAACCGATAACATTCTAACAGGATTTGACAGGGTAGTTGCAGGAAGGATGTTCCCGATGGTGGGGGAGTCCAGAACCAGGGGTCATAGTCTAAGGATACGGGGTAAACTTTTCAGGACTGAAATGAGGAGAAATTTCTTCACCCAGAGAGTGGTGAGCTAGTGAAATTACGTCATCACTCCCATATCCAAGAGGGATTGGAATATGCTGGCCAGTGCCTCTGCTACTTCCACCATTCCATCCCTCAGCAACCCTCATACATCCCATCCAGACTGGGTAAATTATCTACTTTATTGTGGGACAAAAAGTATTGGATTGAAAAGGGTTAACTGAATCTGTTTGTTCAGTGACTGTAATTAATGTCAGTCTCCATGGACCCTAATTGTGTCATTGGAAGTTTTCCATCTTCTATTAATAAGGGGCTTCCATGTGTTATCCCATCGTTTCAGCCGGAACATCAGCCCCGGCACAACAGAGATCAGTGGCTCCAGAGAGAGAGAAAGGATAGATCAGAATCTGAGAACAAATGACTGGAATGTTGCAGCACTTGGTCAGAATCTGAGAACAATAGATTGGAATGTTACAACAATGGATCAGAATCTGAGAACAATAGATTGGAATGTTACAACAATGGGTCAGAATCTGAGAACAATAGATTGGAATGTTACAACAATGGACAGGAGTTTATCCTCGGAACTTTACTACCTTTCTACATATTATGATCGGTACTCATTAAACTTCCGTATCTATATCGCACTGAAGATTATTCAATACATTTACTATCCCATCCTGGCTATTATTGGTGTCCCTGGTAAGTCTCTCTATCTAGCTATTAATTCTATAAACCAAGTTTAACAGCATTACTGCTCCTGTAATTTGCTCTGCCCTTTTTGTTGCCGTTGTATTCCTGGTGAATATGTCCAGCTATTAGCTCTATAAACCATTGCCAACTGTATTACAGTTCTTGTCATTTAATCTCTCATCTTTGCTGCCCTTGCTGTCTCTATTTCCGTCTAGGAGATCTGTAAACCCTGTTTTACTGAAATACTGTTCTGTTATGTAAATTTTGGGAAGACTGAAGCCAGTGTCATTGGTCTCCATCACAAACTCCATCCCCTATCTGTGAGACAAATACACCACCCTGCCCAATACTGAGGCTGAACCAGACTGTTTGCAATCGGTGTGTTCTATTTAAACCTGAGCTGAGTCCATCTCCATATTCTCTCCATTACCAACCCTGTCTATGACCACCTCTGTCATATCCCCCATCTCCACCTCTGTCTCAGCCAATCTGCTGCATAAACCCTCACCTATACCTTTGTTGAATCCACACTTGACTATTCCAATTCTATCCTGGTCACCCTCCCAGTTATAAACCTCCATAAACCACAGCCCATCCAGATCTCTGCTGCCTGTATTCTAACTCACACCAAATCCCGATCACCCATCACCCCTGTGCTCACTGATCTACATTGGCTCCTGGTCTGGCAGCACCTTAATTTTAACATTCTCATCCTTGTGTTTGAATCCCTCCATGGCCTCACCCCTCCAATTAGTCCCATTCTCCTGCCCATTCTCATATTCCTGAAAATGTTTTGACTTCAATCTTTTCCCATTTCTCCTTTTAAAGTGAATTCCTTTCCCTCTGTATCTGTCCCGAGCCACTATTTAGACTCTATAGCACTACTGGTGCTGACGGTACAGAAGCTGGGATCCATAGAGAGATGTGAGCTGCTCAGCCAGGCACTTCCACTGCGGCCTGCACAGTGCCCCAAGCTGGGCAGGGCTCTAGTTCAATCGTAACATGTATGTGTTGTTGAGCTGAGGATGGTTTTAAATGTGATGTCAATGTACCATACCGGCAGTATTGATGTACGTCTTTGAAACTTGGTCTGTGCATGTCCACTGACTGCTTGTGTTAGTCACTCTCAGCTGAACATATATTCAGCAGCATGAGGATTATGCATAACATAATATCTAGTATTATTTAAAAGGACCAGGCATCCAACTTACAGGTGAGGGGCTTTTGACTTACTTCTATTATTGTAAAGTTAGTGGAGGTGCTGTGGATGGTTTGTTGGAGGTTGTGTTGTGAGCTGCTGCAGACATTCATGGAGGACAGAGGATTTGGTGACCCAACTCTGCACGAGGTATGGCCTATCAGGGGAAAACAGCAGCAGCCAGAGCAGTTGCACCACGGCTGGCACTGTTGCTCAGCAGGGAGGGACAAAGCGCAGAAGAGCAATAGTTATAGGGGACTTTATAGTCAGGGGCACAGATATGCCCTTCTGTGGGCGTGAACGAGACTCCAGGATGGTATGTTACCTCCCTGGTGCCAGGGTCAAGGATGTCTCTGAACGGATAGGAGGCATTCTGAAGGGGGAGGGTGAACAGCCAGAGGTTGTGGTACACATCTGTAGCAATGACATAGGTAGGAAGAGTGATGAGGTCCTGCAGGGGTAGTTTAGGAAGTTAGGGAGTAAGTTACAAAACAAGACATCGAGGTTTGTAATCGCTGGATTCCTCCCTGTGCCACGTGCCAGTGAGGCTAGAAATAGGAAGATAGTGCAGCGAAACACGTGGCTGAGCAGCTGGTTTAGGAGGCACGGTTTCAGATATCTGGACCATTGGGCTCTCTTCAGGGACAGATGGGACCTGTACAAGAAGGACGGTTTGCATATAAACTGGAATTGCACTGATATCCTGGCTGCAAGGTTTGCTAGCGTCACTCGGAAGGGTTTAAACTACTGTGGCAGGGGGGTGGGAACCAGAGCAGGAGGACAGCTAGTGAAATAAATGAGGAGGACATAGTAAATAAGGCCAGTAGGACGAAGAGGAAGAGCAGGAACTGAGATGTTGCTGAGTACAGCGGGACTGGTGGTCTGAAGTGCATTTGTTTCAATGTGAGAAGTATAACAGGTAAGGCAGATGAACTTAGAACTTGGATTAGTACTTGGAAATATGATGTTGTTGCTATTACAGAGACTTGGTTGAGGGAAGGGCAGGATTGGCAGCTAAATGTTGCAGGCTTTAGAAGCTTCAGGCGGGATAGAGGGGAATGTAAAAGGGGTGGGGGAGCTGCATTACTGTTTAAGGAGAATATCACAGTTGTACTGCGGGAGGACACCTCAGATGGGTCATGCAGCGAGGCAATATGGGTGGTGCTCAGGAATAGGAACTTGGGGGTTTACTACAGGCCTCCCAACAGCCAGCGGGAGGGAGAGGAGCAGATATGTAGACAGATTTTGGAAAGATGGAAAGGTAACAGGGTTGTAGTGGTGGGTGATTATAACTTCCCCTATATTTACTGGGATTCGCTTTGTGCGGCTTGGATGGGGCAGAATTTCTGAGGAGCATCCAGGCGGGCTTCTTGAAACAGTATGTAGATAGTCCAACTAGGGATGGGGCCATTCTGGACCTGGTATTGTGGAATGAGCCCGGCAAGGTGGTCGAAGTTGCCGTGGGGGAGCATTTCGGGAACAGTAACCATAATTCCATTGGTTTTAACGTACTTGTGGATAAGGATAAGAGTAGTCCTCGGGTGAAGGTGCTAAATTAGGGGAAGGCTAATTACAACAATATTAGGCAGGAACTGAAGAATTTAGATTGGGGGCGGATGTTTGAGGGTAAATCAACATCTGACATGTGGGAGTCTTTCAAACGTCAGCTGATTAGAATCGAGGACCGGCATGTTCTGGAAGAAAGACAAGTTTGGCAAGTTTCGGGAAGCTTGGATAACACGGGATATTGTGAGCCTAGTCAAAAAGAAAAAGGAAGCATTTGTAAGGGCTGAAAGGCTAGGAACAGACGAAGCACTTGAGGAATATAAAGACACTTAAGCAAGGAGTTAGGAGGGCTGAAAGGGGTCATGAAAAGTCATTGGCAAACAGGATTAAGGAAAATCCCAAGGATTTTTATACATATATCAAGAGCAAGAGTGTAACCAGGGAAAGGGTTGGCCCACTCAAGGACAGAGATGGGAATCCATGTGTGGAGCCAGAGGAAGTGGGCGAGGTGCTCAATGCGTACTTTGCATCAGTATTCACCAAAGAGAAGGACTTGGTGGATGGTAAGCCTAGAGAAGGGAGTACAGATAGTCTCAGTCATTTCATTATCAATAAGGAGGAGGTGTTGGGTGTCTTGCAAAGCATTAAGGTAGATAAGTCTCCAGGGCCTGATGGGATCTACCCTAGAATACTGAGGGAGGCAAGGGAAGAAATTGCTGGCGCCTTGACAGAAATCTTTGCATCCTCATTGGCTACAGGTGAGGTCCCAGAGGACTGGAGAATAGCCAATGTTGTTCCTTTGTTTAAGAAGGGTGGCAATGATAATCCAGGAAATTATAGGCTGGTGAACCTTATGCCAGTGGTAGGGAAACTATTAGAGAGGATTCTTCCGTACAGGATTTACTCCCATTTGGAAACAAACGAACTCATTAGCGAGAAGCAGCATGGTTTTGTGAAGGGGAGCTCGTGTCTTACTAATTTGATAGAGTTTTTTGAGGAATTGACGAAGATGATTGATGAAGAAAGGGCAGTGGATGTTGTTTATATGGACTTTACTAAAGCCTTTGACAAGGTCCCGCATGGCAGACTGGTACAAAAGGTGAAGTCAAACAGGATCAGAGGTGAGCTGGCAAGTTGGATACAGAACTGGCTCCGTCATAGAAGACAGAGGGTAACAGTGGATGGGCGTTTTTCTGAATGGAGGGATGTGATTAGTGGTGTTCCGCAGGGATCACTCATGGGACCTTTGCTGTTTGTAGTATATATAAATGATTTGGAGGAAAATGTAGCTGCTCTGATTAGTAAGTTTGCGAACGAAACAAAGGTTGGTGGAGTTGCGGATAATGATGAGGATTGTCAGAGGATACAGCAGGATATAGATCAGGTGGAGACTTGGGCGGAGAAATGGCAGATGGAGTTTAATCCAGAAAAATGTGAGGTAATGCATTTTGGAAGGTCGATTGCAGGTGGGAGGTATACAGTTAATGGCAGAACCCTTAGGAGTATTGACAGGCAGAGAGATCTGGGCGTACAGGTCCACAGGTCACTGAAAGTGGCAACACAGGTGGATAAGGTAGTCAAGAAGGCATACGGCATGCTTATCTTCGTGGGCCGGGGCGTAGAGTATAAAAATTGGCAAGTCATGTTGCAGCTGTACAGAACCTTAGTTAGGCCACACTTGGAATATTGCATGCAATTCTGGTCGCCACACTACCAGAAGGATGTGGAGGCTTTGGAGAGGGTGCAGAGGAGGTTTACCAGGATGTTGCCTGGTCTGGAGGGCATTAGCTATGAGGAGAGGTTGGAAAAACTCAGATTGTTTTCACTGGAACGACGGAGGTGCAGGGGCTTCTCGGTGCCCTCTCCCTGTGGAGCAATCCAGTCAGTCCCATTCTCCCAGTCAGTCCCCGTATCCCTGCAAGTTCATTTCCTTCGGGTGTCCATCCAGTATCCTTTTGAAGTCATTGTCTCGAATGATGAAGCCCAAGATCTGATATGCTTCTCTAAACACGCTCCTAATATGTCCTGCCAACTTCAAAGATCAATGCATATGCTGCCCCAGGTCCCTCTGTCCCTGCACAATCTTGAGAACTGTGTCATTAAGTCTATATTACCTTCCTATTCCTTCTGACAAAATACATCACCTCACACTCCTCTGCATGAAATTCCACCTGCCACTTCTCTGTCCATTCTGCTCGCCTATCTATATCCTTCTACATGTGGTTTGTAACATCCTCACTGTTTACCACACCTCCAAGATTGGTATCATCGGAAATTTTTGAAATTCTACTCTGTATTCCAAGAGCCATGCCATTTATATATAGCAAAAGAAAAACAGTGGTCCTAAGCACTGACCCTTGGGGAACATCACTGTCGACCATCCCCCGGTCTGAAAAACAACCATTTAACACATTTCTCTTTTTCTTGTCCTCTGGACAATTTTTTTCCAATTGGATGCTATTCCATGAGCTTCAATTTTATCAACCAAGCTTCTGTGTTGTTCATCATCAAATAATTTCATAAAATCCACGTAGACAACATCCACCACATTCCCTTCATCAACCTTCTCTCATTTTCCGAATAAATTCAATTAGTTCATCATACATGATCTGCCTTTTAGAAATCCGTGCTGACAATCCTTAATTAACTCAATCTCTCCAAGTGTGTGTTGTCCTTTTGCCCTGATTATTGTTTCTAAAACCTTACTCACCACTGATGTTAAACTAACTGGCCAGTAGTTGCGAGGCCTGTGTGTTGTCCATTGATAATTCTGGGAAGTGAGTGTGACCATCTATGTCATCAATTTCTCCCTCTGCAGGGAAAAGCAGGATGAGAGATCCCGTGGCTTTGTCAGGATAGCGGGATTCCTGATGGTTTCGGTTGATCTGCGGGGCCCCCATGTCAATGGGTTGAGGTACAGGAACTGGAAGAACTCTCACTCCATTAATGTACAGTTGGTGTGTGAGCATGCCCAGTACATCATGCTGGTGAATGTCCACTATCCTGGCAGCAGACACCATACATTCATTCTGAAGCAGTCAGCCGGTCCCAACACTGCGGGTCTCCATGCAGAACCAGAATGTGGCTCCTTGGAGACAAATGAACCCCCTCTAGACACAGCTCATGTTTCGACACCCCCAAACCACCTCCCACCGTCAACTTTTAGTTACGCAATTAACGTGTGTTATGTGAGCAATGGAGTCACCAGGAACATGGTGGAACAGACCATCGGTGTGATGAAGCAATGCTTCCGATGTCTGAACCGCTCGGGGAGAGCCCTCCAGTACACATTGGAGAAGGTGTCTGAGCTCATGGTGTTCTGCTGCACGCTTCATTTCATCAGCAGCATGTGGACACAGGCATTGGCAGCAGGAATCCGGAGGCCACCTCAGGAGGTGGTGGGAGGGAAGATATTTCCTCGATGCCTTCGACCCGGACAGGCTGTCGGATAGACCCTGCTACGATTCCAGTTCCCATAAGCCAACTTCCCTTTCCCACCATGGATCCCCCATTCTCCACCATTGCACCCATCTGAGACGCCCCATCACAGTGTCACCTTGGTCATCATCCTGTAATAAAAACATCAGAGAATTATTACAGCACAGAAGGACCAATTCAGCCTTTCGTGTCTGCCCTGGCTTTCCGAATGACCAATTCACGGAATGCCGTTCCCTGCATTCTCCCTGCAACCCTGCACATTCTTCCTTCTCACATAACAGTCTATTCAGCTTCAATTGAACCTGCCTCCACCATACTCTCAGGCAGTGCATTCCAGACTCTAACCACTCACTGTGTGAAAAAATATTTTCCTCAGGTCGTCTTTGCTTCTTTTACCCATGACTTTAAATCTGTGCCCTTTCGTTCTCGATCCTTTCACGAGTGGGAACTGTTTCTCTCTATCTACTCTGTCCAGACACCTCATGAATTTTGAAACCTCTAATAAAGCACCTCTCAGCCTTCTCCGAGGAAAACAGTCCTAACTTCTCCAGCCTATCTTCATAACTGAAAATCCTCATCCCGGGAATCATTCACGTGAATATTTTCTGCACACTCTCCAATGCCCTCACGTCTTTCCTCAAGTGTGGCACCCAGAACTGGACGCAATGCCACAGCTGAGGCTGAAATAGTGTCTTATATAAGTTCAACATAACTTGCTTGCTCTTGTACTCTATGCCCCTATTAATAAAGCCCAGGATACTGCATGCTTTATTAAACACTTTCTCAACCTGTCCTGCCGCCTTCGATGACTTCTGCACAGAAACACACAGGTGTGCTCCTGCACACCCTATAGAATTGTACCTTTTATTGTATATTGTCTCCCCATGTTCTTCCTATCAACATGAATCACTTCACATTTCTCTGTATTGAAATTCATCTGCCACCTGCCTGCCCATTCCACCAACTTGTGTGTGTACTTTTGAAGTTCTACACTATCCTCCCCACAGTTCACAATTCTTCCAACTTCCGTATCAGCTGCAAACTTTGAAATTGTGCCTGCATACCCAGGTTTAGGTCCTTAATATATATCAGGAAAAGCAAGGATGTCTGGGGAACTCCACAACAAACCTTCCTCCAGCCTGTAAAACATCCATTAATTAGTTCCGAAGAAGGGTCACTGACCCGAAACGTTAACTCTGCTTCTCTTTCCACAGATGCTGCCAGACCTGCTGAGTGACTCCAGCATTTCTTGTTTTTGTTGCATTAATCATTAATGTTTGTTTCCTGTCACTCAGCTAATTTCGTATCCATGTTGCTACCGTCCCTTTTATGCTATGAGCTACAAGTTTGCTCACAGGTCTGTTGTGCGGCTTTGTATCAAAAGGTTTTTGCATGCAGGGAATAGTTCAATGTCTGGAATGCACTGCTTGAGAATGGTGGAGGCAGGTTCATTTGAAACTGAATAGACCGTTATATGAAAGTCAATGTACACCACATCAACAGAATTGCTCTCATCAACTTTCTCTGATACCACCTCAAACATCTCCAGCAAATTAGTTAAACATGATGTTCTCTCAAGAAATCCATGCTGGCTTGTTTAATTAACTCGCATTTGTCCATGTGACTATTTGCTTTGTCCAAGATTATTTATTTCTAGAAGTTTTCCCACCACCGAAGTTTAACTGACAGGCCTGTAGTTGCTGGCCTTATCTTTACACCTTTTTTGAACAAGGGTGTAACGTTTACAATTCTCCAGTCCTCTTGCATCACCCTCAAGTCTAAGGAAGACGGAAAAATTATGGCCAGTGCCTCTGCGATTTCCACCCTCACTTCCCTCAGTATCCTTGGATGCATCTCATCTTTTCCTGGTGCTTTATTCAATTTAAGTCCAGACAGCCTATCTAATACTTCCTCTTTATCAATTTTAAACCCCACTAGTGTCTGACTTACCTCCTCTTTCAACATTGCCTGGGTTGCATCTTGGAATCATAGACAGTTTATGGCACAGAGAGAGGCCACTTGGCCCATCGTGTCTATGCTGTCCAAAAAACGATCCATCCATTCTGATCCTATATTCCAGCATTTGATAGATTACAGCACTTGAGGTGCATATCCAGACACCTTTTGAATGAGTTGTTGGTTTCTGCCTCAACGACCATTTCGGACAGTGAGTTCCAGACTCTGACCACCCGCTGGGTGAAAAATAAAATCCGCAGCTCCCTTTTAATCTTTCTACCAATCACTTTAAGTCCATGCCCCCTCGTCACTGACCTCTTTGCTAAGGTGAATGGACCCTTCAGCTCCACTCCACCCAGGCCCCTCTCAGTTTTGTACATTTCAATCAGATTTACCCTCAGCCTTCTCTATTTCAAGGAGAACAGTCCCAGCCTGTCCAATCTTTCCTCATAGCTGCATTTTTCCAGTCCTCGCCACATCCTCATAAATCTCCTCTGCACCCTCTCGGGTGCAATTACATCTTTTCTGTAAAGCGGTGAGCAGAACTGCACACAGTACTCAAGTTGTGTGCTAACCAATGAGTTATAGAATTCTAGCATAACCTCCCTGGCCGTATATTCTATACCTCGGCTAATAAAGGAAAGGATTCCATATCTTCTTCCTTGGTAAAGACAGGTGGAAATTATTCATTTATTACCTCAGCGATATCCTCTGCCTCCATGTGCAAATCCCCTTTATGGTCCTGAGTCGGCCCCATTGTTCCTTTTACTACCCTATTACTATTTAGATGCCAATAGAAAACTTAGGGATTTCCTTTAATGCTCGTCTCTTTTCCTGCTCTCTCTTTGATTCTCTTATTTGCTTTTTCTCTTCCCCTCTGGACCTTCTGTATTCAGCCTGCTTCTCAATAGTATTTTCTACCTGATGTCCGTTATATCAGACATAAACTTGTCAACCTTTCGTGCGGCCTTCAAAGATCTGTCTGAATACACACCAAGTCTCTCTGTTCCTGTCTCCTCATTTAAACAATACCCATTTGTTTCTGTTGCCTTCCCTTACACTTCTTACCCAAATGTCTCGCTTCATACTTCACTGTGTTAAATTACATCTGCCATGTTCCTGCCCATTTCACCAGTCAGTCTCCATCATCCTGAAGTCTGCTACTATCCTTCTCACTGTTTATTAACATTTCTGACTTTCCTGCCATCCGAAAACTTTGACAATATCCCCACTGTACACAAGCCCATTGCATTAACATACAACAACAGTGATCCCAACAGTGACCCTGGGGACCTCATTGACTACTTCCCTCCAGACTGAAGAATAACCATTCTTCACTACTCCCTACTTTCTGTCACTGCGCTAATTTCCCGCATGCTGACATTGAAAATAAAAGAACAGACTTCCATTTCTGAAACGCCTTTCATGACCAGTGCATGTTCCAAAGTGATTTACAACCAATGAATACTTCTTAAAGCGAAGTCATTCCTGTAATGTAGGAAACAGGCAGACAATTTCTGCACAGCAAGCTCCCACAAGCAGCAATGTGATGATGATCAGATCTGTTTTTGTGATGTTGATTGAAGGATAAATATTGACAAGGACACCGGGAATAATTCCCCTGCACTGCTTCTACATAGTGCGATGGGATCTTTAACATCCACCTGAGAGGGCAGACTGCAACTTGGTTTAAAGTTTCATTCGATAGACTGCACCTCTGACAGTGCAACACTCCCTCAGTACTGCACTGCAATGTCAGCATTGATTCTTGTGATCAAGTCCTGCAGTGACACTTGATCCTGGAAGCTGGTGACTGAAAGGGGAGAGAGCTACAAACTGAGCCACGGCTGACATTAACCCTTTAATCCCATGTGTTTCTAATTCGGTAGCACGGTTGTTATGTGGTACTTTCTCAAACGCCTGTGGAAAGGATAGGGATATTGTGAAAGTACAGGCAGGAGAAATAATAGAATGGCACAAACTGAATGAGGTCATTCGGCCCATCATGTCTGTGCTGCTCCTTTCAAAGAGAAATCCAGTTAGTCCCACTCCCAGGCTTTTTCACTATATCCTTGCATTTTTTTCTCCTTCAGATATCTATCCAATTCCCTTTTGAGATCTACTATTGAATCTGTATCCATCAGCCTATCTGACAGTGCATTCCAAATCCAAACCACTCAGAAACAAAAATCCTCATGTCTGCTTCTTTTACCAAATGCCTGAAATCTGTGTCTCTTGGACATTGGAAATAGTTTCTCTTTATTTAATTTATCTAAATCCTTCGAATGTTAAACACCTCAATCAAATCTCCTCTGAAAGTTCTCTGCTCTAAGCAGAACAACCCCAGCTACATAACTGTAATCCCTCATGCCTGGACAAATTCTAGTAAAACAGTTCTGTGCCCTCTCTGAAGGCTTCATGTCCTTCCTAAAGTGTGGTTCCCAGTATTCGACACAAGACTCCAGGTGCAGCTGAACTAGTATTTTATATATGTTTCACATAATGTCCTTGCTTTTGTTCTTTTTGCCTCTATTTATAAACCCAAGGATCCCATATATTTATTAACTGTCCAGTTAACCTTTCCTGCCACCTTCAAAGATTTGTGTACAAACACCCCAGGTGTCTCTGTTATTTCACCACCTTTATAGTTGTGCCATTTAACTTGTATTGTCCCTCTTCATTCATCCTTTCAGAATGTATTACCTCACACATCTGCAATGTCAATTAAATATTGAGAAGATTGAAGCCATTGTTTTCTGTCTCTGCTCCAAACATTTCCTAGTTACACACTCCATCCCTCTCCTTTGTAAATGTTTGAGACTAAGTAAAACGGTTCACAAACTTGTTTACATAGCTAACCTTGAGATCCCTTGAGATGAGCTTCCTACCGAATTTTCTCAACATCAGTAAAACGGCATATTTCCACCCCCCGGTGGAGTTGCATTGCTGGTTAAAGAGGAAATTAACGCAATAGTGAGGCAGGATATTAGCTCTGATGTTCTCGAATATGTATGGGTCGAGCTGAGAAACACTAAGGTGTAGAAAACGTTAGTGGGGGTTGTATATCGACCCCCAGACTGTAGTGCTGAATTTGCGAATGGCATTGAACAGGAAATTAGAGACGCATGCGATAAAGGAACATCTGTAATTATGGGTTTCTTGAATCTGCATATAGATTGGGCAAATTAAATTGGTCACAATACATTGTGGAGGAATTCCTGGGGAATATGCGGGATGGTTTTCAGGACCAATTCTTTCAGGAACCAACTGAAGAACAGGCCATCCTAGACTGGTTATTGTGTAATGAGAGAGGAATAATTGACAATCTAGTTGTGCGAGATCCCTTGGGGATGAGCGACCATAATATGATAGAATTCTTCATCACGATGGAGAGTGACCTAGTTGATTCTGAGACTAGAGTCGTGAATCTTAATAAAGTAAGCTACGAAGGTATGAGGCATGAGCTGTCGATGATACATTGGGAAACGTTACTTAAAGAGATGACCCTGGATAGGCAATGGCAAACATTCAAAGAGCGCATTGATGAACTGCAACAATTGTTTACTCCTGTCTGGCGCAAAAGTAAAACGGAAAAGGTAGCCAAATCATGGCTTACAAGGAAAGTTCGAGATAGCATTAGATCCAAGGATGAGGCATATAAATTCGCCAGGAAAAAACAACAGACCTGAGGATTGGGAGCAGTTTAAAATTCAGCAAAGGAGCACCAAGGGATTGATTAAGAAGGGGAAAATGGAGTACGAGAATAAGCTTGCGGGGAACATAAAAACTGACTGCAAACGAATCTATAGGTATGTGAAGCGGAAAAGATTGGCGAAGACAAATACAGGTCCGTTACAGTCAGAAACAGGGAAATTTATTATGGGAAACAAAGAAACGGCTGACCAACTAAATGCATCCTTTAGTTCTGTCTTCACAAAGGAGGACACAAATATCATACCAGAAATGTTGGTGAATACAGGGTTTAGTGAGAGAGAGGAACTGAAAGAAATCAGTATTAGTAGAGACATGGTGTTGGGGAAGTTGATGGCATTGAAGGCCGATAAATCCCCAGGGCCTGGTAATCTACATCCCAGAGTACTTAAGGAAGTGGCCCTAGAAATAATGGATGGATTGGTGGTCATCTTCCAAGATTCTATGGACTCTGGAACAGTTCCTACAGATTGGAAGGTAGCTAATGTTATCCAACTATTAAAAAAGGGAGGTAGAGAGAAAGCAGGAAATTGTAGACCAGTCAGCCTGACATCGGTCGTGGGGAAAATCCTGGAGTCCATTATCAAATATTTTGCAGCAGAGCACTTGGAGAATAGTGGTAGAATCGGACAGAGTCAGCATGGATTTATGAAAGGGAAATCATGCTTGATAAATCTACTAGCATTCTTCCAGGATGTAACTAGTAGAGTTGATGAGAGGGAGCCAGTGGGTGTGGTTTATTTGCATTTTTAGAAGGCTCTCGACAAAGTTCCACGTAAGGGTTTAGCATGTAAAATTAAAGTGCACGAGACTGGGGGTAGTGTATTGCAATAGATAGAAAATTGGTTGGCAGACAGGAAACAAAGCATTGGAACATACAGAGCTTTTTGTGAATGGCAGGCAATGACTAGTGGGGTACCGCAGGGATCGGTGCTAGGACCCCAGCTGTTCACAATATATATGTTAATGATTTAGATGAGGAACCTAAATGTAATATCTCCAAATTTGCAGATGATACAAAATTGAGTGTGAGGGTAAGTTGTGAGGAGGATGCAGAGAGGCTTCAGGGTGATTTGGACAAGTTGAGTGAGTGGGCAAATGCATGGCAGATGCAGTATAATGTGGATAAATGTGAAGTTATCCACTTTACTAGCAAAAACAGGAAGGCAGATTATTATCTGAACGGCTATAAACTGAGAGAGGGGAATATGCAGCGAGACCTGGGTGTTCTGGTACACCAGTCACTGAAGGTAAGCATGCAGGTGCAACAGGCGGTAGAAAAAGGCGAATGTTATGATGACCTTTATAGAGACAGGATTCGAGCACAGGAGCAGGGATGTTTTGCTGCAATATACAGGGCCTTGGTGAGGCTGCATTTGGAATGTTGTGTGCAGTTTTGGTCTCCTTATCTGAGGAAGGATGGTCTTGCAAGAGGGAGTGCAGTAGAGTTTTACCAGTCTGATTCCTGGGATGGCGGGACTGCCGTATGAGGAGAGATTGAGTCGGTTAGGACTGTATTCACTGGAATTCAGAAGAGTGAGGAGCGATCTCATCGAAACCTATAAAATTCTAACATGACTTGACAGGGTAGATGCAGGAAGGATGTTCCCGATGGTGAACCACTCCTGAACCACAGGATATGGGGTAAAACTTTCAGGACTGAGATGAGGAGACGTTTCTTCACCCAGAGAGTGGTGAGCCTGTGGAAACCTGTCATCACGCCCATATCCAAGGGGATTGGAAGGTTCTGGCCAGCGCCTCTGCTATTTCCCCCATTCCTTCCCTCAGCAACCCTCATACATCCCATCCAGACTGGATAAATGTTCAACTTTATTGTGGTACAAAAGTGTTGGATTGAAAAGGGTTAACTGAATCTGTTTGTTCCGTGACTGTAATTAATGTCAGTCTCCATGGACCCTAATTGTGTCACTGGACGTTTTCCATCTCCTATTAATAAGGGGATTCTTTCAATGTGTTATTCCATAGTGTCAGTGGGAACATCAGCCCCGGCACTTACAGAGATCAGCTGCTCCAGAGAGATAGAGAGAGGATAGGTTAGAATCTGAGAACAAAAGACTGGAATGTTACAACAATGGGTTAGAATCTGAGAACAAAAGACTGGAATGTAACAACAATGGGTCAGAATCTGAGAACAATAGATTGGAATGTTACAACAATGGACAGGAGTTTATCCTCGGATCTTTACTCTCTTTCTACATATTATGATCGGATGTCATTAAACTCTCGTATCTATCTCGCACTGAAGATTATTCAATACATTTACTATCCCATCCTGGCTATTATTGGTGTCCCTGGTAAGTCTCTCTATCTAGCTATTAATTCTTTAAACCATGTTTAACTGCATTACTGCTCCTGTAATTTACTCTGCCCTTCTTGCTGCCGTTGTATTCCTGGTGAATATCTTCAGCCATGAGCTCTATAAACCATTGTTAGCTGTATTACAGTTCTTGTCATATACTCGCTCATCGTTGCTGCTGTTGCTGTCTCTATTTCAGGCCAGGAGATCTGTAAACCCTGTTTCACTGAAATACTGTTCTGTTATGTAAATTTTGGAAAGACTGAAGCCAGTGTCATTGGTCTCCATCACAAACTCCATCCCCTATCTGGGAAGCACATACTCCACCCTGCCCAATATCCGAGGCTCAACCAGACATTTTACAACTTCTGTGTTATATCTCAACCTAAGCTAAGTTCATCTTCACATTCTTTTCATCACCAACCCTGCCTAATACCACCTCTGTGATATCACCCCTCGCCACCACTGCCTCAGCCCATCTACTGCGTAAACCCTTATCTGCATCACTGTTAGATACACAGCTGACTATTCCAATTCCATCTTGGTCACCCTCCCAGTTATAAACCTCCATAAACCACAGCCCATCCAGAACTCTGCTGCCTGTATCCTAACTCACACCAAATCCCGATCACCCATCACCCCTGTGCTCACTGATCTACATTGGCTCCGGGTCTGGCAGCACCTTATTTTTAATATTCTCATTCTTGTGTTTGAATCTCTCCATGGCCTCACCCCTCCATTTATTCACTTTCCCCAGTCCATTTCACATATTCCTGCAAATCTTTCGACTTCAATCTTTTTTCATTTCTCCTTGTAAAGTGAATTTATTTCCCTCCGCATCTGTCCCGAGCCACGATTTTAGACTCTGCAGCAAGACTGCTGCTGACGGTACAGAATTGGGATCCATAAAGAGATGTGAATCGCACAGCCGGCCACTTACGGTGCGGTCTGCACAATATCCCATGCTGAGCGGGGCTCCAGCCCAGTCGTATCATCTATGTGCTGTCAGCATGGTCTTCACAGCCGGCCACTTCTACTGTGGCCTGCACAATATCACATGCTGGGCAGGGCTCTAGCTCAATTGTACCTTGTATGTGTTGTTCTTTTGAGGGTGGATTTGAAAGTGATGTCAATCTGCCATTCCGGCAGCTTTGATGTCCTTCTTTGAAAGTTGGTCTGTGCATGTCCACCGAACGCCTGTGTTAGTCAATGTCAGCTGAACATACATTTAGCATCACAATGAATCCCCTCTAATGTTATTTAAAAGGGCCAGGCATCCAGCTTACCGGTGACGGGCTTTTGACTTACTTCTGCTATTGTAATCTTAGTGGAGGTGCTGTCGATGGTTTTCTGGAGGTTGTGTTGTGAGCTGCAGCAGACATTCAGGGAGGACAGAAGATTTGGTGACCCAAATCTGGACAAGGAATGGGGACTATATTTACAGTGTCTTTGGGTCTATGACATGACCAACAAATGGAGCAGAGGCTGCAGAGAGGGGAAGCTCTGTAAAGAGGGAGGAGGAGGGGGCTTTGCCCTACCCACCCCGGGTTTTTCAAGAGCGCTTTTCCTACCTACACCTAACCCAGGAGCAGTGCGTGAGGTGGCTGTGATTCAATAAGGATGTGGTCACATAGCAGTGTCACCTCCTGTAACACGACCTGGAGCCTCACAGCAGGGTGAGGAAGGAGCTGTCAGTGGCCGTTAAAGTCACAGTTTCATTCAACTTCTGTGTATCTAGATCTTTCCAGACAGGAGCAGGAGACGTATCCAACATAGAGTCACAGAGAGTGAATTAGTCATTTGCGGCACTGAAGGTGGTCATTCGGCCCCTCCATGCCAGCTCTCCCTGGAACAATCCAGTCAGTCCCAATCCCCCGCTCAGTCCCCGTATCCCTGCAAGTTCATTTCCTTCTGGTGTCCATCCAGTTTCCTTTTGAAATCATTAATTGCCTCAGCGTCCACCACCCTCATGGGCAGTGAGTTCCAGCTTATTACCATCCACTGTCATAAAATGTTCCTCCTCATATTCCCCCTGCATCTCTTACCCAAAACCTTCCATCTGTGTCCCCAAGTCCGTGTTTCATCAGTTAATGGGAACAGTTTTTCCTTGTCTGTCTTATCTAAACTTATCATAATCTTGTACACCTCTACCAAAGCTCTCTAAATCTCCTTTACTCCAGGGAGAACAACTCCATCTTCTCCAAACTAACCTTGTCGCGCAACCCCCATCCCTGAAACCATTTTGGTAAATCTCCTCTGCATCCTCTCAAGGACCTTCACATCCTTTCTAAATTGTGGTGACCAGAACTGGACACAGTTCTCTAGTTGAGGCCCAACCACAGCTTTATAACGTTTCAGCATAACTTCCCTGCCTTTGTATCTTTGTCTGTAATTATGAAGCCCAAGATCTGATATGATTTGCTAAACACCCTCCTAATATGTCCTGCCACCTTCAAAGATCAATGCATACGGAGGCCCAGGTCCCTCTGTTCCTGCACAATCTTTAGTAATGTGTCATTAAGTCTACATTGCCTTCCTATTCCTTCTGACAAAATACATCACCGCACACTGCTCTGTAATAAATTCTACCTGCCACTTCTCTGTCCATTCTGCCAGCCTATCTAAGTTCTGTTGCGGATGGTTTGTATCATCCTCCCTGTTTATCACACCTACAAGATTGGGATCATCGGAAAATTTTGAAATTCTACTTTGCATTCCAAGGTGCATGTCATTTATATATAGCAAGGAAACAAAATCAGCGTTCCTAGCACTGACCCTTGGGGAACATCACTGTCTACCATCCTCCTGTCTGAAAAACAGCCATTTAACACAAGACTCTTTTTGCTGTCCTTTGGACAATTTTTGATCCAATTGGATGCGATTCCATGAGCTTCAATTTTGTTAACCAAGCTCTGTGTGGTTCTTCATCCAATACTTTACTAAAATCCAGGGAGACAACATCCACCACATTCCCTTCATCAACCTTCTCTGATCATCGAAATCAATTCAATTAGTTCATCAAGCATAATCTGCCTTTTAGATATCCGTGCTGACAATCCGTAATTAACTCAAATCTCTCCAAGTGTGTGTTGTCCTTTTTCACTGATTATTGTTTCTAAAGCCTTACTCACCACTGATGTTAAACTAACTGACCAGTAGTTACTCGTCTTGTGTGTTGTCCATTGATAATTCTGGGAGGTGACGGTGACCATCGATGTTATCATTTTCTCCCTCAGCAAGGGGAGGCAGGATGAGAGATACCGTGGCTTTGTCAGGATAGAGGGAATCCTGATGGTGTGGGTGTCTCTGCGGGGCCCCCGTTGTCAAGAGGGAGAGGTACAGGAACTGGAAAAACTCTCACTCCATGAATGTACAGTTGGTGTGTGAGCATGGCCAGTACATCATGTTGGCGAATGTCCACTATCCTGGCAGCAGCTACCATACCTTCATTCTGATGCAGTCAGCCGGTTCCAACATTTTGGCCGCCATGCAGAACCAGAATGTGGCTCCTCGGAGATGAAAGATTCCATTCTCTAGACACAGCTCATGTTTCTACATCCGCAAACCACCTCGCACCGCCAACCAACCTCACACAATTAACATGTGTATAACGTGAGCAATGGAGTCACCAGGAACATGGTGGAACAGATCATCGGTGTGATGAAGCAATGCTTCCGATGTCTGAACCGCTTGGGGGGAGCCCTCCACTACACAGTGGAGCAGGTGTCCAAGTTGGTGGTGTTCTGCTGCACCCTTCATATCATCACCATCATGAGGACACAGGCATTGGCAACAGGAATCCGGAGGACACCTCAGGAGGAGGAGGAGGAGGAGACCGGGAGGATATTTCCTGGATGCCATCGACCCGGACAGGCTGTCGGAGAGTCCCTGCTAAGATTCTGGTTCCATAGGACAACTTCCCTTTCCCACCATGGATCCCCCATTCTCCCCCATTACACCCATCTGAGACGCCCCATCACAGTGTCCCCTTGGTCAGCATCCTGCAATGTAAAACACCAACAAAAACCTTTACATTAACATCTTTATCCAACAACACATCCAATTATACAAACAAAACTGAACTATTCACCCTTGTGTATTCCCTTAGTGCCTGTCTTGTGGCTTCCCTCGACTTGTCTAGTGCTCCTACACAGCGTTTCCCCAGTGACTGCAGCATGGCTGGTGGAAGGCTGCTGACTTTCACTGGGGAGACTGCAGATGGCCTTGCAGGACGTCCTCGAGCAGCACAGGGCTTTGCGGGTTCGTAGTCGGATTGCACCTCCTCGACATGGGCAGCAGCAGCCTGGGCTGGCTGATGGGGAACAGCAAGGACACTAGTGGAGTGGCAGTGAATGGAGGACAAATACTGTCATCCTGAGAGAGGACAGCAAGCTCATGCTCCACAGAGACACTGTCACTGCCAAGGGGCGACACCTCAGCAATACTGGTAATCTACTGGATCACAGTTTGCTGGAATGCTGTGAGAGCCTGCAAACCCCTTTGAACACTGAGATCCACAGCCATGATAACAGCTGTCTGATCCTGCCTGGCAGCAAACATGGATCTCATGTCCTCAATCTGTGCTTCCACTGCAGCACCAAGACTTTGGGTGTCTGCCGTCTGTGCTGCAGTGGAAGCTGAGACAATGGTATCAGACACTGTATCACGGCTGGGTCCACTAGTGCTGTCATGGAGTTAGTGACCACTTCCACAGGGGAAAGAATGGGCTTCAAGCTCTGTGAAATGCCCTGTGCCATGTTGGAGATGGACTCCTCCGTGTTCCTTGACAGTGACAACAGACTGTCTGACAGGCCTGTCAATGGACAAAGTATCTCACTGTACATGTCCATCAGCATTCTCCTGTATGCTGTTCCAGCAATGTTCACATATGAGTCCTGTGTATTATAACTCGTTTGTGACCTCGCCCTCTGGTGAGCTGACACATGAACTATCCTTTCCCCCTGGCCTGGCTGCAGCTCACTTGTGCTCGGTGACTCAACCCGTGCAGATTGTGTCTCCAAACCAGCCTCTAAGGTTGACACAATGCAAGTATTTGAGCTGTTGGCTGTGAGTATCAGACCAAGTGATGGGGCTTCACCATCAGTGCTGTGCTGCTGCTCTCTCTCTCTGTCTCCTGGATCTGCTGTGACTGGGAAACTGGCAGTTTTGGGTTATTATCAGAAAGTAGAAAATCAGAAAAGGAGGGTTCGGTCAGGGATTGGGAATGGGATGGAAAGCAGGAGGTCCATGGTCCCGCCATCTGCAGCTTGTACATCATCCCAGACAGCAGGATAAGGGGGAGGTGGGAGTTAAGAAGGGACATAAGGCAGGAACATAGCATCATCCTGAATGCTCTCGGTGATGCTGGATGCTACGGGCTCTGTCACAGCCAGTCCCATTATGTGGAGAACCACCTCCTCCCTCAGGCTCAGGGGATTAAGGTATGCCTGGTCCCCGTCGGTTCACTGCTGCTCCCTGTGATTATGGGCCACCTTGTCCTGTAAGAGAGAGGGCATAATGTCAGTGACTGTGTTGCACTGTGTTTGGGTGCTGTGCCTTCCATAGCTGAATAGCTGGAGATATGTGGAGGCAGTGAGAGATGGGTGTGAGGCTGGTTATCAGTGGAAGGTGAGTGAGGGTAAGGTGGAGTATGTGCATGTGAGGTGTGAGTCCTGAGTGTTAGGGACTGCTGATGGGTGAGTGATAGGGGTGTGTTATATTGAGCAGTGTGAGAGGTTGGTGGTGTTGAGGATAGGAGATGCCATGTGGTGATGAAGTCACTGACATTTACCAGCCGTGTGAGCTCATTAAACTTCTTCTGGCTCTGCTGCCAGGTCGTCGGGGCCATAATTCTTGCATTCACCTCCGTGGCCACTTGCTCCCATTCCCTTCGGAGGGTGTTTCTTGAGGGTCTCCACACCACCCTACAGAAACATGGGCTCTCTTCTCCTGTTACTCTCCATGACTAAGGCCTCCAGCACCTCATTCGTTAGCCGCAGAGCCCTCTCTCTGTCCTAGTATTCCATTTACCTTGTCTCCAATTTCAGCATTCACAGTCAGCAGCAGCAGCCTCCTGTGATTCAGTGCAGCTTCCCTTCAAGAGGGACAGACTGTCTTTAAGAGCTTAATGCTGGCTGAAAGACGAGCCAGTCTCACACACAGTTAGGCTCCTGTTAAATGTGCAGGCAAACAGCAGCGCGGGTCACCATGGGCGACACGAATTTTTCATGGAAATGAGGACATAGCAGGAGCTTTCTGTGTCACCTGCCACAACAGGAGCAGACACGTGCGGATCATGATCCCTCTGCCGACAAAGCGATGCAAACTCGATTTTCTCGTTCTTGCTATTTCCCTTTCCGTCATTCACACTTTCCCCCTCTCTCTCTCTCTCTCTCTCTCTCTTCACTCTCTCTTTATTGCTCATAGAATCAGAGATTGATGCAGCACAGAAGGAGGTCTGTCGGCCCATTGTGTCAGTACTGTCTCTTTGAAAGAGCTATCTAATTAGTATTAATAGAGGCCTAGATTGAATTGTCTCTTTCCTGCTGTGTAAGTGTGACTCAGTACCACTCCAGCTGGTATTAATGGTGGCCTGTAATGAACTGTCTCTTTCCTGGTGCTTGAGTGGGACTCAGTTCCACTCCAGCTGCTATTAATAGAGGTCTGGTTTGAATTGGCTCTTCCCTGGTGTGTGAGTGAGACTCAGTACCACTCCAGCTGGTATTAATCGGCACAGTGGCAGGACAGTGGTGCAGTGGTTCGCACGCAGCCTCACAGCTCCAGCCACCCGGGTTACTGCCTGCGTGGAGTTTGCAAATTCTCCCTGTGTCTGCGTGGGTTTCCTCCGGGTGCTCTGATTTCCACCCACATGCCAAAGACTAGCAGGTTGATAGGTTAATTGACCATTATAAATTGCCACTAGTATACGTAGGTGGTAGGGAAATATAGGGATAGGTGGGGATGTGGTAAGGATATGGAATTAGTGTAGGATTAGTATAAATGGGTGGTTGATGGTCGGCACAGACACGGTGGGCCAAAGGGCCTGTTTCAGTGCTGTATCTCTAAACTAAACTAAAACTATCTAATTAGTTACTCTCCCCTCCTCTTTCCCCAGACTCCTGCGTTTTTTCTCCTTTTCAAGTATTTGTTAAATTTCCTTTTGAAATATATTATTGAATCTGCTTCCACCATCTTTTCAGGCAGTGAATGCCAGATCCCAACAACTCGCTGTGTAAGAAAATTCTTTTCATTTCACCTCTGGTTCTTTTTCAATCTGTGTCTTCTTAATACTGAACTTTCTGACACTGGAAACCGTTTCACATTAATTATCCCATCAAAACCCTTCATGATTTTGAATTCTATATTAAATCTCCTCTTACCCTTCATTGCAACCCCAGCTTTTCCAATCTCTCCACTTAACTGGTACTCAGATCCCTTGTACCATTCCAGAAAATCACCTCAGTATCTTCACTAAGTCCTTGACATCCTTACCAAAGTGTGGTGATCAGAATTGGACACAGTTCTCCAGCTGGGATCTAACCAATGATGTATAAAGATCAGCATTTCCTCCTGAGTTTTTTTTACTCTGTGCCTCTCTCTCACACACCAAGGACACTACATGTTACCTTCAAAGATCTGTGTGTGTACAGCCCAGGTCTCTCCAATCCTGCACCCACTTTATAATTGTACCATTTAGTTTATATTGCTTCTCCACATATTTCCTACCCAAATGCCTCACTTCACACTTCACTGAGTTAAATTACATCTGCCATGTTCCTGCCCATTTCACCAGTCAGTCCCTGTCTTCCTGAAG
Organism: Heterodontus francisci; assembly: GCF_036365525.1. NCBI lineage: Eukaryota > Metazoa > Chordata > Chondrichthyes > Heterodontiformes > Heterodontidae > Heterodontus > Heterodontus francisci. The sequence goes on along the minus strand of NW_027140506.1, from coordinate 196,768 downwards.
TCTGTTACTATCCTTATCACTGTTTGTTAACATTTCTGAGTTTCCTGCCATCTGAAAACTTTGACATTATCCCCTGTGTACACAAGCCCATTGCATTAACATACAGCAACTGTGATCCCAACAGTGACACTGGGGAAACCCCAATGTACTTCCCTCCAGACTGAACAATAACCATTCTCCACTACTCTCTGCTTTCTGTCACTTAGCTAATTTCCTGCATGCTGTCATTGTAAATTTAAAAAAAAGAACTTCCATTTATGTAGCGCCTTCATGATCACTGAGTACTTATTAAACCCTAGTCACTATTGTAATGTAGGAAAGATGGCAGAAGATTTCCACACAGCAAGATCCCACAAGCAGCAATGTGATAATGATCAGATCTTTAACATCCACCTGGGAGGGCAGATGTTGGTTTAATGTTTCATTCGATAGACGGCACATCTGACAGTGCAATACTCCCACAGTAATGTCACTGCAGTGTCAGCCTTGATTCTTGTGATTAAGTCCTGTTACTTGTTTCTTGCGATCAAATGACACTAGATCCTAGAAGCTTGTGACTGAAAGGGGAGAGAGCGACAAACTGAGCCACTGCTGTCATTGGTCCTTTAATCCCATGTGTTTCTAACTTGGTAACATGGCTGTTATGTGGTACTTTATCAAACGCCTGTTTAAAGGATAGGAATATTAGGAAAGTAGAGGCAAGAACAATCATGGAAACATAGAATAGCATTGCACTGAAGAAGGCCATTTGGTCCAACATGTCAGTGCTGGCCCTTTCGAAGATCTACCAGTTAGTTCCACATCCTGGCTCTTTTTTATATTCATTCATGGGATTTGGGTGTCACTGGCTTGGCCAGCATTTATTGCCCTTGTTGCCCTTGAGAAGGTGATGGTGAGCTGCCTTCTTCAACCGCTGCAGTCCATTTGGAGTAGGTAGACCCACAGTGCTGTTTGGAAGGGATTTTGACCCAGCGACAGTGAAGGAGCGGCGACATAGTTACAAGTCAGGATGGTGTGTTGCTTGAACGGGAACTTGAAGGTGGTGATTTTCTTATGCATTTTCTGCCCTTGTCCTTCTAGTTGGGAGAGGTCGTGCGTTTGGAAGGCGCTGTCGAAGGGGCCTTGGTGCATTGCTGCAGTGCATCTTATAGATGGTACATACTGCTGTCACTGTGCGTCGGTGGTGGAGGGAGTGAATGTTTGTAGATGGGGTGCGAATCAAGTGGGCTGCTTTTTCCTGAATGGTATCGAGCTTCTTGAGTGTTGTTGGAGCTGCACCCATCCAGGCAAGTGGAGAGTACTCCTGACATCACACTCCTGACTTGTGCCTTATAGATGGTGGACAGGCTTTGGGGAGTCAGGAGGTGAGTTACTCGTCTCAAGATTCCTCGCCTCTGACCTGCTCTTGTAGCCATGGTATTTATATGGCTACTCCAGTTCAGTTTCTGGTCAATGGTAGCCCCCAGAATGTTGATAGTGGGGGATTCAGCGATGGTATGCCATTGAATGTCAAGGGGAGATGGTTAGATTCTCTCTTGTTGGAGATGGTCATTGCCTGGCACTTGTGTGGCGCGAATGTTACTTGCCACTTATCAGCCAAAGGCTGGATATTGTTCAGGTCTTGCTGCATTTCTACACAGACTGCTTCAGTATCTGAGGAGTCGCGAATGGTGCTGAACATTGTGCAATCATCAGTGAACATCCCCACTTCTGACCTTATTATTGAAGGTAGGTCATTGATGAAGCAGCTGAAGATAGTTGGGTCCAGGACACTACCCTGAGGAACACCTGCAGTGATGTCCTGGAGTTCAGATGATTGACCTCCAACAACCACAACCATCTTCCTTTTGCACTAGGTATGACTCCAGCCAGCGGAGGGTTTGAGATAATGAGGTAATGAGATCAGGAGCTGAGTGGCTGTAGCAGAACCTAAACTGAGCGTCACTGAGCAGGGTATTGCTGAGCAAGTGCTGTTTGATAGCACTGTCGGTGACACCTTCCATCACTTTACTGATGATTGAGAGTAGGCTGATGGGGCGGTAATTGGCCGGGTTGGACTTGTCCTGCTTTTTGTCTACAGGACATACCTGGGCAACCTTCCACATTGCAGGGTTGATGCCAGTGTTGTAGCTCTACTGGAACTGCTTGGCTAGGGGTGCGGCAAGTTCTGGAGCACAGGTCTTCAGTACTATTGCCGGAATATTGTCAGGGCTCATAGCCATTGCAGTATCCAGTGCCTTCTGTCATATCTTCATATCACGTGGAGTGAATTAAGCCCTGAGAAACAGTACTGTATACTCCCCTCCACCTCCAGTCTGAACAATGACTTTTCACCACTTCTCTCTTCTTTATGTCCCTGAGTCACTGTCATATCCACACCATCACTGTCACATTAATCCATGTCTTCCATTTTTCATAACAAGTCTATGAAATGTTATTTGTTTACAGGCCTTTTGAAAGTCTATATACATAAATGGATATACACGAGTAGGGGAGGAACATGTTGGTATGGTTCTTCATGAATACTTTGTATCTGTCTTAACAAAAGGGGGGGACGATGCAGATATTGTGGTTAAGGAGGAGGAGTGTGAATTATTGGATGTGATATACATAGGGAGAGAGGAAGTATTAATGGGATTAGCATCCTTGAAAGTTGATCCATCACCATGGCCGGTTGAAATGTAACCTAGGCTGTCAAAAGAGGTGAGAGAGGAAATGGCAGAGGGTCTGACCATCATTTTCCAGTCCGCACTGGATACAGAGTAGTGCCAGAGGATTGGTGAACTGTTAAAATTGTACCTCTTTAAAAAGGGAGCAAGGGATAGACCGAATAATTGCAGGCCAGTCAGTCTAACCTCAGTAGTGGGCACATTATTGGAATCTATTCTGAAAGACAGGATAAAGTGTCACTTGGAAAGGCACAGGTTAATCACGGATATTGAGCATGGATTTGTTAAGGGAAGATATTGTTTGACCAAATTGATTGAATTTTTCGAAGAAGTAGCAAGGATGATAGATGAGGGTAGTGCAGTTGATATGGTCTACTTGGATTTTGACAAGGCTTTTGTCAAGGTCACATGTGGCGTACTAGTTAAAAAAAATAAAATCCCATGGAATCCAGGGAAATTCAACAAGCTGGATGCAAAATAGGCTCAGTGATAGGAAACAAAGGGTGATTGTTGACGGGTGATTTACTGACTTGAGGCCTGTTTCCAGTGACGTTCCACAGGGCTCAGTACTGGACTTCCTGCTTTTTTGTAGTATATATTAACGATTTGAACGTAAATGTAGGGGGCATGATCAAGATGTTTGCAGATGGTACACAGATTGGTCTTGCAGTAGATAGCGAGGAGGATAGCTGTAGGCTGCAGGAAGATATTGATGGCAGAAAAGTGACAAATGGAATTCAACCTGGATAAGTCTAAGGTGATGCAATTGAGGAGGTCAAACAAGGCAAAGGGATAGACGATTAATAGGAAAATACTGAGAAGTGTAGAGGAAGTGAGGGACCTTGGAGTCAATGTCCACTGATCCCTGAAGGTAGCAGGACAGGTCGAAAAGGTGGTTGAGAAGGCATATGGAATCCTTTCCTTTATTAGCTGAGGTATAGAATACAAGAGCAGGAAGGTTATGCTGGAACTATATAAATCATTGGTTCGGTCACAACCTGAGTACTGAGTGCAGTTCTGGTCACATCATTACACAAAGGATGTAATTTCACTAGAGAGGGTACAGAGGAGATTTCCAAGGATGTTGCCAGGACTGGAAAAATGCAGCTATGAAGAAAGATTAAATCGGCTGGGGTTGTTCTACTTGGAACAGAGTAGGCTGAAGGGAGACCTGATTGAAATGGACATAATTTCGTGGGGCCTGGATAGAGTGGAGGTGAAGCGTCTATTCACCTTAGCAGAGAGATCAGTGAATAGGGGGCAGTGACCTAAAGTGCTTGGTAGAAGGACCAGCGGGGAATTGAGGAGAAACTTGTTCACCCAAAAATACAAAATTGGCTCAGTGACAGGAAACAAAGGGTAATTGTTATAATAAAAGCAAAATACTGCGGATGCTGGAAATCTGAAGTAAAAACAAGAAATGCTGGAAATACTCAGCAGGTCTGGCAGCATATGTGGAGGGAGAAGCAGAGATAATGTTTCAGGTCAGTGAAGGAGGGTCACTGACCTGTAACGCTAACTCTGCTTCTCTCTCCACAGATGCTGCCAGACCTGCTGAGTATTTGCAGCATTTCTTGTTTTTATGAAACTGTAATTGTTGACGGGCATTTGACTGACCGGAGGACTGCTTCCATTGGCATTCCACAGGGTTCAGTCCTGGGTCCCCTGTTTTTAGTGAAGGTCTAGAACTTACTGCCCGTAAGGATAGTTGAGGCAGAATACCTGCACTCATTCAAAAGGAGTCTGGATGTTCAACTCAAGTGCCATAATCTTCAGGGCTATGGATCAAATGCTGGAAGGTAGGATTAGAATAGGTGGATCATGTATCGGCCGGCACAGACACAATGGGCCAAGTGGCCTCTTTCTCTGTCTTAAAATTTCTATGAGTATATTACATGAAACACACTATCCACATTAACACTCCACAGTTACGTCCTGAACGAACTCTATCAATATTATCAGAAATGAATTTCCATTAACCTATCCATGCTACTTGTCATTGATTAACCCATGTTTTTACAAGCAAGATATATTTTTGTGCTGGGTTATGGCCTCTAGAATTTTCCAACCACCAACGTTAGACTGATAGTTACAGGGTTTATCCAACCTCTACTTTTTTAAACAGTGTAACATTTACAACCCTGCAGTCCTCTGGCATCAATCCCATATCCAAGGAGGATTGAAAGATTCTGTCCAATGCCTCTGTTATTTCCACCATTCCTTCCCTCAGTAACTATCATACATTCCATCCAGACTGGATAAATGTTCTACTTTACTGCGGCACAAAATGTGTTGGATTGAAAGGTGTTAACTGAACCTGTTTGTTCAGTAACTGTAATTAATGTCAGTCTCCATGGACCTCAATGGTGTCACTGGAGGGTTTCCCTCTTCTATTAAGAAGGACTCCTTTCAATGTGTTATCCTATAGTGTCAGCGGGAGCATCAACCCAGGCACTAACAGAGATCAGCGGCTGCAGAGAGAGGGAGAGGATAGATCAGAATCTGAACAATAGATTGGAATGTTACAACAATGTGTCAGAATCTGAGAACAATGGATTGGAATGTTACTACAGTGGACAGGAGTTTATCCGATTGGTTTGGCCTGGTTACTGCCGATTATTATTGGATAACATTAGAACAGCGGCTCTATTTTGCTCTGAAGATGATTCAATTTATTTACTATCCCATCCTCGCTACTGTTGGTGTCCCTGGTAAGTCTCTGTATCCAACTATTAGATTCATAAACCATATTTCACTGATTTAGTGTTCTTGTCATTTAAATCGTGAGAAGACTGAAACCATTATCTTCAGTTTCTGTCACAAACTCCATTCCCGGTCCATGATCTGCATCCCCTCACTGGCCGTTGTCTGAGGCTGAACCAGGAAGTTTACAACCTCTGGTATCTGTTTAATGCTGAGCTGAGTTCATCCCCATATTCCCTCCATCCCCAACAGTGCCTATTGTTGTGGCCAGGTGAGGAAGGGTCAAAGTCGCTCGGCTTTATTTGACCACAACAGTGTTTGTCCTTTCTAAACAGTGAATATGCTGAACGTCTGAGTGAGTGTTTTACATTTTACCTTTGGTGTGATGGTGGAGGGACCGATTAGACCGGTTCTCTTGAGTTTAAACATGAAAGAGGTGAGTTTATTATACTTAACAATATAAACCCGATCTAAATAAAATCATTAAAATAAATAGAACACATTTATGCACTCACTCACACGAGAATCACACAGAAATAGATTACAGACTGAGAAGTAAATTTGTGGTTGGATTGGAGTCCAGAAGAAATATTGAAAAAAAAAACTCATTCTGTGAGGTTTGACCATTCCGTGGTCTTCCTGCTGAAGTTGTAACCTTGAAGTCTTTTTCTGGTCAAAGTGCAGTTTGTCACATGGTCCACATGGCTCAGGGATTTCTTTGAGGCAGACTTGTAGCAGGCTTTCTTCCCCTGGTTACTCTGTCTGTAGCAATCTGTAGGCTTGGAGGGCCCACAGTCGCATGTGGTTTTCAAATTTGTGATCTGAGAGAGAGGGAGGGGTGTGGGGGGAACACAGCCCTTCTGCTTCAGCACATTTTGAATCACTGGCTTGTCTGTTTTTGTCCAGGGAAACTCTCAGTTTTCACAGAGATAGACAGTCTCCTGACTGCCTCAGTGCATTCGCTGGACGCTTAACAATGAGATTCAAGGTTTGGAACTTCTATCTGTTCAGGGCTCAGGATATCAGTAGTCACTCTCGGAGGACTTTGTTCTTAGATTAGATTTGAGATACAGCGCTGAAACAGGCCCTTCGGCCCACCGAGTCTGTGCCGAACATCATCCACCCATTTATACTAATCCTACACTAATCCCATATTCCTACCAAACATCCCCACCTGTCCCTATATTTCCCTGCCACCTACCTAGATTAGTGACAATTTATAATGGCCAACTTACCTATCAACCTGCAAGTCTTTTGGCTTGTGGGAGGAAACCGGAGCACCCGGAGAAAACCCACGCAGACACAGGGAGAACTTGAAAACTCTACACAGGCAGTACCCGGAATCGAACCCGGGTCCCTGGAGCTGTGAGGCTGCGGTGCTAACCACTGCGCCACTGTGCCTCCCTTTCAAAGTCAATGTGTCAGGATGGCCTTGTATGCTGTGTTAATGAATGCATTCTTAGGTAATTCAATCACTGGAGCAAGCCAATGATTTGGGTCCAGGCTCATCAGACATGTATCTCCTGTTGTAGGATTTAGAATGTGAAAAGGTGTTTCAGATGCCAATTGCGGTGGCCATCTTGGCTGCCAGTTTTTTCAAGGATAGCTGTAAGATTTTTTTTCTATTAAACGTTTACTGTAAGTTTCCAAACGATGAATTAAATTTCATAATTTGGCATATTGTGTTATCTTGACACCGCCACAGCACACGGGGAACAAATGTGATAACAAGAACATTTCATTGCAGAATTGTGGGAATAAAAAGAAGGAAGCACACATTCATTCTCAATAATCACTTCCCAAACTGACATATTAATCTTAGAATTACTGCAGCTGCCATTGTCTGTTACAGTTGGACTGATTTAGTGTTTTGATGTTTTGTCTGGGATGGTTATGTGTCGGAATCGACCCTGGACATTGCATCAGCGATTACATTGTTTTTTCTTCTCACCTGCAATGAATCTTTAACCATTCAGGTTCCTTCACCTTGATAATCTTTCTCCCTAAACCGACAGTGTGTCTTTTTAGACCCTGTAAGGTGTCTGTGATTTCCTCTGGGCCTTTGTTCTTGCTAAGTTTGGCTTTGCAATTGTTGAGTTTGATTAGCTTTGTGTTTGGGACCTGATCATTGTGTTCTTCAGTGGGTAGATCAACACTGACCTTCCTTTTAGTTTTCTGGTGAGGTACACAAGTGCTGTTTACTTTAGGGTATTTTCCCTTCCCTTTTCCCTCTACTATGGGAGCATCATTTTTCTAACCAGCCCCATGTGCTCTGGGATTTTATGGCTCGGAGGTGGCTGTCCATCTTTCACTGCACTCTCCTCCGGCACCTCGACTCGGTGAAGCATCTCCCTCACTATTGGCTTGCCTTTTTGGGAATTTTCCTTTGTCGTTGCATATTTCTGTAAATGCTGTTAGCTGGCTTTTTAGGTTGCCTCATTGACCTGCATTTAAGAAGGAGAGTGTGGGGTCTAATTTAACTAACATTTCAGGGTTGGCAAATAGGAGAGTAGGGGATTACAGTTGGGAATCCTCCTGGCCCTTCTCTAAGCTGTTTTCACTGTCCTTTTCAATCCTTCCCTCCTGACAGTCTGTCAGATCTGTACTTATCTGTTCCCTCCACAGCATTTGCTTTTTTCCATTGGTCTGGGTGCCAATTAAATAATTTACCTCACTATTCCTTTTGCCACTCGATATGGACCACTGAACCGGGATTTCAGGGATTCACCCTGCATTGGGAATAGTAACAATACATGGTCTCTGTCCTGAAATGTTTTGGCCTTGGCATTTTTGCCTGCTTACTTTTTCATAACTGAGTAGGAGATCTTTAGGTGTTCTTGAGCAATTGCACAGGCTGTCATGAGCCACCCCCGGAGCATGGAAATGTAGTCTGACATGGAAGACTCATCCCTGTGTCCCAAAAACTTCTCCTTGGTTAGTTTAAGAGGACCTCTCACCTCGTGTCCATAAACTAATTCAAAGAGACTAAAGCCAGTGGACTCACTGGATAAGTTCCTGGTAACCAACAGGTGAAATGCCATCCCTTTGTCCCAGTCATGGGGTTACTCATAGCAGTATGGCCTGATCATTGTCTTTAGGGTCTGGTGGTACTGCTCCAAAGCCCCTTGTGACTGTGGGTGGTAGACTTTGGCTGGGTTATGTCGAGAATACCCATGACCTTTTCTGAAATACTGGATGTAAAATGTGTGCCCTGATCCATCTGAATCTCAGCAGGCAGCCCATAGCGGGTTAGCCCCTCCACCACTACCATGGCAGAGATAGTTCTTTAGGAGAATGGCCTCTGGGGATCGGGTCACCACATCCATAATGGTGAGAAGATACTGGTTGTCCCGTTTTGTTTTCAGCAGGTGTCCCACATAATCCACCAGCATTCTGCTGAAGGGTTCCACAAAATCTGGTATGGGTATTAGGGTGAAGGTATTATTGCAGGTTGGAGCCTCCCCACAACATGGCAGGTGTGACCACTTTTACAGAATTCCACCACATCTTTGTGGAGTTGTGGCCATGTCAAAATGTTGCCTTATGTGGGCTTTAAATTTTCATACATCAACATGTACTGTCATTGGAAGTTCGTGGGCCATTAATATTTCTTTCAGGGACCTCAGCGGCACCACTATCTGGTGAAGCACTGTCCAATCTTCATCCTCAGGTTTGTAAGGAGGTCTCCACTTCCTCAACAGCACCTCAATCTTTAAATAGTGGCACTCTGCAACTCCCTCTGCTTGAGTTTTGGTTTGGACAGTCTGTGCTATATTTTAACACTGGGTAGAGTTGTTGAGCCTCAACTAAGTAAGATCTGTTTAACACATCCTTTGTGCTCTCTACCTTCCCAAAGAAGGTTTCAGACAACCAGACAGTAGGGGCATCCATCTCCAGTGTCAGTTCAGCCACCTCTGATGGGGATTGTTTAGCCATGGACCGAGTCACCACAGAATCAGGGAGAATGCCGGGGTCCATCCCCTGTAACTGCTCTGTGTCCCTGATCTCTTGTTGTCTCTCCAGAACCTTTGCAGAAGCTGCCACCTTTTCCCTGCCAGATCAATACCCAGGAGCAGGTCCCCATGGCTGCTGGTCCTGAAAATAGGCCGCACTGCACGTGCACCCAATATAAAGGTATGGACATATACTGCCTTCCAATACCATTCGCTAACACTCTAGCATTCACTGCACCCTCGGAGAAAGGTCATGCCTATTCCCAGCAGAAGGGATTGGGTGGCACCTTTATCATTGAGTATGACCAGGGCTTGCTAACCTCAATGAAGGGGTATAGGGTCACTTTCGCCTGGGATTCAAAATTCTAGTAACGCTCAAGGATTTTGTTAAGTTTTCCCGCAGTCTCTGTGGTGGGGTTACTGTGTCTGACTGTTACAGTTAAAGGCACAGCCTGACCTGCTGTGCTTTCCATCAGCGCCCGTTTTCCTGCACTGATCTGGTGGACCCTGAGTAATCCTACAGGTTTTCCCCATCACTTACAGCATTCAACACGATGGTGATCTGCCTTACTGCAGTGGAAACACACAGATCATTGGTCATTACTCCTGCTCTCAGTACCGTCCTATTTGGCCTGAGCGTGGGCCCCTGTGTGTCCAGATTTTCCTCCTTGCCCGTGGCTGCTCAGGCTCTTGTCACCCTCCCACCTTTTATTCCCGGGTCTTTGGGGTGACTAGGGAATGCATTCCCTTTGGGGTTAAGGCCTTGTGTACATGGAAAAAAATCATCATCCAGAATTGCAACCTTCCTGGCTCTTCGAAACTTTTTTGCCCCTGTGTGGGTTTTAATGGGAGCGGGAGCGAGTTTTTGAACTCCTCCAGAAGGATCACCACTCTGAGGTTTACATATGTGGGCTGTATACCGATTTTCCGTATCTACTGGTCAGAGGCAAACATAAAAATGGACTGTAAAATCTTCTATAGTTACGTTAAAAGGAAACATTTGGGTAAGGCATGTATGTGTCCGTTACAGGCAGAGTCAGGGCAATTTATAATGGGGAATCGAGAAATCGCAGAGAAGCTGAATGATCACTTTGTGTCCATCTTCACTGAGAAAGATACAAGAAATCTCCCAGAATTAGAGATCCAAGGGATTAGGGGGAATGAGGAAGTGTAGGAAATTAATATTAGTAAGAAGTTTGTGTTGGAGAAATTAATGGGGTTGAAGGTTGATAAGTCCCCAGGACCTGATATTCTAAGTTCCAGAGTGTTGGCAGAGGTAGCTATGGAGACAGTGGGTGCATGGGTGATCACCTTCTGGAACGGTTCCCTCATATTGGAAGGTCGCAAATGTCAACCCACGATTTAAGTAGGGAGGGAGAGAGAAAATGGTAGAATCTATCATAAAGGATGTGATAAATGGATAATTGGATAAAGATGATCTGATTGGGCATAGTCAACATGGATTTATGAATGGGAAATCATGTTTGATGAACCTGTTGTAGTTTTTTGAGGATAGTAGTAACAGAATTGATAAAGTGGAGTCGGTGGATGTAGTATATTTGGATTTTCAGATGGATTTTTGATAAGGTCCCCCACAGGAGGTTGGTTAGTAAAATTAAAGCACATGGGATAGGACGTAATATACTGGCATGGATTAAGGATTGGTTAACAAGCATAAAACAGAGAGTAGGAATAAATGGGTCATTCTCGCTTTGGCAGGCTGTGACTAGTGGGGTAAGTAAAAAGGAAACATTTGGTTAAGTACTTGGGCCCCATCTGTTCACAATATGTATCATTTATTTAGATGTGGGGACCAGAGTAATATTCCCAAGTTTGCAGATGATACAAAAAGATGTGGGAATGTATGTGTTGTGAGGAAGATGCCAAGTGGCTTCAAGGGAATTTGGACAGACTTCGTGGGAGGGCAAGAACGTGGCAGATGGAATATAATGTGGAAAATATGAGGTTATCCACTTTGGAAGGTGGAATGGATGTGCAGGGTATTTCTTGAATGGTAAGAAATTAGAAAGTGTAGATGTACAAAGGGATCTGGGTGTCCTTGTCAATAAGTCACTGAAAGCTGACATGCAGGGACAGCAAGCACTTAAGAAGGCTCATGGTATGTTAGCCTTTATCACAAGAGAATTTGAGTACAGGAGTAATGAAGTCTTGCTTCAATTGTATGGAACCTTGTGAGACCACAACTGGAGTACTGTGTGCAGCTTTGCACCCCTTACTTTAGGAAGTATATTATTGCCATAGGGGGAGTGCAACGAAGATTCACTAGACTTGTTCCTGGGATGGCAGGACTGGCCTATGAAGAGATTAGGAAAACTGGGCCTGGATTCTCTACAATTTCGAAGAATGAGATGTGATCTCATTGAAACCGACAACATAATTAAATGGATAGACGGGTTGATGCAGCTAAGATGTTTCCCCTGGTTGGGGAGTCTAGAACCAGCAGAGACAATTTTAAAATAAGGAGGAAGTCACTTAGGACAGAGATGAGGAGAAATTTCTTTACATAGGGGGTTGTGAATCTTTGGAATTCTCTACCCCAGAGGGCTGTGGAAGCTCAGTCATTGAGTATGTTTGAAGCAGAGATTGACAGATTTCTAAATGCAAATGACATAAAGGGATATGGGGATAGTGTGGTAAAAAGGAATTGAAATAGAAGATAACCCATAATCGTATTGAATGGCGGGGCAGACTAGATGGGCTGAATGGCCTACTCCTGCTCCTTTGTTCCGAAGGTACTTAACTCTTTCAAACTGGAGGTAAGTTCGCTCAGGCTACTTTCGTAGTGTTCCGAATTTTTGGTAGTACGCTTCTGATACTATCCCATATGCACCCTGGATAGCATTTTTAGTCATCTCAGAATCTGATGAACTTTCATCTGGGAACAGTGAATAAACCTCATGGGCTTTTCCTGTTACTTTGCTTTATAAAAACAGTGTCCAGCTCTCTGCTGCCATTTCAGCTGCTTTGAAAGTTTTTCAAAAGTGACAATAAACTCTGCCACATCCTCCTCATTGAACTTCAGAATGAACTGGGGTAACTTTAAGAACTCAGCACATGGTCCTGAGCTATGGGCAGCTCCCTCACTGGCTGTGCCTTCACTAGGTGTACTGGGTCTTCCTCTAGTTGTTTGAGCCGCCTTAACTCCCTTTCCTCCTTCTCCTTCTGGAACACTCTTACTTTTTCCCTTTCTTGACACTCACTCTGTTCTTTTTCGATCTCTCTGGAATTCGAATTCTTGTCTCTTCTGTTCTAGTTTTACCTTAGCTAACATTACTCTGTCTGTTAGTGATTCTAACTCTGCTTGAGTCTTCAGCTTCAAGTGAAAAATGATTGGCCACAGGTCTTAGAATTTTGGGTTTCCTAGCTTTTGGGCGGAGAGTAATCCCTAACTGTCCAGCGACATTACTCAACTTTTCAACAAAGAGGGATTCTAAGCTGTACCGAGTTACTTCTCTCTGTATGTAACTCCTTTTATGCCAATGTAACTCATTTATTCAAAAAGGGAGGGAGACAGAAAGCAGGAAAAATTATGAGGCCCATAGATAGGGTAGAGAAGAAGAAACTTTTCCCTTAGCAGAGGTGTCAATAACCGAGGGGCATTGATTTAAGGTAAGGGGCAAATGGTTTCGAGGAGATTTGAGGGAAAAAATATTTCACTCGGATGGTGGCTGGAATCTGGAACACACTACCTGTAAAGATGGTAGAGGCAAGAACGCTCACAACATTTAAGAAGTATTTAGATGAGCACTTGAAATGCCATAGCATACAAGGTTACAGGCCAAGTGCTGGAAAAGGGGATTAGAATGGACAGGCTTGATGGCCGGCACAGACAGAGTGGGGCGAAGGGATTGTTTCTGCGCTGTAAAACTCTGTGCAACTGTGACACATCCAATTTCTCATTTGTTGTTGCGTTATGATCACGAGAACCGCCAGATTTCTGTTACAGCCAGGTGAGGTGGGTTCCCAGGCTCTCCTCTTGTCCTAGCTTTTATTTCACTGCAGCGGGGTGTATTCCTTTTTAGCAGTGGACATGCTGACCACCTCAGTGAGCATTTTACCATTTACCGTTGTTGTGATCGTGAAAGAACCAATCAGACAGGTTTTCTTGAGTTCAAACAAGAGGTGAGTTTATTATACTTAACAATCTAAACTGAATCTAAATAAAATAATAAACATACACACATTGATGCACACAAACACAGACCTGCAAATCACACAGAAATAAATTATAGAGTGAGAACTAAATTTCTATTCGGATTAGAGTCCAGAATAAATTAAAAATAAACAAAATCTGTGAGATTGGGTAATTCTGTGGTCTGCGCCTTTGCCTCCCTTATTTATAAGTGGCATGTCATCTGCAAGGGTTTAAATTATGTTGTTTTACATATAAGTTTATGTCACTTGTATATTTATCTATATGTCAGGAAGAGCACTGGTTTTAATACTGACCCCTGAGAAACAGCACTGTATTCTCCCCCTTCCCCAGTCTGAACAATGTCTGTTCACCACTTCTCTCTGCTTTCTGTCCTTGAGTCAGTGTCATATCCACTCTATCACTCTCACATTAATCCATATGTTCCATTTTTCATAACAAGTCTATGAAATGTCATTTGATCACAGGCCTTTTGATAGTCCAGATACATAACAGGAAACACAATATCCTCATCAACACTCACAGTTATGTCATCAACTAACTTGATCAAGATTATCAGACATGATTTTCCATTAACCTATCCGTACTGTTTATCATTTAATATCACATGTTTTTCCAAGAATGATATATTTTTGTATTGGGTCATGGCCTCCAGAAATTTCCAACCACCGACATTGGACTGACCGGTCATTAGTTATTGGATTTATCTAATGTCTCCTTATTTAAACAGCTTGTAACATTTACAACCCTCCAGTCCTTTGACATCACTCCCAGATCCAAAGAGGATTGAAAGCTTCTGGCCATTGCCTCTGCTATTTCCACATTCCTTCCCTCAACAAACCTCATATATCCCATCTAGACTGGGTAAATCTTCGACACTATTGTGTTGTAAATAGTGTTGGATTGAAAGGTGTTAACTGAACCTGTTTGTTCATTGACTGTAATTAACGTCAGTCTCCAAGGACCCGAATTGTGTCACTGGAGGGTTTCCCTCTTCTATTAATAACAGACTCCTTTAAATGTGCTGGCTCATAGTGTCAGTGGGAGCATCACCCCTGGCACTAACAGAGATCAGCGGCTCCAGAGAGTGAGAGAGGAGAGATCAGAATCTGAGAACAATAGATTGGAATTTTACAACAATGGTTCAGAATCTGAGAACAATAGATTGGAATGTTAAAACAATGGGTCAGAATCTGACGACAATAGATTGGAATGTTACAACAATGGGTCAGAATCTGGGAACAATGGACAGCAGGAGTTTCTCCTATTGGTTTAGCCTCGTTACAGCAGATTATTTTTGGATAACATTAGATTTGCGGATCTATTATGCTCTGAAGATGATAACAAACGATTTACTATCCCATACTCGCTATTATTGGTGTCCCTGGTAAGTCTCTGTATCCAACTATTAGATCTATAAATCATATTTCACTGATTTAGTGTTCTTGTCATGTAAATCTTGGGAAGACTTAAGCCACAGTCTTCAGTCTCCATCTCACATTCCACTCTGCATCCATTATCTGCATTCCCCTCACTACCCAATGTCTGAGGCTGAAACAGACTGTTTGTAATCTCTTTGTGATATTTATACCTGAGCTGAGTTCATTGCCATATTCTGCCTATCACCAACCCTACCTGTTACTACCTCTGTAATATCACCCGTCATCACCTCTACCCATCTGCTAATAAACCCTCATCTGTGCCGTTGTTAAATCCACACTTAACTATTCCAATTCTATCCTGGTCACCCTCCCAGATATCAACCTGCATAAACAACAGCCCATCCAGAACTCTGCTGCCTAAATCCTAACTCAGAACAAATCCCGATCGCCCATTACTTCTGTGCTCACTGATCGACATTGGCTCCGGGCCTGGCAGTACCTAAATTTTAATATTCTCATTCTTGTGTTTGAATCCCTCCATGGCCTCACCCCTCCAATTAGTCCCATTTCCCTTGCATTTCACATATTATTGTCAATCTTATGCTTTCAAGTCTTTTTCCAATTCCCTTTTAGAATTGAGCTGTTTTCACTCTATTTCTTCTACTGCTGTGATTTTCACTCTATGACAGCACTGGCGCCAACGCTATGGAAACCTGGAACTATTAAATGATGTGAACCACACAGCCGGCCACTTCTAGTGTGGCCAGCACCGTGCCCAGTGCTGGGCAGGGAACAAGCCTGGGTATACTGTGCATGTGCTGTTAGTGTGAGGAAGGGTTTGAATTGACGTCAATCTGCCATTCCGACAGCTTTGATGTACGTCTTTGAATCTTGATCTGTGCATGTCGACTGACCGCCTGTGTTAGTCTCTCTCAGCTGAACATACATTCAGCAGCACGAAGGACCCCCACTGGTGTTATTTAAAAGGACCAGGAATCCAACGTACAGGTGAGGGGCTTGTGACTTACTTTTGCTGTTGTAAATTTAGTGGAGGTGCTGTGGATGGTTTTCTGGAGGTTGTGTTGTAAGCTGCTGCAGACATTCAGGGAGGAGAGAGGATTTGGTGAACCAACTCTGGACGAGGTATGGGGACTGTAGTTACAGTGTCTCTGGGTCTGTAAAATGACCAACAAATGGAGCAGAGGCTGCAGAGAGGGGAGTCTCTGTAAAGAGGGAGGAGGAGGGGGCTCTGCCTTACCCACCCCGGTTTTGCAAGAGCACTTGTCCTACCTACACCTAACCCAGGAGCAGTGTGTGAGGTGACTATGATTCAATAAAGAGGTGGTCGCAGAGCTGTGTAACCTCCTGCAACACGAGCTGGAGCCTCACACCAGGGTGAGGACGGAGCTGTCAGTGGCTGTTAAGGTCACAGTTTCATTGAAGGTCTATGTATCTGGATTTTTACAGGCAGGAGCATGAGACAAATCTAACGTAGGGATGTAGAAATCGATGTAGTCATAAAATAATTTCCGACATAAAAGGAGGCCATTTTACCCCTCCATGCCAGCTCAATCTGGAACAATCCAGTCATTCCCACTCCCCCTCTCAATCCCCCTATCCCTGCAAGTTCATTTCCTTCAGGTGCCCATCCAGTTTCCTTTTGAAATCATTGATTGTCTTATCTTCCACCACCCTCACGGGCAGTGAGTTCCATCTCATGACCATCCACTGTGTAAAAAAAGTTCTTCCTCATATTCCCCCTGTATCTCTTACCCAAAACCTTCCATCTGTGTCCCCTTGTCCGTGTTTCATCAGTAAATGGGAATAGTTTTTCCTTGTCTATCTTATCTACTTCTGTCATAATCTTGTACACCTCTATCAAATCTCTCTCAATCTCCTTTACTCCAGGGAGAACAACTCCAGCTTATCCAAACTTACCTTGTAACATCGATAGCACACATAGATGGACATTTGCTCTGTTTGCAAACCCGTGCCATTCCTGCACTGTATGTGTTTGATGGGGACAGTGTAGAGGGAGATTTACTCTATATCTAACCCTGTTTATTTTTCTTCCCCTTTTATATATCCCATATTGAGGGGGGCTTTATTCCTCAGGCCCGCTTTATATACATATTTAAATTTTTTAAATAACTTTATTTAAAACAGATAAATAAACCAAAATCTCAAATTAAAATGCCATTCGCGGCATCGATGATGCACTCCAGTACCTGTGGTGCCCACCGGTCACAGAAGGCCTCAAGCGTACCGACGGAAACTGCATGCTCCTTCTCCAGGGACACCCGGGCGCGAGTGTAACCGCAGAAGAGGGGCTGGCAATCGGGGAGGACGGACCCCCCGACGGCCCGCAGCCTGGACCTGTGAATTGCCACCTTTGCCAGGCCCAGGAGCAGACCGACGAGGAGATCCTCCTCCCGGCTTAAGCCCCTCCGCACCGGGTGCCCAAAGATCAGGAGCGTGGGATTGAAGTGCAGCCAGAACATGTGGTGCAGCCCCTTCAAATACTCAAAGAGGGGCTGCAACCTCGCACACTCCGTATATATGTGAAACACGGACTCGCCCAGGACGCAGAAAGTATAGGCGGCCTGGGAGTCCGTGAACCTACGTAAAAGTCTGCTTTACGGGACCGCCCTGTGCAACACCCTGCACCCCAGGTCCCCGAGGTAAAGGGGGAAGACACCCGCGTAAAGAGACCTCCATCGGGGTTTCCCCTCGCCGCCAGATTGCAAGGCAGACCGCCAGGGTGTATCCGGCCGGCTGACGAAGGCGAGGAAGTGGAGAGTGTGCATGAGCAGCCCGTGCAGGAAACCCTTCTACGCTGACTGGAATGGCACGGAGGGCATTTTCCGAGAGGCGGCTCGGGCTGTGTGGGACTGGCTCCTGAGGAGGGTTTGGGGGCCTGGGTCCGCTCTCCCGAGCCCAATCACCACCCACAGTGAGGGGCATCCCAGGTGCTTCGGCTACTCCTCTGCCCACTGGTCCGACCCTGGAGTACGCTGCCCGGACAGCCGAGGCACTCTCCTCAGCTGGCGAGGGAGCACCCTGACTGGAGGTGGCCATGTTCCAGACTTGAAATAGATCCCGATAAAAGACAGACAACTCCCTCAGAGAGGCGCAGCTAACGGACTACACTGGGAGCTGCGTGTCGTCTTGAAGGCAGTGACACTGGTGGAAAAAATACGTCGCCAGCGCACACCATCTGGGAGGACGATCGATGTACAGGTATCTCTGCAGGGTCCGAACGTGGAGAGTCGCAGCCTGGGTGCGGACGCACACCAGCGACTGGCCGCCCTCCTCCATCAGGAGACATAGGACCACGGCAGAGACCCTGTGTTTCCTCTTGCCCCAGAAGAAATCGACGAATTTCTTCTGGTTATTGGTGGCTAACGCAGGGGGCGGGCCCAAAGTGACAAACCGGTACCACAGCATGGAGACCACCAGTTGGTTTATGACCAGCGCCCGGCCCCTGTAGGAAAGCACTCGGAGCAGTCATGCCCAGCGCCCCAGCCGAGTGGTGAATTTTGCCTCCAACTCCTGCCAGTTTGCCGGCCAGGCTTCCTCAGGAGGGCTAAGGTGGACTCCCAGATAGAGGAGGTATATGGTGCTCCACACAAAAGGTGTCAACTCTTTCGGCAGGGAGTCCACCAGGGGTCTGTAACATTTCTCCCAATTGATCCTCGCGGAGGACGCATCAGAAAAGGTCTGCTGGCAGTCGTGCATCCTCCACAGGTCAATGGGATCTGTGACCATGAGGAGCACGTCGGCGGGGGAAGCCGAGAGGACAACCCGCGTGGCCCGCTCGCGCAGAGCCAATCCCGCCAACCTCCTGCGAAGCAGGCACAGGAAGGGCTCCACGCAGATTGTTTGCAATTCGTCGGACATGGGGCATCCCTGACGCACTCCTCTCCCAAAGCGAAGGGGCGCCATCAAGGACCCGTTAACTTTGACTAGACACTCTGCGGTGACGTATAAAAGTCGGACCCGGGCCACAAAATGCGGCCCGAGTCTGAAAGCCGCAGAGTCCCGAAAAGGTATTCGTGATCCACCCTGTCGAACACCTTCTTCTGATTGAGGGAGAGAAAGGCGGCCGACTGACCAGTCCTCTGGGAAAGATGGATCAAATCCTGGAGCAGGTGGATGTTGGCCTGGATGGACCAGCCTGGGATCGTGTAGGACGGGTCGTGCCAGCACGGAGCCCAGGCAGGTTGACATAACCCGGGCAAAAATCTTATAATCCATGCTGAGGAGGGAGACTGTACGCCAGTTTTTAAGCAGGCAGAGATCGCCCCACTTCGGCAGCCGGACGATGACTCAGTCGCCAGGCTTTCCCCCAGTACCTGCGTGAAATCGTCCCCCAGGACATCCCAGAATGCCCTGAGTAACTCAATGGTCAGCCCGTTCAGCCTCTGGGATTTGCCTGTCGAGCGCACCTGGAGGGCGCTGGTCAACATGAGTGGAGCCTCCAATCCTTCGACGCCCTCTGGTCTGCCCTGCAGCAAGTCTTCCAACAAAACTCTGCGCGTGTCCTCGCTGGACGGATCCGGAGAGAACAATGGACTGAAATAAGTAATAAGTATGGACCAGGAGGCCCATTTCCTCCAAATGTGTGACGGAGGAGCCGCCGTCGGCCAGCAGCTCGATGAGCTGCTTACGGACCCCCTGCCATTTTTGCAGAGAGTAGAAGAAGGATGAGGCGCGGTCTAAATCTTCCAGGATCTAGATATGTGACTTCACATCCACACCTCGGGACCTGTTGAGCTGCAGGTCCCTCAGCGCACCCTTCTTGTCCTTATATGCCTGCCACAGGGCCGGGTCCACCACAGCATGACCGAGGTATGACTCCAAGTCGAATACCCCCCTCTCTAGGTGCCCGATCTCGGCTTCCCGCCTCATGGTCGACCCCTTCGCGTGCTCCTGACAGAAGACGCGGATGTTGTCTTCCCACATCCTACCATCGCCTCAAGGAGGGGAAGCCCCCCCTGCTTCCTTCTCCAGACGGCCCAGAATCTACGGAACGAGTCCCAGAATCATTCGTCCCCCAGCAGCCAGTTGTTAAAGTACCAGGACCCGGACCCTGCCCGCTTTCAAACGGAGTGAACTCCACCCACACCAGGTGGTGGTGCGAGCACGGCACCAGCCGCATGGAGGCCGCCGAGAAGCGGGAGACGTATGCCTGCAAAAAGTAGAGGTGGTCGATTCGCGACCCTCCTCCTCCAGACCTCCACGTGAAGGTGCTGGAGTCGGGATGGAGATTCCGCCAGACGTCTACCAAGTTGAGGGAGCTGATCAGTTCCCTCAACTTCTCCATCGATGCTTGTCCGCACTGGGGACCGGAGCGATCCACCAACTCGAGGGTGCAGTTAAAATCCCCCCCGAGGATGATGCACTCGCCGCTATCGATGGAGCTCAAGAGAGCGGACACTTCTTCAAAGAAGCGAGCTTGCAACGCGCCGGGCCTGGGCGTGTACACGTTCACAAAGTGGAGTGGCACGCTACCCAGGCGAACGGTGACGTGGAGTAAGCGGCCCGGCAATAGGTCGTTGACACCCAAGATCTCTGGCTGAAAAGTCGGGGCCAACAAGATACCCCACTAGAAGTAAAGGTGTGGTGACTCATGTAGACCCCACCCTGCCACTCCAGGAGCCAGGTGGCTTCGTCTTCCGGAACGGTGTGGGCTTTCTGCAGAAAGATCACCCGTATCTCCCTTCGCTAAGGACTGAGTGATTGTGAAATCTGCGGTGAGACCCCCTGCTGCCCTTGATGTTGATGTTCTCTATGGTTATCTTCATGTCAAAGGTACTCAAAATCTGTCTCCAACACCTCACTGTGAGGAGGGAGTGGAAGTGCACAACCCATTGAGGAATGCATTAAAACGCCGCCTCATAACCAGTTTCCCGCTTTCCCGCTTTCTTGAGGGCGGCACGGATGGACTGGATGATCAGTGCCAGACTTGACCAATGGCCGAGGGCCAGCTGAGCCTTATTGCAGCAACCACTGCTAGCCTTGAGGAATTCCCTGAGTTCCACCGTGGGGATGACAGGAGACTCGGTGGGAGGCACGAGGGACTCCACCACCTCACTGGTGATGGAATCAAGGTCATCCTCCGTGCCCCACACCGAGTCTCCATCCTCCTCCTGGTCATCACCCACCACAGACTGTGGGGCGGACGCCCCGGCCTCGCCAGCTGCTCCCATCTCTGTCACGATCCCACCTCCAGGATCGATGGCAGAGAAGTCTTCTCTGGTTTCTACTGTGAAACTGGAGCCTGTGGGCACCAGAGGTTCAAGAACCCTCTTCACCTCCGTCCCCAGGCCAATGTGTGGTCCAGGGGATATTGGAGTTCCCGACTCTGGAAATCCAGCCAGAGCCGAGAACATAGGCGGAGAGAGGAGGCCATCTCCCGCTCTGCCAGCACCCACAGGTCCAGCAGATGGGGCAGCATTTGCGGTTATAATCGGGTCTGGTGTCTTCTGGTAGTGAGTGGATTCTGGCTGGGAGGGTCAACCCATTGGGGCCTGGCCCACCTCTCCACTCAGGGCACCCGACCCAATGGCAAAATGGGAGGCGTCCCCAGGCTCCCCCACCAAAGGTAGAGCTCCACTTGTTCCCACAGGAGGGGCTGCATGGAGAGGGGCCTCCCCCTCCCCTCCATCCTGAGGAATAGGGAGCTCCTGCCCAGACTTTGCAGCCTTCACGTTGGTGGTGGTGGCAGGAGGGCCCTGCACCTCAGAGCCCTGTGTTACCTTGTGGAGCGGTGCCTTCTCTTCTTTTTCCCGCTCAGGCGCATAGGCTCAGGGACCTCCATGTCATCAGAGGCCTCAGCCGCCGCACCCTCCTTTTTTTAGTTATTCTGGGCCTGAGCCCAGCCCTGGGACAGTTGAATTCCCTGGGAGCGGACCTTGGGCTGAGCTCAGGCTCGGGTTGTGTCATGGTGTCTAGGGGACGAGCCTCTCGGTGTTTACTTTTCCTCCACGCCTTTCTTCCACCCGGACGGGCATTTCCCTCCCCGCTGGAGGCTCTGAAAACCATAGCCTCCGGAACCGACTGAGCAGTGTCTGGAGGATGTGTGTTGGAATTGGAGGTGGTGCAGTGGCGCCACACTGGGCCGCCGAGGTGGAAATGGTGGACGAACATGCCCCACCCCCTTGCAGATGAGGCACCGCGCCCCGTCCGAGGTCCAGAAGATGCGGTAGGCCGTCGCCTGGAACTCTACATCGAAATCGCCCTCCAAGACCTCCTCCCACGGCAGCTGAATAAATGGCCGGCGGCGGAAGGAGTAGACATGCCGTAGGCTGTGCTCCCAAAGATCTAGCGGGACTGGCGGGAGCCCCGACCTTACCTCCCCCAGATGGTGCAGGTGGGGGAGGAGGAGCTCACTGGGAAGGAAGGGCGGGACATTTGATAGTATTATCCGCTGTGCAGTGGCCCCAAGAGGGACCACCGGCAGGAAATTCCCACCCACAGTGAGCCCTTTATTCAGGGTCAAGGATATGGCCTGCTCCGTCTTCAGGAAGAACACAGCATTCCCCTACATTTTTGAGGTTGCCGCAATGGTCGAGGGGCCGACAACCTTGGCCATTGCCTTCACACAGGCCTCTATAGACATATTGGGATGGGTGTAACTCTTCACCCCATGCTTCGATGTCAATATTTTAAATGGTGACAGGGCCACAGGAGCAGCTGCTGCAGCATAGGAAGGCCCCGCCTCTGGACAGGACTGTAAAGCCATGGGGTAGACCCAGCGTTGAGAGAAAAAATAAAAATAGAAATCGAGAGAAAGGAATAACAAATAATGAGTTATCCCAAAAAGCATCGACTGGAGGGTATGGCTAGGGAGAGAGGCTGAATGAGAGGAAGGTCTGGAGGAACCAATCTATTTGCTGGTGTTAATTCAGGAAGTCCTTGTGCTGGTCTTCCAGTTGGTGGTGGGAGGGGTGCGATGTCTTCAACTGGGACGGCTGTAGTTGCCCCGTCACACTCTGCTTCTGATGTGGTTTACACAGTTAAGAGAAAGTCTCTTCACCTGGGCAGATCCAGCTATCCCAGGCTAGCTCTTTGGAGTGGGGAAAGAGCTCCTCTTCAATGCTTTTAAACACAGGAGCTCCCTGTTCAAACAAGCAACCCCACCCAAGGTTTTATGATCTCTTCCTTTCCCCCTCCCCACAACAATCAATGAAAGGATTACAAAACCCAAACTCACATGAGTTGTCAGTTCTTCTGACCTCCTGCTTTCTTCTTTCAAAAAGACAGATGTAAACCCTTTGTTTCAATCTCAGTCTCTCCCTCTTGCAGCAGTCTTCCAGCCTCCAGCCTTCAGCATCTGCACACAGCTGCATCTCGTTGATGCACTCAGCACCTCCAATTAGCCAGGAGTCACCCCGTTTTTTTTTTTCTCTCGAGGGGGCCTTTATTCCTCAGGCCCCCTTTATATATTTTTTATGTCGAGGGGGCCTTTATTCATCAGGCCCCCTTTATATACACACTTATATATTTTTTTTAAATAACTTTATTAAAACCAGATAAATAAACAAAAAACTCAAATTAAAATGCCACTCTCGGCGTCAACAATGCACTCCAGTCCCTGCGGTGCCGACCGGTCGCGGAAGGCCTCAAGCGTACCGGCAGACACCGCATGCTCCTTTTCCAGGGACACCCGGGCGCGAACGTAACCGAGGAAGAGGGGCAGGCAATCGGGGAGGACGGACCCCCGACGGCCCGCAACCTGGACCTGTGAATTGCCACCTTGGCCAGGCCCAGGAGCAGACCGACGAGGAGATCCTCCTCCCGGCCCAAGCCCCTCCGCACCGGGTGCCCAAAGATCAGGAGCGTGGGACTGAAGTGCAGCCAGAATTTGAGGAGCAGCCCCTTCAGATACTTAAATAGGGGCTGCAACCTCGCACACTCCGTATAAATGTGGAACACGGACTCGTCCAGGCCGCAGAAAGTACAGGTGGCCTGGGAGTCCGTGAACCTACTTAAAAGCCTATTGCACGGGACTGCTCTGTGCAGCACCCTCCACCCCAGGTCCCCGATGTAAAGGGGGAAGACTCCCGCGTAGAGAGACCTCCATCGGGGTTTCCCCTCGCCGCCAGATGGCAACGCGGACCGCCAGGGCGTGTCCGGCCGGCTGACGAGGGCGAGGAAGTGGAGAGTGTGCAGGAGCAGCCCGTACAGGAAACCCCTCCGCGCCGATTGGAATGGCACGGAGGGCATTTCCGAGAGGCGGCTCGGGTTGTGCGGGACTGGCTCCCGAGGAGGGTTTCGGGGCCTGGGTCCGATGAGCAGTTCCGGCCGAGCGGGGGTAAGCTCCGCCGGGATCGCTCCGCACTCCCGAGCCCCCTCGCCACCCGCAGTGAGGGGCGTCCCGGGGGTTTCGACTACTCCTCCGCCCGCCGGACAGTCCCCAGAGTCGGCCGCCCGGACAGCCGAGGCGCTCTCCTCCGCCGGCGGGGGAGCGCCCTGACTGGAGGCAACCATGTTCCAGACGCAGAATACATCCCAGTAAAAGACAGGCAACTCCCTCAGAGAGGCGTGGCTAACGGACTCGATCGGGAGCTGCGTGTCGTCTTGAAGGCAGTGACACTGGCGGAAAAAATACGTCGCCAGCGCACACCATCTGGGAGGATGCTCGACGTACAGGTATATCTGCAGGGCCCGAAGGCGGAGAGTCACAGCCTGGGTGTGGACGCACACCAGCAACTGACCGCCCTCCTCAATCGAGAGACTCAGGACCGCGGCAGAGACCCAGTGTTTCCTCCTGCCCCAGAAGAAATCGACGAGTTTCTTCTGGATCTTGGTGGCAAATACAGGGGGTGGGGCCAGAGTGACCATCCGGTACTACAACATGGAGGCCACCAGTTGGTTTATGACCAACGCTCGGCCCCTGTAGGAAAGCACTCGGAGCAGTCCTGTCCAGCGCCCCAGCCGTGTGGTGACTTTCGCCTCCAACTCCTGCCAGTTTGCCGGCCAGGCTTCCTCAGCGGGGCTAAGGTGGACTCCCAGATAAAGGAGGTGCGTGGTGCTCCACGCAAAAGGTGTCATCTCCTCTGGCAGGGAGTCCACCCGCCACTGACCAACCAGGAGTCCGGAACATTTCTCCCAATTGATCCTCGCGGAGGACACAGCAGAAAAGATTTGCTGGCAGTCACGCATCCTTCGCAAGTCAACGGGATCTGTGACCACGAGGAGCACGTCGTCTGCGGAAGCCGAGAGGACGACTCTATGGCCGGCTCACGCAGAGTCAATCCCGTCAACCTCCTGCAAATGTGGCCTGAGTCCAAAAGTGCGCAGTGTCCCGAAAAGGTTTTTGTGATCCACCCTGTCGAACTCCTTCTCCTGATCGAGGGAGAGAAAGGCGACCAACTGACCAGTCCTCTGGGAAAGATGGATCAGGTCCCAGAACAGGTGGATGTTGTCCTGGATGGACCGGCCCGGGACCGTGTAGGACAGGTCGGGGTGGATCATGTGGGCCACCATGAAGCCCAGGCGGGTAGACATAGCCCGGGCAAAGATATTATAATCCGTGCTGAGGAGGGAGACCGGACGCCAGTTTTTAAGCAGGCGGAGATCGTCCCTCTTCGGCAGCAGGACGACGACCGCCGGGGCATCTCCCCGGTCGCCAGGCTTTCCCCCAGGACCCGCGCATAATCGTCCCCCAGGATGTCCCAGAACGCCCTGAGGAACTCCACGGTCAACACATCCAACCTTGGGGATTTGCCCCTCGAGAGCTGGTGGTGGGCGCCGGTCAGCTCTGCTCACGTGAGCGGAGCCTCCAATACTTCGGCGCCCTCCAGGCTGACTTGCGGCTGGTCCTCCCACAAAACTCTGCGTGCATCCTCGCTGGACGGATCCGGAGAGAACAACGCACTGCAATAAGTACGGTCCAGGAGGCCCATTCTCTCCGGATCCGTGATGGAGGATCCGCCGTCGGCCAGCAGCTCGACGAGCTGCTTACGCACCCCCGCCATTTTTCCATCGAGTAGAAGAAGGGTGAGGCGCGGTTCAAATCTTCCAGAATCTGGATCCGCGACCTCACGTACGCGCCTCGGGACCCTATGAGCTGCAGGTCCCTCAGCGCGCCCTACTTCTCTTTGTACACCTGCCACAGGGCCAGGTCCATGATGGCATGACCGAGGCGGGACACCAAGTCTCTTGGTCGACCCCTTCACGTACTCCTGACAGAAGACGCGGATGTGAGTCTTACCCACATCCCACCACAGCCTCAAGGAGGGGAAGCCCCCCTGCTTCCTTCTCCAGTCGGCCCAGAATCGACAGAACGAGTCCCGGAACCGCTCGTCCTCAGCAGCCAGTTGTTAATGTGCCAGTACGCAGATCCCACCAGCGTGCGGAGCGGAAAGAACTCTGCCCACACCAAGTGGTGGAGCATGGCACCAGCCACCTGAAGGCCGCCGAGCCGCGTGAGACGTACGCCTGCGAAAAGTAGAGGCGGTCGTTTCGCGACCCTCCTCCTCCAGACCGCCATGTGAAGGCGCTGGAGTCGGGATGCAGATTCTGCCAGACGTCCACCAAGTTAAGGGAGCTGATCAGTCCCCTCAACTTCTCCACCGACGCTTGGCCGTGCTGGGGACTGAAGCGATCCCCCACCTCGAGGGTGCAATTAAAA
The DNA here is from genome assembly GCF_036365525.1 of Heterodontus francisci. Lineage (NCBI taxonomy): Eukaryota > Metazoa > Chordata > Chondrichthyes > Heterodontiformes > Heterodontidae > Heterodontus > Heterodontus francisci. Next base: position 170,246 of record NW_027140506.1, on the reverse strand, counting down.
TCCCACCCCCCCCCCCGAGGATGATGCACTCGCTGCTATCGATGGAGCTCAAGAGAGCAGACACTTCTTCAAAGAAGCGCGCTTGCAACGCGCCGGGCCTGGGCGCGTACACGTTCACAAAGTGGAGCAGCACGGTCCCCAGGCGAACGGCGTGGTGGAGCAAGCAGCCCGGCACTAGCTCCTTGACCCCCAAGATCTCCGGCTGAAAGGTTGGGGCCAACAAGATAGCCACCACATTAGAAATAGGGGTGAGGTGACTCATGTAGAACCCACCCTGCCACTCCAGGAGCCAGGTGGCTTCATCTCCCGGAACGGTGTGGGATTCCTGCGGAAAGCTCACCGCGTATCTCCCTTCCCTGAGGACTGAGAGATTGGCAAATCTGCGGTGAGACCCCCTGCTGCCATTGATGTTGAGGCAGCAGGGGGAACACATTAAAACGGCGCCTCTCAACCAGTTTCACGTCCGCGCGCTTGCCCGCTATCTTAAGGGTGGCACGGACGGACTGGATGATCAGCGCCAGATTCGACCAACGGTCGAGGGCCAGCTGAACTTGATTGCGGCAACCCCTGCAAACCGCGAGGAAATCCCGGAGTTCCGCCGTGGGGATGAGAGGAGATTCAGTGGGAGGCACGAGAGACTCCACCACCTCACTGGCGATGGAATCAAGATCATCCTCCGTGCCCCGCACCGAATCCCCATCCTCCTCAGGGTCATCACCGCCACTGGCCGACACACCCACCACACACTGTGGGGCGGACGTCCCGGCAGCGCCAGCTGATCCCGCTTCCATCAGGATCCCACCCCCAGGATCGATGGCGGAGGAGTCCTCTCTTTGTTCTATTGTGAAACTGGAGCCTGTGGGCGCCAGCAGTTCAGGAAACCCCTCACCTCCATCCCCAGGCCAATGAGTGGTCCAGTGGAGACAGGCGTTCCCGACTCCAGAAATCCAGCCGGAGCCGAGACCTGAGGAGGCGGAGGGAGGAGGCCATCTCCCCCTCCGCCAGCACCCACAGGCCCAGCAGATGGGGCAGCGTTCTCGGTTACAACCGGGTCGGGTGTATCCTGGTTGGTGGCGGACTCCAGCTGGGAGGGCCGACACTTTGAGGCCCCGCCCTCCCCTTTACTCAGGGCACCCGACCCAGTGGCAGTGGCAGAATGGCTGGCGTCCCCAGGCTCCTCCACCACAAGCACGGCTCCACTGGCTTCCCCTGGAGGGGTCACATGTACAGGTGTCTCCCCCTCCACTCCATCCTGAGGAATAGGGATCTCCTGCCCAGACTTTGTGGCCTTGGTGGTGGCGTTATGGGAAACCTGGGGACCCGAAACCGGAGACAGCTCACCTTCAACAGATGGGCCCTGCGCCTCAGGGCCCCTTGTCACCTCTGTGGAAGGCTGCCTTCTCCTCTTTTTCCCAGTTGGGTGCGGAGGCTCAGAGACCTCCATATTATCAGAGGCCTCCACCTCAGCACTCACCTTTTTTTTATTCACCCTGTGCCTGAGCCCAGCCCTGGGGCAAGTTGACTCCCCGAGATCGGGCTTTGTGCTGAGCTCAGACTCGGGTAGTGTCTCTGTGTCCAGGGGACGCGCCTCTCGATGTTGATTTCTCCTCCGTGCCTTCCTTCCACTTGGACGGTCACCCCCTCCCTGCCGGAGGCCGTGAAAACCACAGCCTCCGGTACCGACTGTATGGTATCTGGTAGAGGAGTAGGGGGGTGGGAGGAGGTGCAGCGGTGCCACCCTGGGCCGCCGATTTGGAGTTGGCAGGAGGGAGGTTGGGGCAGTTCTTACGAACATGGCCCACCCCCTTACAGACATGGCACCGCACCCCGTCCAAGGTCCAGAAGACGCAGTAGGCCATCCCCTGGAACTCTACATTAAAGTGGCCCTCTGTAACCTCCTCCCACGCCAGCTGCATGAATAACTGGCGGCGGAAGGAGCACACATGTCAGAGGCTGTTCTCCCGAAGACCGAGCAGGACTGGGATGAGCCCCGTCTTTACCTGCCCCAGACGGTGCAGGTGGGGAAGGAGGAGCTCACCAGGAATGAAGGGCGGGACATTGGATAGAGTGAGCCTTTACACAGTGGCCTCCAGTTGGTCCACTGGCAGGAAGGTCCGCCCACGGTGAGCCCCTTGCTCAGAGCCAGGGACACCGCCCGCTCGGTCTTCAGGAATAACACTGCTTTCCCGTACATTTTAGAGGCTGCAACAATGGCCGAAGGGCCGACAACCTCGGCCATTGCTTTCACACATGCCTCTATAGTCATGTTCGGTTGGATGTATCTATTGACCCCATATTTCGATGTTAATAAAGCAAACGGCGACGGGGCAACAGGTGCAGCTGCAGCAGCCGCAGCAGCATATGTACGGGAAGGCCGCGCCACCGGCGAAGGAGGGCTTGCCATGGGGTCTAAGAGCCACGCCCACCCCCAAGAAACAAAGCAAATTTACAATTGAAACAATAAACAAACAAACTGAAAACAAAGTGGAGTGGGAGTTGAGGAGGATAGGGGTAAGAAGGTAAAAGAAAATAGGAGGATAGATAACTGAGGCGACTGAGTGGAGGAAGGGAGAGAAAGGCTGACAGGGATGTTTGATCCAACTGCCAGTTGGAGCACCTTTGTAACAATTAGTCCAAAACTGTTTGTTGTCTTCTAGTTGGGGGAGGCTTCTTCGCCCGGGATGGCTGAAGCCGCCCGGTACTCTCCTCTTCTGCTTTTAACAAAAAAAGTCTTCCCCAGGCAACTCCAGCTGTCCCGAGCAGGTAATTGGGGTGGGAACGGAGCTCCCTGTGTGCAAGCACCAATACAAATACAGGGGCCCCCTACTGGATTTGGCAGCCCCGCCCAAGTCTTCCGGCCTCTTCTCTCTCCCCCCAAACAGTCCAAACTTAAGTTCCAGAGATGTAGAGGAAAGGATAGCGAAGATGATTCTCGACAGGAGCGAGAGTAACAGGGTAGTTGTTTTGGGGGACTTTAACTTTCCAAATATTGACTGGAAATACTGTAGTTCGAGTACATTAGATAGGTCAGTTTTTGTCCAGTGTGTGCAGGAGGGTTTTCTGACACAGTATGCAGACAGGCCAACCAGGGGCGATGCCACATTGGATTTGGTACTGGGTAATGGACCCGGCCAGGTGTTAGATTTAGATGTAGGTGAGCACTTTGGTGATAGTGATCACAATTCGGTTAGGTTTACCTTAGCGATGTGCAGGGACAGGTATATACCACAGGGCAAGAATTATAGCTGGGGGAAAGGAAATTATGATGCGATTAGGCAAAATTTAGGATGCGTAGGATGGGGAAGGAAACTGCAGGGGATGGGCACAATCGAAATGTGGAGCTTATTCAAGGAGCAGCGACTGCGTGTCCTTGATAAGTATGTACCTGTGAGGCAGGGAGGAAGTTGTCGAGCGAGGGAGCCGTGGTTTACTAAAGAAGTTGAAGCGCTTGTCAAGAGGAAGAAGAAGGCTTGTGTTAGGATGAGACGTGAAGGCTCAGTTAGGGCGCTTGAGCGTTACAAGCTAGCCAGGAAAGATCTAAAGGGAGAGCTATGAAGAGCGAGGAGAGGACACGAGAAGCCATTGGCGGATAGGATCAAGGAAAACCCTCAGGCTTTCTATAGGTATATCAGGAATAAAAGAATGACTAGAGTTGGATTAGGGCCAATCAAGGATAGTAGTGGGAAGTTGTGTGTGGAATCAGAGGAGATAGGGGAAGCGTTAAATGAATATTTTTCGTCAGTATTTACAATAGAGAATGAAAATGTTGTCGAGGAGAATACTGAGATACAGATTACTAGGCTCGATGGGATTGAGGTTCACAAGGAGGAGGTGTTAGCAATTTTGGGAAGTGTGAAAATAGATAAGTCCCCTGGGCCAGATGGGATTTATCCGAGGATTCTCTGGGAAGCCAGGGAGGAGATTGCAGAGCCTTTGTCCTTGATTTTTATGTCGTCATTGTCGACAGGAATAGTGCCGGAAGACTGGAGGATTGCAAATGTGCCCTTGTTCAAGAAGGGGAGTAGAGACAGCGCTGGTAATTTTAGACCTGTGAGCCTTACTTCGGTTGTGGGTAAAATGTTGGAAAAGGTTATAAAGGATAGCATTTATAATCATCTTGAAAAGAATAAGTTCATTAGAGATAGTCAGCACGGTTTTGTGAAGTGTAGGTCGTGCCTCACAAACCTTATTGAGTTTTTCGAGAAGGTGACCAAACAGGTGGATGAGGGTAAAGCAGTGGATGTGGTGTATATGGATTTCAGTAAGGCGTTTGATAAGGTTCCCCACGGTAGGCTATTGCAGAAAATACGGAAGTATGGGATTGAAGGTGATTTAGAGCCTTGGATCAGAAGTTGGCTAGCTGAAAGAAGACAGAGGGTGGTGGTTGATGGCAAATGTTCATCCTGGAGTTTAGTTACTAATGGTGTACCGCAAGGATCTGTTTTGGGGCCACTACTGTTTGTCATTTTTATAAATGACCTGGATGAGGGTGTAGAAGGGTGGGTTAGTAAATTTGCGGATGACACGTAGGTCGGTGGAGTTGTGGATAGTGCCAAAGGATGTTGTAGGTTACAGAGGGACATAGATAGGCTGCAGAGCTGGGCTGAAAGATGGCAAATGGAGTTTAATGCTGAAAAGTGTGAGGTGATTCACTTTGGAAGGAGTAACAGGAATGCAGAGTACTGGGCTAATGGGAAGATTCTTGGTAGTGTAGATGAGCAGAGAGATCTTGGTGTCCAGGTACATAAATCCCTGAAGGTTGCCACCCAGGTTAATAGGGCTGTTAAGAAGGCATATGGTGTGTTAGCTTTTATTATTAGGGGGATCGAGTTTCGGAGCCACGAGGTCATGCTGCACCTGCACAAAACTCTGGTGCGGCCGCACCTGGAGTATTGCGTGCAGTTCTGGTCACCAAATTATAGGAAGGATGTGGAAGCTTTGGAAAGGGTGCAGAGGAGGTTTTCTAGAATGTTGCCTGGTATGGAGGGAAGGTCTTACGAGGAAAGGCTGGGGGACTTGAGGTTGTTTTCGTTAGAGAGAAGGAGGAGGAGAGGTGACTAATAGAGACAAATAAGATAATCAGAGGGTTAGATAGGTTGGATAGTGAGAGTCTTTTGCCCCGGATGGTGATGACAATCACGAGGGGACATAGCTTTAAGTTGAGGGGTGATAGATATAGGACAAATGTTAGAGGTAGTTTGTTTACTCAGAGAGTAGTAGGGGCGTGGAACGCCCTGCCTGCAACAGTAGTGGACTCGCCAACATTAAGGGCATTTAAGTGGTCATTGGAAAGACATATGGATGAAAATGGAATAGTGTAGGTCAGATGGTTTCACAGGTCGGCGCAACATCGAGGGCCGACCGTTCTGTACTGCGCTGTCATGTTCTATGTTCTACCTCTCTCCACTTTCTCCAGTCTCCACTCTGCAGTTGCTGCAGCACAGGTGCAGCTGCTCCCCCTGATTGCTGGCAGGAAGTGCTTCAAATTGCCCAGCCAATCCCAGTGTTGTACCTGTCCTGGGAGTGTTTGATGGGGACAGTGCAGAGGGAGCTTTACTCTGTATCTAACCCCATGCTGTACCTCTTCTGGGAGTGTTTGATGGGGACAGTGTAGAGAAAGATTTACTCTGTATCTAACCCCATTTTTTCCTCTTTTTTCTTTCCTTTCCCCCGTTTTTTAAACTTGTGTTGAACTGAACAGTTTCGAGGCAGCTTGAATCTGTATCTAAGCTGTGCTGCCCCTGCCATAAACTTCAGCACAAATAAAATTCCTATCCAAACTCGCACCAAGTTAAAGGCCTGCTCAAGTCACAAACAAAAACCCGACCTGAATCCGACGGAGCCATATGGGACCCGAGCCCGACCCGGCCCAGGTCCCTCCATTTTCCCCCGAGACCGACCCGACCCGACCCAAGCCCAAAGGTCGAGTTCGGAAGAATGGCCCGACACATGTCATCGGGTCCCATCGGGTTCGGGTCGGGTAACAGGCCTTCCCACCAAGTCCCGTTGATCCATCACTACTATGCTCACTGGCTTACGTTGGTTCCTGGTCCAGTAATGCCTCGATTTTAAAATTCTCATCCTAGCTTTCTGACCCAACTCATTCCGAACTACTCAGAAATGAAACTGCCTCCTCAAAATACTAAATGTTGGTTTGTTTGAGGGAACACCTTCACATCACGGACTGCTGTGGTTCAGGATGAAGGCCCACCATTTTCTCATGGCAACCAGGGATGGGGAAGTAATGCTGGCCTTCCTTGTCAGTATCACCCATATCCTGAGAACGGATAGACAGGAAATAAAATAGGAATAAAATCAATGTGTTTGTAATTGACTGATTGAAACCAGACGAGGTCTGTGATCAGAGAGAGATGTTATAATCCAATAAACAAATTGTCAACACAATTTACCTCACCAACCCCTTGTGCTTGTCTTTCTCCTGTTGTCTTCATCAGAAAACAAGTAACGATTAATCTCGGGATTAAAAACTGCTGAATGTCAATTGTACACATGAGATACGTACTCAATGGTTTCTGTTATCAGACAGTCAGAGAATCACACAGCACAGGAGGAGACTATTTAACAAATCGTACCGGTTCCAGCTCTTTGAAGGAGATTTCCCAATTATTCCTCTCCCCTGTTCTTTTCTCCCAGTCCAGTAAATCACCCTGTTAGTATTGATCCAATTCCCGACTGAAAGCTTCTGTTAAATCTGCTTCCACAACCCTTTCAGGAAGTGAATTCCAAATCATAAACACTCGCTGTGTAAAGAAAAGAAAATCTCCTCATCTCTCCTCTGTTTGTTTGTTAATCAACATTAAACTGTGTTCTCTGGTTACTGAACCTTCATCCAGTGAAACCAGATTCTCCTTATTTATTCTAGAAAAACACATCATCATTTTCAGCCCCTCGATTAAATCTCCCTTTTATCTTCTCTGCTCTAAGGAGAACAATCTCATCTTCTCTCCGCATAACTGAAGTCCCTCATCCCTGTTACCATTCTAGTATATTACCTAGGCACCATATCCAAGGCCTTGGAATCCTTCATAAAGTGTGGTGTCCAGAATGGGACACAATATTCCAGCTGAGGCTTAAACAGTCATTTATCTAGTCTTAGCAGAATGTTCTTGTGTTGTTTTTTTTAATTCTTTGCTTCTAGTTATAATTCTAACGATCCCCTATGCCTTTTTAAATCCTTCACCACTTGTCCAGCCACCATTGAAGATGTCTGTACATACACGCCCAGACTCTGTGCTCCTGTACCATCTTTTAAATGGTGCAGTTCAGTTTCTATTCACTCCCCTTATTATCCCTCACAAAATAATCACTTCCCCAGTACTATGTGTTAAATTTCATTCACCATGTGTATTCTCATTTCTCCATCAGACTGTCCATGTCCTCATTAATCCTGCTTCTGTCTGCCACACTAGTGACAGCATTTATGATTTACATGTCATCTGCAAGAGTTGAAATTATGTTTTTGTTTTACTCTAAGTCTATGTCATTTATATATTTATCTATATGTCAGGACGAGCACTGTTTCTAATATCGACCCCTGAGATACAGCACTGTATTCTCCCCCTCCCCCAGTCTGAACAATGTCTGTTCACCACTTTTCGCTGCTTTCTCTCCCTGAGTCAGTATCATATCCACACTATCACTCTCACAATAATCCATGTGTTACATTTTTCATAACAAGTCTATGAAATGTCATTTGATTACAGGTCTTTTGAAAGTCTATATACATAACACTAAACACACTATCCTCATCAGCTCTCACAGTTCTGTCATCAACGAACTTGATCAGGATTATCAGACATGATTTTCCATTAACCTATCCAGCCTGTTTGTCAATTATTATCCCATGTTTTTCCAAGGATTATATATTTTTGTACTGGGTTATGGCCTCTAGAAATTTCCAACCACCGACATTAAACTGACTGGTCAGTAGTTGCAGGGTTTATCTTATCTCTCCTTTTTAACACAGGATGTAACATTTACAACCCTTCAGTCCTCTGTCACCACTCCCATATCCAAGGAGGATTGGAAGATTCTGGCCAGTGCCTTTGGTATTTCCACCATTCCTTCCCTCAGCAACCGTCACTCATCCCATCCAGACCAGCTAAATGTTCTACGTTATTGTGGTACAAAAGTACTGGATTGAAAGGGGTTAACTCAACCTGTTTGTTCAGTGACTGTAATTAATGTCAGTCTCTTTGGACACTAATTGTGTCACTGGAGGGTTTCCCTCTTCTATTAATAAGGGTCTTCATTTAATGTCTCACCCATAATGTCAGCTGGTGCATCAAACCCGGCACTAACAGGGATCAGCAGCTCCAGAGAGAGGGAGAGGATAGATCAGAATCTGTGAGCAGTAGATTGGAATGTTACAACAATGGGTCAGAATCTGAGAACAATAGATTGGAATGTTATAACAATGGACAGCAGGAGTTTCTCCTCTTGGTTTGGTTTAGTTACTGCAGATTATACTTGGCTAACATTAGAATGGCGGATCTATTATGCACTGAAGATGATTCAAACAATTTACTATCCTTTCCTCGCTATTATTGGTGTCCCCGGTAAGTCTCTGTATCCAACTATTAGATTCATAAACCATATTTCAGTGAATTAGGGTTCTTGTCATTTAAATCGTGAGAAGACTGAATCCATTGTCTTCACTTTCTGTCACAAACTCTGTTCCCTCTCCACGATCTGTAATCCCCTCACTGAGGCTGAACCAGGAAGTTTACAGCCTCTGGTATCTTTAATGCTGAGCTCAGTTGATCCCCATATTAACTCCACCTCCAACCCTACATATTGATACAGCCAGGTTATGAGGGTTCACAGTCGGTCCTCTTGTCCTTCCTCTTATTTGACCGCAATCGTGTTTGTTCTTTTTTAACCGTGGATGTATTTACCATTTTTGTGATGTTTTACTTTTTACCTTTGGTGTAATAGTGAAGGAACCAATCGGAAAGGTTTTCTTGAGTTTAACCATGAAAGAGGTGAGTTTAATACACTTAATATCTAAACCCAATCAAAATAAAATAATAAAAACATACGTTATGCATTTATGCTGTCACTGACCCAAGAATCTCACGTACACAAATAGATTACAGAATAAGAAATAAAATCGTGGCTGGATTAGAGTCCAGAATAAATCAACGGTCGAATTTGAATGCGGAATGCAGGCTCAAAGACAGGATTCTTGTTAGTGTGGAGGAACAGAGGGATCTTGGGGTCCATGTCCATAGATCGCTCAAAGTTGCCACCCAAGTTGATAGGGTTGTAAAGAAGGCGTATGGTGTGTTGGCTTTCATTAACAGGGGGATTGAGTTTAAGAGCCACAAGGTTATGCTGCAGCTCTATAAGGCCCTGGTTAGACCACACTTGGAATATTGTGTTCAGTTCTGGTCGCCTCATTATTGGAAGGATGTGGAAGCTTTAGAGAGAGTGCAGAGGAGATTTACCAGGCTGCTGCCTGGACTGGAGGGCATGTCCTACGAAGAAAGATTGAGGGAGCTAGGGCTTTTCTAATTGGAGCGAAGAAGGATGAGATGTGACTTGATAGAGGGGTACAAGATGATGAGAGGCATAGATAGAGTGGATAGTCAGAGACTTTTTCCCAGGGTGGAAAGGGCTATCACCAGAGGGCATAATTTTAAGGTGATTGGAGGAAGGTTTCGGGGAGATGTCAGAGGTAGGTTCTTTACACAGAGAGTGGTGGGTGTGATGAATGCGCTGCCAGCGGTGGTAGTAGAAGCAAATACATTAGGGGCATTTAAGCGACTCTTGGATAGGTACATGGATGATAGTAGAATGAAGGGTAGGTAGTTAGATGGATCTTAGAGTAGGTTAAAGGTTCGGCACAACATCGTGGGTCGAAGGGCCTGTACTGTGCTGTACTGTTCTATGTTCTATGTTCGAAAACATAATATGCAGTCTGTGAGGTTTGATAAATCCCTGATCTTCCGGCTGAAGTTGTACTCTTGAAGTCTTTGGCTGGTCGAAGTGCCCGTTGTGACTGATCCACATGGTTCAGGATTTTCTTGAAGGCAGACTGGTAGGTGGCCTTTTTACCCTCGTGCCTCAGTCTGTAGCAATCTGTAGGATTGGAGGGTCCACAGTCGCTGATGGTTTTCAAACTTGTGATGTCATCTGGTGAGAGACAGAAAGAGAACGGGGCTTGGGGTTGGGGGGTGGCAAGGGGAGGGGGGAAGGAGACCACCCTTCTGCTTCTGCCAGTTTCAATCACTGGTTTGTCTGTCTTTGTCCAGGGGAAACTGCCAGCTTTCACAGAGATGGTCAGACGGTCTCATGGCTGCCTCAATATATTTTCTGGAGCCTTCTAATGAGATTCAAGGTGAGGAGTTGCCATCTCCCTAGGGCTCAGGATGCCATTGTTGACACTTGGAGTTGTTTACGCTTTCAAGGTCAGTGTGTCAGGATGTCCTTGAATTCCATGCTAATGAACGCAATCTTAGCAAATTCAGTCTCAAGAGCAAGCCATTATTTTGGGTCCAGGCTCATCAGACATGTGTCTCCTGTTGGAGACGTTGGAATGTGAAAAGGTGCTTCAGATACAAATTGCAGTGGCCATCTTGGCTGCCAGTTTCTTGCAGGATTTTTTCCATTAAAACTTTAATGTAAGTTTCCAACTGATGAATTAAAATTCCTCATTGGCGTATCGTGTTTCCTTGACACCAATAACACCTCTTTAATATGTGCCTCAGCCTACCAGCTGCGTAAACCCTCATCGTGACATTGTTAAATCCACACTTGACTCTTCCAATTCTATCCTGGTCACCTTCCAATTATAAATCCATAAAATGATGTGAACTGCACAGATGGCCACTTTTATTGTGGTCCGCACAGTGTCCCATGTTGGGCAGGGATCTAGCCTGGGTGCCATGTATGTGTTGTTAGTGTGAGGAGGCGTTAGTACTGATGTCAGTCAGCCCTTTTGGCAGGATTGATGTACGATTTTGAAACTTGCTCTGTGCATGTCCACTGACCACCTGTGTAAGTCACTCTCAGCTGAGCATTCATTCAGCAGCATGAGGAAACACCGCACCTCCACCCCCCCACCCCCCCACCCACCCCCCCCCCCCACATCCCCACCACCACCCCCCAAACTTATTTTATAGGATCAGGCATCCAACTTACAGGTGAGGGGCTTTAGACTTAGTTCTGTTATTGTAACGTTAGTGGAGGTGCTGTGGATGGTTTTCTGGAGGTTGTGTTGTGAGCTGCTGCAGACATTCAGGGAGAACAGAGGATATGGTGACCCAACACTGGACGAGGTATTGGGATTGTAGTTAAAGTGTCTCTGGGTCTGACTCATGACCAACAAATGGAGTAGAGGCTGCAGAGTGGGGAGTCTCTGTAAAGAGAAAAGAGGAGGGGGCTCTGCCCTACCCACCTGGGGTGTTCCAAGGGCACTTTTTCTACCTACACCTAACCCAGGAGCAGTGTGTGCGGTGACTCTGATTCAATAAGGAGGTGGTCATAGAGCTGTGTCAACTCCCGTAACACGACCTGGAGCCTCACACCAGGGTGGGGACGGAGCTGTCAGTGGCCGTTAAAGTCACAGTTCCATTGATCTTCACTGCATCCGGATCATTCCCCAGGCAGCAGTGGGCGGCATATCCAACAGATTCACAGAGAGTCAGAGTCGTTTACGAAATAGGAGGAGGCCATTCGGCCCGTCTGTACCAGCTCTCTGTGGAACAATCGAGTCAGTCCCACTCCCCCGCTCAATCCCCGTATCCCTGCAAGTTCATTTCCTTCAGATGTCCATCCGGTTTCCTTTTGAAATCATTGATTGTCTCAGCTTCCACCACACTCACGGGCTGTGAATTCCAGCTGATTAACATCCACTGTGTAAAAAAGTTCTTCCTCATATTCCCCCTGCATCTCTTACCCAAAACCTTCCATCTGTGTCCCCTAGTCCGTGTTTCATCAGTTAATGGGAACAATGTTTCCTTGTCTATCTTCTCTAAACCGATCATAATCTTGTAGACTTCTATCAAATCTCTCTCAATCTCCTTTACTCCAGGGAGAGCAACTCCATCTTCTCCAAACTAACCTTGTAACTAAAATACCCCAATCCCTGGAAGCATTCTAGTAGAATCATAGAAAGTTAAGGCACAGAAAGCAGCCACTTGGCCCATCTTGTCTGCGCCAGCCAGAAAATGATCCATCTATTCTCATCCCATCTTTCAGCATTTGGTGCGTAGAGCTGCAGATAACAGCACTTAAGGTGGATATCCAGACTATGTTTGAATGAGTTGAGGGTTTCTGACTCAACTACCCTTTCAGGTAGTGAATTGCAGACCCAGCACCACCCTCATCTCCTTTCTGATCTTTCTACCAATCACTTTAACTCTATTCCCCCTCTTCGATGTTATGGTGAATAGATTCTTCACCTCCACTCTATCCAGGTCCTTTACAATTTTGTGCATTTCAATCAGATCACCCCTCAGCCTTCTCTGTTTCAAGGAGAACAACCCCAGCCTATCTAATCTTTCTACATAGCTGCAGTTTTCCAGTCCTGGCAACATCCTCGTAAATCTCCTCTGTACCCTCTGGAGTGCAATTACATCCCTTCTGTACTGAGCTGACCAGAACTATGCACAGTACTCAAGTTGTGGCCTAACCCATGAGTTATACAGCCCCAGCCTAACCTCCCTGTTCTTGTATTCTGTACCTGGGCTGATAAAGGAAAGCATTCCATATGCCACGTTGTCGAACACTCCTGCTTTCTTCAGGGATGTGTGGAAATTCAATCCAGGGTCCCTCACTTTCTCTACACTTCTCAGTATTTTGCCATCAATCCTGTATTCCTTTGCCTGGTTTCACCTCCCTAAATGCATCAGATCATACTTCTGCAAGTTGAATTCATTTTGCCACGTTTCTGCCCATCTGACCAGGCCATCACTATCTTTCTGTCGTCTGCAGCTACCCTCCTCACCGGCTACCACATGGTCAATCTTTGTGTCATCTGCAAACGTCTTGATAATGCCCCCTACATTTAAGTCCAACTCATTAATATCGACCACAAAAAGTGAGGGATCCAGTACTGAGCCCTGCGGAACGCCACTGGAAACAGCCTTCCAGTCTCTAAAACAACCGTCAACAAATACCCTTTCTTTCCTGCCACTGAGTCAATCTTGTATCCACCTTGATGCATTTCCCTGGATCCCGTGGGATTTTATTTTGTTTTTCGAGATACAGCACTGAAACAGGCCCTTCGGCCCACCGAGTCTGTGCCGACAATCAATCACCCATTTATACTAATCCTACATTAATCACATATTCCTACCACATCCCCACCTGTCCCTATATTTCCCTACCACCTACCTATACTAGGGGCAATTTATAATGGCCAATTTACCTACCAATCTGCAAGTCTTTTGGCTTGTGGGAGGAAACCGGAGCACTCGGAGGAAACCCATGCAGACACAGGGAGAATTTGCAAACTCCACACAGGCAGTACCCAGAATTGAACCCGGGTCGCTGGAGCTGTGAGGTTGCGGTGCTAACCACTGCGCCACTGTGCCACCCCAATCTGATTTTCTGAACCAGTCTGCCATGTAGGACATTGTCAAAAGTCTTGCTACCATCCAAGTAGACCACATCAACTGCACTCCCCTCATTTATCTTCCTTGTTACTTCTTCAAAAAATTCGACCAAGTTGGTCAAACAAAATCTTCCCTTAACAAATCCATACTGACTATCCTAAAATAAATAGAGGTGGTGAGTACAGAAGAAGGCAAGTTATTGTGAACCTTTATAAAGCTCTGGTTAGGCCCCAACTGGAGTGCTGCATCCAGTTCTGTTCACCACACATTAGGAAGGATGTGAGTGTCCTTGACAGGGTGCAGAGGAGATTTACCAGAATCGTTCCAGGGATGGAGGATTTTAGCTACAAGGTTACTCTTGAAAAGCCTATATTATTTTCCTTGGAGTAAAGTAGATTGAGGGGAGATTTGATAGAGGTATACATGATGATGACTTGTTTGGAAAAGGTAGAAGGGAAAAGATGTTTCTATTAGTTAATGGTACAAGGGCCAGAGTTCAGGTGGTGGAACAGAGATACAGGGGGATGTGATGAACAACTTTTTTACACAGCGAGTGGGAATGGCCTCGAAAGTCACTGCCTACGAGGGTGGTGGAAGGAGTGATGGTGAATGATTTCAAAAGGATATTGGATGGACACGTGAGGGAAATAAACTTGCAGGAATATGGAGACAGAGCTGGGGAATGAGACTGACTGGCTTTATCTCGGAAGAGCTGGCATGGACTCGATGGTTTGAGTGGCCTCATTCTGTGCTCAAATGACTATGACTCTCTGACAGGGGATTACAATTACTACTGCTTTCCTATACTGGGAAAGTTTATCATGGACTGGGCAGTATCACCCGTGATGTAAGTGGCCAGAACGTGGTTACTAAATGTCCTTCACAAACAGAGGAAATCAGTTCAGACCCACTCACAATTCTGGAGTCATTCACAATGGTGAGTAGTTTCTACTGGTTTTCTCTACACAGGACAGCAACCAGGCTTTTCACTGTGTCCTCCACCTCCATGTGGAAAATCTTGCCAGTGTTAGGTGGGATAAGGCGCGTTACCTGGGCGACAGCTTTCTTCAGTTGTACTGCTTCTTCCGTGCTCTTTTCAGTCCAACCGGGTTAAAACTGGTCAATATCACCATTAGGTAGTTCATAAAGTGGAGTCACAGTCTCTGCAAATCGAGGGATGAAGGTCCACTAATACCCGACCAGCCTGAATATAGGGCACTGGGCAGTCTTTGAGGTGGACAGTTGTAGATGCTGGATGGTCTCGACCTGATGTTGGTCTGGGCTGATGCTGGATGATCCAATCTGGACACCTAGAATGGTGACACAACCTTGCACCAGCTGGGCCTTACGTGGATGGTCTTTTCGTCCAGCTCCCAAAGTAACTGCAGTAGTTCCTGTGAAAGGGTTAAATGTGTGGACACGGTCTGTGGTGATGAGGAGGAGATCATTGACATATTGCACAAAGCAGGAAGACTGTGAAAAGCTCAGAAGGCCCCCGGTTATACGTTTGTGGAAAATAGTGGGGTTATTGTGGAACTCCTTGTGACCGACATGTCCAGAGGTATCTCTGGTCCTCAGAAGTGAATGTGAATTTAAATTGTTTCTCTAGTTTTACTGGGATACTCCAATAACCATTAGAGATATCCAGGGTGATGAGGACAGCCCTGCCGCAGGAAATCCGGGAGAGTAGGGTGGGGGTCTCTCAGACAACTGGATTCACGTAGGAGTGAATGAGCTGAGTTTGAGGCTGCAGAGAGGGGAAGCTTTGTAAAGAGGGAGGAGGAGGGGTCTCTGCCCGACCCACCCCGGGTTTTCCAAGAGCAAAAAGAGCAGTGGTTCTCATACCAAACCCTGGGGAAAAACACTGTATACTCCCAGCGAGTCTGAACAACAACCTTTCACCACTTCTCTCTGTTTACTGTTCCTTAGCCAATTTTATATCCACACTGTCTCTATCCCTTTAATCCATAGGGTTCAGTTTTCCTAACCTGTCCATTGAATGGCACTTGATCAAACACGTTTTGAAAGTCCATATATATAACTTCAATCACACAACCCTCATCAACCCTCTCCATTGTTTTATCAAAGAACTCCATCAAGTTTACCTCACCACCACCTCTCTCCACTCCTCCACTGTTGTTAAATTATCAGATTGCTTATCCGACATCCAGTACTGCATGAGCAGAAACTTTCTCCAATTAAGTATTGGGAAGACTGAAGCCATTGTTTTCAGCCCCCACTCCAACTCTGTTCCCTTGCTATTGATCCCATCCCTCTCCCGAGTAACACTCTGAGATTCAGACAGTTTATTTGCAACCTTGGTGTCATATTTGGGATAAAATTAATGGGCACATGGACAAATAAGGAAAACCAGCATGTATTTGTTTGGGGAAAATTGTGTTTAACTAAATGGTTGGAATATTTTGAAGAGGTAAAAAGGAAGCTTCGTGAGGGCAATGCTGCTGCTGTGGTATAAATTGAATTCCAAAAGGCATTTGATAAAGTGTTACGCAACAGACCTGTGAGCAAAGTTATAGCTCATCAAATAAAAAGGCCAGTAGCAACATGAAACTAAGCTGGTTGAGTGACAGGAGACAGAGAGTAGTGATTAATGGATGCTTTTCGGGCTGGAGAACAGTTTGCAGTGGAATCAAAACAAAATACTGCGGATGCTGGAAATCAGAAATATAAACAGAAAGTGCAGGAAATACTCAGCAGGTCTGGCAGCATCTGTGGCGAGAGAAGCAGAGTTAATGTTTCAAGTCGGTGACCTTTCATCAGAACTGGCAAAGGTTAGAAATGTAATAGGTTTTAAGCAAATAAAGTGGGGGTTTTGGGGGAAACACAAGTACAGAAAGGTGAGCATTAGAGCGGGGGTGGGGGATGGAGGGTGTTGAAATGATAAGCGAGCGGAAGTTCAGTGTCATGCCTTCTGGACTGAGTGGAGGTGTTCCACAAAGCGGTCACCCAATCTGCATTTAGCCTGCTGCGGTGTTCCAGTGAATAACAACGCCAGCTCAAGGAACAGCACCTCATTGTCCGATTAGGCATTTACAGCCTTCTGGACTGAATATTGAGTTCAACAATTATTTTGTTTTAACATTTTTTGCCATGTGTCGGCCTGAAACTGGATTTGTTATGTTGGTGCTTTTGGCTAGAGCTGTTCATTATTCTATCATTTAACACCCTCTCTGCACTAATGCTTTATCTTTCGCCACACAACAAGCACATTTTCTTTGCCTTTTCCCCAAGACCTGCTCGTCACTTAATCTCTCTGACCCTCTGTTCTATCTGCACCCCTTTTGTTCTCTTTTGCCCCACCCCAGCTTTATTTACTTAAAACCTATTACATTTCTGACCTTTGCCAATTCTGATGAATGGTCACACACCTGAAACGTTAACTTTGTTTATCTCTCCACAGATGCTGCCAGGCCTGCTGAGTATTTCCAGCACTTTTTGTTCATATTTACGGTTTGCAGTGGAGTTCCCCAGGGATCAGTGTTGGGACCCTTTCTCTTACTGACAAATATTAATTACCTAGACCTTGGTGTACAGGGCACAATTTCAAAGTTTGCAGAGGATGCAAAACTTGGAAGCATGGTGAACTGTGAAGAGGATCGTGTAGAACATCAAAAGGACATAGACAAGTTGGTGGAATGGACAGACAGGTGGCAGATGAAGATCAATGTGGAGAAATGTGAAGTGATTCATTTTGGTAGGAAGAACATAGAGAGACAATAGAGAATAAAGGGTGCATTTCTAAAGGGGGTGCAGGAGCAGAGGGACCTGGACGTATATGTGCATCGGTCATTGAAGGTGGCATGACAGGATGAGAGAGCAGTTAATAAAGCATATAGTATCCTGGGCTTTATTAACAGAGGCATGGGATACAAGAGCAAGGAGGTTATTTTGAACTTTGGTAAGACACTAGTTCGGCCTCAGTAGCAGTATTACGTCTAGTTCTGGGCACCACACCTTATCTAACGTGAAGACATTGGAGAGTGTGAAAAAACATTCACAAGAATGGTTCCAGGGATGAAGAATATCAGTTAGGAAGATAGACTGGAGAAGTTGGAACATTTTCCTTAGAGAAGAAAAGGCAGAGAGGAGATTTCAAAAAGTCTGCAAAATTATGAGGTGTCTGGAGAGAGTGGATAGGGAAAAACTGTTGCCATTCCTGAAAGGATCGAAAACGAGAGGGCAAAGAATTAAAGTAATTGGTAAAAGAAGCATAAGTGACATGAGGAACACTTTTTCACACAGCGAGTGGTTAAGGTCTGGAATGCACTGCCTGAGAGTGTGGTGGAGGCAGATTCAATCGAGGCATTCAGGAGGAAATTGGACAGCTATCTGAAAAGGAAGATTGTACAGAGTTACAGGGAGAAGGCAGGGGAGTGACACCAGATGAATTGCTCTTTTGCAGAGCCAGTGCAGATACGATGGACTGAATGGCCACCTTCTGTGCTGTAACAATTATATTATTCTGTGACATTCGACCACAAAATGAGCTTCCAACCTCATATTCGTGCCATCACTATGACGACGTATTTCCACCTCAATAACATTGCCCGACTTCACCCCTGTCTCAACTCATCTGCTGCTGAAGCTCTCATTCATGCTTTCATCACCTGTAGACTAGACTATTCCAACTCATTCTCCCACATTCTACTATCTGTAAACTTGAGGTCATCTAAAACTCTGCAGCCTGTGCCTTAACTCACAGCAAGTCTCATTCCTCGATCACTGACCTGCATCAGCTCACAGTCAAGCAATGTCTTTATTTTAAAATTCTCAACACGTTTTCAAATCCCTCCATGGTCTCACCCCTCACTATCTCTGTAATCTCCTCCAGCCCCACAGTCCTTCGAGGTACCTCTGCTCCTCTAATTCTGGATTCTTGTGCATCCCTGATTTTAATTACTCTCCCTTTTGTGGCCATACCTTCAGTTGCCTCGGTCCCAAGCTCTGGAATATATTCCCTACACAGCTCCACCTCTCCACCTCGCTTTTATTCTTTAACACACTCCTTTAAAACCTGCCTCTTTGACCGAGCATTTGGCTACCCATCCTAATATCCCATTTTGTGGTTCAGTGTTATACTTTTTTTCATAATGCTGCTGTGAAGTACCTCGGGATAAGTTCTTGTTGAAGTTTGCCAGACATGATTTGTCGTTAGCATATCCGTGCTGCTTGAAATTTATTATGCTGTACTTTTCCAAGCAACGAATATTTATGACCTGGGTTGTGAAATGCCCCACCTATGGTCATATTGACTGGACAGTACATGGTTTAACCCATATCACCTTTTTTAAACAAGGTGTACCAATTGCAGCCCTCCAGTCCTCTGTCATCATTCCCATATACAAAGAGAATTGACAGATTCTGTCCAGTGCCTCTGCCATTTGCACCTTTCCTTCTCTCATCAACCCTCATAATTCCCATCCAGACCGGTTAAATGCTCCAGTTTATTGTAGTGCTAAGAGTGTTGGATTGAAAGGTGTTAATTGAACCTGTTTGTTCAGTGACTTTAATTAATACCAGTCTCCATGGACCGTAATTGTGTCACTGGAGGGTTTCCCTCTTCTATTAATAAGAGACTCATTTCAATGTGTTACCCCTAGTGTCAGTGGGAGCATCATCCCCGGGTCTAACAGGGATCAGTGGCGCCAGAGAGAGGGAGAGGATAGATCAGAATCTGAGAACAACAGATTGGAATGTTACAACAATGGGTCAGAATCTGAGAACAATAGATTGGAATGTTACAACAATGGGTCAGAATATGAGTACAATAGATTGGAATGTCAGAGCAATAGGCAGGAGTTTCATCTGGGAGTTTGACTTTCTTTCTGCAAATTTTGACTGGCTGCCAATAAACAGGCGGATCTATTACACACTTATGATTATTCAATATTTTTTTTATCCCAGCCTGGCTATCATTGGTTTCCCTGGGAAGTGTCTCGATCCACTTATTTATTCTATAAACCATGTTTAACTGCATTACTGTTCTTGCCATTTACTCCATATGTTGAACAGGCAGATACATAGTGCAGAGAGTCTGTGAGCAAGGTTAGACAGTTGACAGGGCACAGTTGCAGCCAGTTTGATGGGAGAAGTGTGTCTATTTTAACGCAAGAAGTGTCAGGAATAAGGGTGATGAACTTAGAGTATGGATCAGTACTTGGAGCGACAATGTTGTGGCCATTACGGAGACTTGGATATCACAGGGGCAGAAATGAATGTTGGATGTTCCGGGGTTTAGATGTTTCAAAAGGAATAGGGAGGTGGCAACATTGAATAGAACTGATGGGATTTTCCTGTTACTTTGCTTTGTAAAAACAGTGTCCAGCTCTCTGCCGGCCATTTTGGTTGTTTTACAAGCTTTTCACAAGTGACGAAAAATTCTGCCACATCCTCCTCATTGAACTTTGTCATGAACTGGGAGAACTTTAAGAGATCAGCACATGGTCCTGAGCTAGGGGTAGCTCCCTCACGAGCTGTGCCTTCACTGGGTGTACTGGGTCTTCTTCTAGTTGTTTGAGCCGCCTTAACTCCCTTTCCTCCTTCTCCTTCTGGAACAGTCTTACTTTTTCCCTTTCTTGGCACTCGCTCTGCGCTTTCTCGCTCTCTCTGGAATTCTAATTCTAGTCTCTTCTTTTCCAGTTTTACCTTAGCTAACATTACTCTATCTGTTAGTGATTCTAACCCTGTTTGAATCTTCAGCTTTAAGTGGAAAATGGTTGGCCAAAAGTCTTAGGAATTCGGGTTTCCAGATTTTTAGATGGAGAGTAATCCCTAACTGTCCAGCTACATTGCTCAACTTTTCAACAGAGAGGGACTTTAACCTGTACCAAGTTACTTCACTCTGTATATAACTCCTTGATTGGGAATGTAACTCGTTTAGTCAAAAAGCGAGGGAAACAGAAAGCAGAAAACTACAGGCAAGTTAGCATCACATCTGTCATAGGAAACATGTTAGAAGCTATTATTAAAGACGGTGTAGCCGGCACTTAGAAAAATTCAACCTAATCAGGCAGAATCAAAATGGTTTTATGAAAGGGAAATCATGTTTAATCAGTGGAGAGTGTGCAGGAGCAGCCCGGACAGGAAACCCCTCGACGCTGACTGGAATGGCACGGAGGGCATTTTCCGAGAGGCGGCTCGGGCTGTGTGGGACTGGCTCCTGAGGAGGGTTTCGGGGTCTGGGTCCGCTCTCCCGAGCCCAATCACCACCCACAGTGAGGGGCATCCCAGGTGCTTCGGCTACTCCTCTCCCCACTGGTCCGACCCTGGAGTACGCTGCCTGGACAGCCGAGGCACTCTCCTCAGCTGGCGAGGGAGCACCCTGACTGGAGGTGGGCATGTTCCAGACTTGGAATAGATCCCGATAAAAGACAGGCAACTCCCTCAGAGAGGCGCGGCTAACGGACTACACTGGGAGCTGCGTGTCGTCTTGAAGGCAGTGACACTGGTGGAAAAAATACGTCGCCAGCGCACACCATCTGGGAGGACGATCGATGTACAGGTATCTCTGCAGGGTCCGAACGTGGAGAGTCGCAACCTGGGTGCGGACGCACACCAGCGACTGGCCGCCCTCCTCCATCAGGAGACATAGGACCACGGCAGAGACCCTGTGTTTCCTCTTGCCCCAGAAGAAATCGACGAATTTCTTCTGGTTATTGGTGGCTAACGCAGGGGGCGGGCCCAAAGTGACAAACCGGTACCACAGCATGGAGACCACCAGTTGGTTTATGACCAGCGCCCGGCCCCTGTAGGAAAGCACTCGGAGCAGTCATGCCCAGCGCCCCAGCCGAGTGGTGAATTTTGCCTCCAACTCCTGCCAGTTTGCCGGCCAGGCTTCCTCAGGAGGGCTAAGGTGGACTCCCAGATAGAGGAGGTATATGGTGCTCCACACAAAAGGTGTCAACTCTTTCGGCAGGGAGTCCACCAGGGGTCTGTAACATTTCTCCCAATTGATCCTCGCGGAGGACGCAGCAGAAAAGGTCTGCTGGCAGTCGTGCATCCTCCACAGGTCAATGGGATCTGTGACCATGAGGAGCACGTCGGCGGGGGAAGCCGAGAGGACAACCCGCGTGGCCCGCTCGCGCAGAGCCAATCCCGCCAACCTCCTGCGAAGCAGGCACAGGAAGGGCTCCACGCAGATTGTTTGCAATTCGTCGGACATGGGGCATCCCTGACGCACTCCTCTCCCAAAGCGAAGGGGCGCCATCAAGGACCCGTTAACTTTGACTAGACACTCTGCGGTGACGTATAAAAGTCGGACCCGGGCCACAAAATGCGGCCCGAGTCTGAAAGCCGCAGAGTCCCGAAAAGGTATTCGTGATCCACCCTGTCGAACACCTTCTTCTGATTGAGGGAGAGAAAGGCGGCCGACTGACCAGTCCTCTGGGAAAGATGGATCAAATCCTGGAGCAGGTGGATGTTGGCCTGGATGGACCAGCCTGGGATCGTGTAGGACGGGTCGTGCCAGCACGGAGCCCAGGCAGGTTGACATAACCCCGGCAAAAATCTTATAATCCATGCTGAGGAGGGAGACTGTACGCCAGTTTTTAAGCAGGCAGAGATCGCCCCACTTCGGCAGCCGGACGATGACTCAGTCGCCAGGCTTCCCCCAGGACCTGCGTGTAATCGTCCCCCAGGACGTCCCAGAATGCCCTGAGTAACTCAATGGTCAGCCCGTTCAGCCTCCGGGATTTGCCTGTCGAGCGCACCTGGAGGGCGCTGGTCAACATGAGTGGAGCCTATAATCCTTCGACGCCCTCTGGGCTGCCCTGCAGCAAGTCTTCCAACAAAACTCTGCGCGTGTCCTCGCTGGACGGATCCGGAGAGAACAATGGACTGAAATAAGTAATAAGTATGGACCAGGAGGCCCATTTCCTCCAAATGTGTGACGGAGGAGCCGCCGTCGGCCAGCAGCTCGACGAGCTGCCTACGGACCTCCTGCCATTTTTGCAGAGAGTAGAAGAAGGATGAGGCGCGGTCTAAATCTTCCAGGATCTAGATACGTGACTTCACATCCACGCCTCGGGACCCGTTGAGCAGCAGGTCCCTCAGCGCACCCTTCTTGTTCTTATATGCCTGCCACAGGGCCGGGTCCACCACAGCATGACCGAGGTATGACTCCAAGTCGAATACCCCCCTCTCTAGGTGCCCGATCTCGGCTTCCCGCCTCATGGTCGACCCCTTCGCGTGCTCCTGACAGAAGACGCGGATGTTGTCTTCCCACATCCTACCATCGCCTCAAGGAGGGGAAGCCCCCCCTGCTTCCTTCTCCAGACGGCCCAGAATCTACGGAACGAGTCCCAGAATCATTCGTCCCCCAGCAGCCAGTTGTTAAAGTACCAGGACCCGGACCCTGCCCGCTTTCAAACGGAGTGAACTCCACCCACACCAGGTGGTGGTGCGAGCACGGCACCAGCCGCATGGAGGCCGCCGAGAAGCGGGAGACGTATGCCTGCAAAAAGTAGAGGTGGTCGATTCGCGACCCTCCTCCTCCAGACCTCCACGTGAAGGTGCTGGAGTCGGGATGGAGATTCCGCCAGACGTCTACCAAGTTGAGGGAGCTGATCAGTTCCCTCAACTTCTCCATCGATGCTTGTCCGCACTGGGGACCGGAGCGATCCACCAACTCGAGGGTGCAGTTAAAATCCCCCCCGAGGATGATGCACTCGCCGCTATCGATGGAGCTCAAGAGAGCGGACACTTCTTCAAAGAAGCGAGCTTGCAACGCGCCGGGCCTGGGCGTGTACACGTTCACAAAGTGGAGTGGCACGCTACCCAGGCGAACGGTGACGTGGAGTAAGCGGCCCGGCAATAGGTCGTTGACACCCAAGATCTCTGGCTGAAAAGTCGGGGCCAACAAGATACCCCACTAGAAGTAAAGGTGTGGTGACTCATGTAGACCCCACCCTGCCACTCCAGGAGCCAGGTGGCTTCGTCTTCCGGAACGGTGTGGGCTTTCTGCAGAAAGATCACCCGTATCTCCCTTCGCTAAGGACTGAGTGATTGTGAAATCTGCGGTGAGACCCCCTGCTGCCCTTGATGTTGATGTTCTCTATGGTTATCTTCATGTCAAAGGTACTCAAAATCTGTCTCCAACACCTCACTGTGAGGAGGGAGTGGAAGTGCACAACCCATTGAGGAATGCATTAAAACGCCGCCTCATAACCAGTTTCCCGCTTTCCCGCTTTCTTGAGGGCGGCACGGATGGACTGGATGATCAGTGCCAGACTTGACCAATGGCCGAGGGCCAGCTGAGCCTTATTGCAGCAACCACTGCTAGCCTTGAGGAATTCCCTGAGTTCCACCGTGGGGATGACAGGAGACTCGGTGGGAGGCACGAGGGACTCCACCACCTCACTGGTGATGGAATCAAGGTCATCCTCCGTGCCCCACACCGAGTCTCCATCCTCCTCCTGGTCATCACCCACCACAGATTGTGGGGCGGACGCCCCGGCCTCGCCAGCTGCTCCCATCTCTGTCACGATCCCACCTCCAGGATCGATGGCAGAGAAGTCTTCTCTGGTTTCTACTGTGAAACTGGAGCCTGTGGGCACCAGAGGTTCAAGAACCCTCTTCACCTCCGTCCCCAGGCCAATGTGTGGTCCAGGGGATATTGGAGTTCCCGACTCTGGAAATCCAGCCAGAGCCGAGAACATAGGCGGAGAGAGGAGGCCATCTCCCGCTCTGCCAGCACCCACAGGTCCAGCAGATGGGGCAGCATTTGCGGTTATAATCGGGTCTGGTGTCTTCTGGTAGTGAGTGGATTCTGGCTGGGAGGGTCAACCCATTGGGGCCTGGCCCACCTCTCCACTCAGGGCACCCGACCCAATGGCAAAATGGGAGGCGTCCCCAGGCTCCCCCACCAAAGGTAGAGCTCCACTTGTTCCCACAGGAGGGGCTGCATGGAGAGGGGCCTCCCCCTCCCCTCCATCCTGAGGAATAGGGAGCTCCTGCCCAGACTTTGCAGCCTTCACGTTGGTGGTGGTGGCAGGAGGGCCCTGCACCTCAGAGCCCTGTGTTACCTTGTGGAGCGGTGCCTTCTCTTCTTTTTCCCGCTCAGGCGCATAGGCTCAGGGACCTCCATGTCATCAGAGGCCTCAGCCGCCGCACCCTCCTTTTTTTAGTTATTCTGGGCCTGAGCCCAGCCCTGGGACAGTTGAATTCCCTGGGAGCGGACCTTGGGCTGAGCTCAGGCTCGGGTTGTGTCATGGTGTCTAGGGGACGAGCCTCTCGGTGTTTACTTTTCCTCCACGCCTTTCTTCCACCCGGACGGGCATTTCCCTCCCCGCTGGAGGCTCTGAAAACCATAGCCTTCGGAACCGACTGAGCAGTGTCTGGAGGATGTGTGTTGGAATTGGAGGTGGTGCAGTGGCGCCACACTGGGCCGCCGAGGTGGAAATGGTGGACGAACATGCCCCACCCCCTTGCAGATGAGGCACCGCGCCCCGTCCGAGGTCCAGAAGATGCGGTAGGCCGTCGCCTGGAACTCTACATCGAAATCGCCCTCCAAGACCTCCTCCCACGGCAGCTGAATAAATAGCCGGCGGCGGAAGGAGTAGACATGCCGTAGGCTGTGCTCCCAAAGATCTAGCGGGACTGGCGGGAGCCCCGACCTTACCTCCCCCAGATGGTGCAGGTGGGGGAGGAGGAGCTCACTGGGAAGGAAGGGCGGGACATTTGATAGTATTATCCGCTGTGCAGTGGCCCCAAGAGGGACCACCGGCAGGAAATTCCCACCCACAGTGAGCCCTTTATTCAGGGTCAAGGATATGGCCTGCTCCGTCTTCAGGAAGAACACAGCATTCCCCTACATTTTTGAGGTTGCCGCAATGGTCGAGGGGCCGACAACCTTGGCCATTGCCTTCACACAGGCCTCTATAGACATATTGGGATGGGTGTAACTCTTCACCCCATGCTTCGATGTCAATATTTTAAATGGTGACAGGGCCACAGGAGCAGCTGCTGCAGCATAGGAAGGCCCCGCCTCTGGACAGGACTGTAAAGCCATGGGGTAGACCCAGCGTTGAGAGAAAAAATAAAAATAGAAATCGAGAGAAAGGAATAACAAATAATGAGTTATCCCAAAAAGCATCGACTGGAGGGTATGGCTAGGGAGAGAGGCTGAATGAGAGGAAGGTCTGGAGGAACCAATCTATTTGCTGGTGTTAATTCAGGAAGTCCTTGTGCTGGTCTTCCAGTTGGTGGTGGGAGGGGTGCGATGTCTTCAACTGGGACGGCTGTAGTTGCCCCGTCACACTCTGCTTCTGATGTGGTTTACACAGTTAAGAGAAAGTCTCTTCACCTGGGCAGATCCAGCTATCCCAGGCTAGCTCTTTGGAGTGGGGAAAGAGCTCCTCTTCAATGCTTTTAAACACAGGAGCTCCCTGTTCAAACAAGCAACCCCACCCAAGGTTTTATGATCTCTTCCTTTCCCCCTCCCCACAACAATCAATGAAAGGATTACAAAACCCAAACTCACATGAGTTGTCAGTTCTTCTGACCTCCTGCTTTCTTCTTTCAAAAAGACAGATGTAAACCCTTTGTTTCAATCTCAGTCTCTCCCTCTTGCAGCAGTCTTCCAGCCTCCAGCCTTCAGCATCTGCACACAGCTGCATCTCGTTGATGCACTCAGCACCTCCAATTAGCCAGGAGTCACCCCGTTTTTTTTTTCTCTCGAGGGGGCCTTTATTCCTCAGGCCCCCTTTATATATTTTTTATGTCGAGGGGGCCTTTATTCATCAGGCCCCCTTTATATACACACTTATATATTTTTTTTAAATAACTTTATTAAAACCAGATAAATAAACAAAAAACTCAAATTAAAATGCCACTCTCGGCGTCAACAATGCACTCCAGTCCCTGCGGTGCCGACCGGTCGCGGAAGGCCTCAAGCGTACCGGCAGACACCGCATGCTCCTTTTCCAGGGACACCCGGGCGCGAACGTAACCGAGGAAGAGGGGCAGGCAATCGGGGAGGACGGACCCCCCGACGGCCCGCAACCTGGACCTGTGAATTGCCACCTTGGCCAGGCCCAGGAGCAGACCGACGAGGAGATCCTCCTCCCGGCCCAAGCCCCTCCGCACCGGGTGCCCAAAGATCAGGAGCGTGGGACTGAAGTGCAGCCAGAATTTGAGGAGCAGCCCCTTCAGATACTTAAATAGGGGCTGCAACCTCGCACACTCCGTATAAATGTGGAACACGGACTCGTCCAGGCCGCAGAAAGTACAGGTGGCCTGGGAGTCCGTGAACCTACTTAAAAGCCTATTGCACGGGACTGCTCTGTGCAGCACCCTCCACCCCAGGTCCCCGATGTAAAGGGGGAAGACTCCCGCGTAGAGAGACCTCCATCGGGGTTTCCCCTCGCCGCCTGATGGCAACGCGGACCTCCAGGGCGTGTCCGGCCGGCTGACGAGGGCGAGGAAGTGGAGAGTGTGCAGGAGCAGCCCGTACAGGAAACCCCTCCGCGCCGATTGGAATGGCACGGAGGGCATTTCCGAGAGGCGGCTCGGGTTGTGCGGGACTGGCTCCCGAGGAGGGTTTCGGGGCCTGGGTCCGATGAGCAGTTCCGGCCGAGCGGGGGTAAGCTCCGCCGGGATCGCTCCGCACTCCCGAGCCCCCTCGCCACCCGCAGTGAGGGGCGTCCCGGGGGTTTCGACTACTCCTCCGCCCGCCGGACAGTCCCCAGAGTCGGCCGCCCGGACAGCCGAGGCGCTCTCCTCCGCCGGCGGGGGAGCGCCCTGACTGGAGGCAACCATGTTCCAGACGCAGAATACATCCCAGTAAAAGACAGGCAACTCCCTCAGAGAGGCGTGGCTAACGGACTCGATCGGGAGCTGCGTGTCGTCTTGAAGGCAGTGACACTGGCGGAAAAAATACGTCGCCAGCGCACACCATCTGGGAGGATGCTCGACGTACAGGTATATCTGCAGGGCCCGAAGGCGGAGAGTCACAGCCTGGGTGTGGACGCACACCAGCAACTGACCGCCCTCCTCAATCGAGAGACTCAGGACCGCGGCAGAGACCCAGTGTTTCCTCCTGCCCCAGAAGAAATCGACGAGTTTCTTCTGGATCTTGGTGGCAAATACAGGGGGTGGGGCCAGAGTGACCATCCGGTACTACAACATGGAGGCCACCAGTTGGTTTATGACCAACGCTCGGCCCCTGTAGGAAAGCACTCGGAGCAGTCCTGTCCAGCGCCCCAGCCGTGTGGTGACTTTCGCCTCCAACTCCTGCCAGTTTGCCGGCCAGGCTTCCTCAGCGGGGCTAAGGTGGACTCCCAGATAAAGGAGGTGCGTGGTGCTCCACGCAAAAGGTGTCATCTCCTCTGGCAGGGAGTCCACCCGCCACTGACCAACCAGGAGTCCGGAACATTTCTCCCAATTGATCCTCGCGGAGGACACAGCAGAAAAGATTTGCTGGCAGTCACGCATCCTTCGCAAGTCAACGGGATCTGTGACCACGAGGAGCACGTCGTCTGCGGAAGCCGAGAGGACGACTCTATGGCCGGCTCACGCAGAGTCAATCCCGTCAACCTCCTGCAAATGTGGCCTGAGTCCAAAAGTGCGCAGTGTCCCGAAAAGGTTTTTGTGATCCACCCTGTCGAACTCCTTCTCCTGATCGAGGGAGAGAAAGGCGACCAACTGACCAGTCCTCTGGGAAAGATGGATCAGGTCCCAGAACAGGTGGATGTTGTCCTGGATGGACCGGCCCGGGACCGTGTAGGACAGGTCGGGGTGGATCATGTGGGCCACCATGAAGCCCAGGCGGGTAGACATAGCCCGGGCAAAGATATTATAATCCGTGCTGAGGAGGGAGACCGGACGCCAGTTTTTAAGCAGGCGGAGATCGTCCCTCTTCGGCAGCAGGACGACGACCGCCGGGGCATCTCCCCGGTCGCCAGGCTTTCCCCCAGGACCCGCGCATAATCGTCCCCCAGGATGTCCCAGAACGCCCTGAGGAACTCCACGGTCAACACATCCAACCTTGGGGATTTGCCCCTCGAGAGCTGGTGGTGGGCGCCGGTCAGCTCTGCTCACGTGAGCGGAGCCTCCAATACTTCGGCGCCCTCCAGGCTGACTTGCGGCTGGTCCTCCCACAAAACTCTGCGTGCATCCTCGCTGGACGGATCCGGAGAGAACAACGCACTGCAATAAGTACGGTCCAGGAGGCCCATTCTCTCCGGATCCGTGATGGAGGATCCGCCGTCGGCCAGCAGCTCGACGAGCTGCTTACGCACCCCCGCCATTTTTCCATCGAGTAGAAGAAGGGTGAGGCGCGGTTCAAATCTTCCAGAATCTGGATCCGCGACCTCACGTACGCGCCTCGGGACCCTATGAGCTGCAGGTCCCTCAGCGCGCCCTACTTCTCTTTGTACACCTGCCACAGGGCCAGGTCCATGATGGCATGACCGAGGCGGGACACCAAGTCTCTTGGTCGACCCCTTCACGTACTCCTGACAGAAGACGCGGATGTGAGTCTTACCCACATCCCACCACAGCCTCAAGGAGGGGAAGCCCCCCTGCTTCCTTCTCCAGTCGGCCCAGAATCGACAGAACGAGTCCCGGAACCGCTCGTCCTCAGCAGCCAGTTGTTAATGTGCCAGTACGCAGATCCCACCAGCGTGCGGAGCGGAAAGAACTCTGCCCACACCAAGTGGTGGAGCATGGCACCAGCCACCTGAAGGCCGCCGAGCCGCGTGAGACGTACGCCTGCGAAAAGTAGAGGCGGTCGTTTCGCGACCCTCCTCCTCCAGACCGCCATGTGAAGGCGCTGGAGTCGGGATGCAGATTCTGCCAGACGTCCACCAAGTTAAGGGAGCTGATCAGTCCCCTCAACTTCTCCACCGACGCTTGGCCGTGCTGGGGACTGAAGCGATCCCCCACCTCGAGGGTGCAATTAAAATCCCACCCCCCCCCCCGAGGATGATGCACTCGCTGCTATCGATGGAGCTCAAGAGAGCAGACACTTCTTCAAAGAAGCGCGCTTGCAACGCGCCGGGCCTGGGCGCGTACACGTTCACAAAGTGGAGCAGCACGGTCCCCAGGCGAATGGCGTGGTGGAGCAAGCAGCCCGGCACTAGCTCCTTGACCCCCAAGATCTCCGGCTGAAAGGTTGGGGCCAACAAGATAGCCACCACATTAGAAATAGGGGTGAGGTGACTCATGTAGAACCCACCCTGCCACTCCAGGAGCCAGGTGGCTTCATCTCCCGGAACGGTGTGGGATTCCTGCGGAAAGCTCACCGCGTATCTCCCTTCCCTGAGGACTGAGAGATTGGCAAATCTGCGGTGAGACCCCCTGCTGCCATTGATGTTGAGGCAGCAGGGGGAACACATTAAAACGGCGCCTCTCAACCAGTTTCACGTCCGCGCGCTTGCCCGCTATCTTAAGGGTGGCACGGACGGACTGGATGATCAGCGCCAGATTCGACCAACGGTCGAGGGCCAGCTGAACTTGATTGCGGCAACCCCTGCAAACCGCGAGGAAATCCCGGAGTTCCGCCGTGGGGATGAGAGGAGATTCAGTGGGAGGCACGAGAGACTCCACCACCTCACTGGCGATGGAATCAAGATCATCCTCCGTGCCCCGCACCGAATCCCCATCCTCCTCAGGGTCATCACCGCCACTGGCCGACACACCCACCACACACTGTGGGGCGGACGTCCCGGCAGCGCCAGCTGATCCCGCTTCCATCAGGATCCCACCCCCAGGATCGATGGCGGAGGAGTCCTCTCTTTGTTCTATTGTGAAACTGGAGCCTGTGGGCGCCAGCAGTTCAGGAAACCCCTCACCTCCATCCCCAGGCCAATGAGTGGTCCAGTGGAGACAGGCGTTCCCGACTCCAGAAATCCAGCCGGAGCCGAGACCTGAGGAGGCGGAGGGAGGAGGCCATCTCCCCCTCCGCCAGCACCCACAGGCCCAGCAGATGGGGCAGCGTTCTCGGTTACAACCGGGTCGGGTGTATCCTGGTTGGTGGCGGACTCCAGCTGGGAGGGCCGACACTTTGAGGCCCCGCCCTCCCCTTTACTCAGGGCACCCGACCCAGTGGCAGTGGCAGAATGGCTGGCGTCCCCAGGCTCCTCCACCACAAGCACGGCTCCACTGGCTTCCCCTGGAGGGGTCACATGTACAGGTGTCTCCCCCTCCACTCCATCCTGAGGAATAGGGATCTCCTGCCCAGACTTTGTGGCCTTGGTGGTGGCGTTACGGGAAACCTGGGGACCCGAAACCGGAGACAGCTCACCTTCAACAGATGGGCCCTGCGCCTCAGGGCCCCTTGTCACCTCTGTGGAAGGCTGCCTTCTCCTCTTTTTCCCAGTTGGGTGCGGAGGCTCAGAGACCTCCATATTATCAGAGGCCTCCACCTCAGCACTCACCTTTTTTTTATTCACCCTGTGCCTGAGCCCAGCCCTGGGGCAAGTTGACTCCCCGAGATCGGGCTTTGTGCTGAGCTCAGACTCGGGTAGTGTCTCTGTGTCCAGGGGACGCGCCTCTCGATGTTTATTTCTCCTCCGTGCCTTCCTTCCACTTGGACGGTCACCCCCTCCCTGCCGGAGGCCGTGAAAACCACAGCCTCCGGTACCGACTGTATGGTATCTGGTAGAGGAGTAGGGGGGTGGGAGGAGGTGCAGCGGTGCCACCCTGGGCCGCCGATTTGGAGTTGGCAGGAGGGAGGTTGGGGCAGTTCTTACGAACATGGCCCACCCCCTTACAGACATGGCACCGCACCCCGTCCAAGGTCCAGAAGACGCAGTAGGCCATCCCCTGGAACTCTACATTAAAGTGGCCCTCTGTAACCTCCTCCCACGCCAGCTGCATGAATAACTGGCGGCGGAAGGAGCACACATGTCAGAGGCTGTTCTCCCGAAGACCGAGCAGGACTGGGATGAGCCCCGTCTTTACCTGCCCCAGACGGTGCAGGTGGGGAAGGAGGAGCTCACCAGGAATGAAGGGCGGGACATTGGATAGAGTGAGCCTTTACACAGTGGCCTCCAGTTGGTCCACTGGCAGGAAGGTCCGCCCACGGTGAGCCCCTTGCTCAGAGCCAGGGACACCGCCCGCTCGGTCTTCAGGAATAACACTGCTTTCCCGTACATTTTAGAGGCTGCAACAATGGCCGAAGGGCCGACAACCTCGGCCATTGCTTTCACACATGCCTCTATAGTCATGTTCGGTTGGATGTATCTATTGACCCCATATTTCGATGTTAATAAAGCAAACGGCGACGGGGCAACAGGTGCAGCTGCAGCAGCCGCAGCAGCATATGTACGGGAAGGCCGCGCCACCGGCGAAGGAGGGCTTGCCATGGGGTCTAAGAGCCACGCCCACCCCCAAGAAACAAAGCAAATTTACAATTGAAACAATAAACAAACAAACTGAAAACAAAGTGGAGTGGGAGTTGAGGATGATAGGGGTAAGAAGGTAAAAGAAAATAGGAGGATAGATAACTGAGGCGACTGAGTGGAGGAAGGGAGAGAAAGGCTGACAGGGATGTTTGATCCAACTGCCAGTTGGAGCACCTTTGTAACAATTAGTCCAAAACTGTTTGTTGTCTTCTAGTTGGGGGAGGCTTCTTCGCCCGGGATGGCTGAAGCCGCCCGGTACTCTCCTCTTCTGCTTTTAACAAAAAAAGTCTTCCCCAGGCAACTCCAGCTGTCCCGAGCAGGTAATTGGGGTGGGAACGGAGCTCCCTGTGTGCAAGCACCAATACAAATACAGGGGCCCCCTACTGGATTTGGCAGCCCCGCCCAAGTCTTCCGGCCTCTTCTCTCTCCCCCCAAACAGTCCAAACTTAAGTTCCAGAGATGTAGAGGAAAGGATAGCGAAGATGATTCTCGACAGGAGCGAGAGTAACAGGGTAGTTGTTTTGGGGGACTTTAACTTTCCAAATATTGACTGGAAATACTGTAGTTCGAGTACATTAGATAGGTCAGTTTTTGTCCAGTGTGTGCAGGAGGGTTTTCTGACACAGTATGCAGACAGGCCAACCAGGGGCGATGCCACATTGGATTTGGTACTGGGTAATGGACCCGGCCAGGTGTTAGATTTAGATGTAGGTGAGCACTTTGGTGATAGTGATCACAATTCGGTTAGGTTTACCTTAGCGATGTGCAGGGACAGGTATATACCACAGGGCAAGAATTATAGCTGGGGGAAAGGAAATTATGATGCGATTAGGCAAAATTTAGGATGCGTAGGATGGGGAAGGAAACTGCAGGGGATGGGCACAATCGAAATGTGGAGCTTATTCAAGGAGCAGCGACTGCGTGTCCTTGATAAGTATGTACCTGTGAGGCAGGGAGGAAGTTGTCGAGCGAGGGAGCCGTGGTTTACTAAAGAAGTTGAAGCGCTTGTCAAGAGGAAGAAGAAGGCTTGTGTTAGGATGAGACGTGAAGGCTCAGTTAGGGCGCTTGAGCGTTACAAGCTAGCCAGGAAAGATCTAAAGGGAGAGCTATGAAGAGCGAGGAGAGGACACGAGAAGCCATTGGCGGATAGGATCAAGGAAAACCCTCAGGCTTTCTATAGGTATATCAGGAATAAAAGAATGACTAGAGTTGGATTAGGGCCAATCAAGGATAGTAGTGGGAAGTTGTGTGTGGAATCAGAGGAGATAGGGGAAGCGTTAAATGAATATTTTTCGTCAGTATTTACAATAGAGAATGAAAATGTTGTCGAGGAGAATACTGAGATACAGATTACTAGGCTCGATGGGATTGAGGTTCACAAGGAGGAGGTGTTAGCAATTTTGGGAAGTGTGAAAATAGATAAGTCCCCTGGGCCAGATGGGATTTATCCGAGGATTCTCTGGGAAGCCAGGGAGGAGATTGCAGAGCCTTTGTCCTTGATTTTTATGTCGTCATTGTCGACAGGAATAGTGCCGGAAGACTGGAGGATTGCAAATGTGCCCTTGTTCAAGAAGGGGAGTAGAGACAGCGCTGGTAATTTTAGACCTGTGAGCCTTACTTCGGTTGTGGGTAAAATGTTGGAAAAGGTTATAAAGGATAGCATTTATAATCATCTTGAAAAGAATAAGTTCATTAGAGATAGTCAGCACGGTTTTGTGAAGTGTAGGTCGTGCCTCACAAACCTTATTGAGTTTTTCGAGAAGGTGACCAAACAGGTGGATGAGGGTAAAGCAGTGGATGTGGTGTATATGGATTTCAGTAAGGCGTTTGATAAGGTTCCCCACGGTAGGCTATTGCAGAAAATACGGAAGTATGGGATTGAAGGTGATTTAGAGCCTTGGATCAGAAGTTGGCTAGCTGAAAGAAGACAGAGGGTGGTGGTTGATGGCAAATGTTCATCCTGGAGTTTAGTTACTAATGGTGTACCGCAAGGATCTGTTTTGGGGCCACTACTGTTTGTCATTTTTATAAATG
The DNA here is from genome assembly GCF_036365525.1 of Heterodontus francisci. NCBI lineage: Eukaryota > Metazoa > Chordata > Chondrichthyes > Heterodontiformes > Heterodontidae > Heterodontus > Heterodontus francisci. Next base: position 136,264 of record NW_027140506.1, on the reverse strand, counting down.
ACCTGGATGAGGGTGTAGAAGGGTGGGTTAGTAAATTTGCGGATGACACGTAGGTCGGTGGAGTTGTGGATAGTGCCAAAGGATGTTGTAGGTTACAGAGGGACATAGATAGGCTGCAGAGCTGGGCTGAAAGATGGCAAATGGAGTTTAATGCTGAAAAGTGTGAGGTGATTCACTTTGGAAGGAGTAACAGGAATGCAGAGTACTGGGCTAATGGGAAGATTCTTGGTAGTGTAGATGAGCAGAGAGATCTTGGTGTCCAGGTACATAAATCCCTGAAGGTTGCCACCCAGGTTAATAGGGCTGTTAAGAAGGCATATGGTGTGTTAGCTTTTATTATTAGGGGGATCGAGTTTCGGAGCCACGAGGTCATGCTGCACCTGCACAAAACTCTGGTGCGGCCGCACCTGGAGTATTGCGTGCAGTTCTGGTCACCAAATTATAGGAAGGATGTGGAAGCTTTGGAAAGGGTGCAGAGGAGGTTTTCTAGAATGTTGCCTGGTATGGAGGGAAGGTCTTACGAGGAAAGGCTGGGGGACTTGAGGTTGTTTTCGTTAGAGAGAAGGAGGAGGAGAGGTGACTAATAGAGACAAATAAGATAATCAGAGGGTTAGATAGGTTGGATAGTGAGAGTCTTTTGCCCCGGATGGTGATGACAATCACGAGGGGACATAGCTTTAAGTTGAGGGGTGATAGATATAGGACAAATGTTAGAGGTAGTTTGTTTACTCAGAGAGTAGTAGGGGCGTGGAACGCCCTGCCTGCAACAGTAGTGGACTCGCCAACATTAAGGGCATTTAAGTGGTCATTGGAAAGACATATGGATGAAAATGGAATAGTGTAGGTCAGATGGTTTCACAGGTCGGCGCAACATCGAGGGCCGACCGTTCTGTACTGCGCTGTCATGTTCTATGTTCTACCTCTCTCCACTTTCTCCAGTCTCCACTCTGCAGTTGCTGCAGCACAGGTGCAGCTGCTCCCCCTGATTGCTGGCAGGAAGTGCTTCAAATTGCCCAGCCAATCCCAGTGTTGTACCTGTCCTGGGAGTGTTTGATGGGGACAGTGCAGAGGGAGCTTTACTCTGTATCTAACCCCATGCTGTACCTCTTCTGGGAGTGTTTGATGGGGACAGTGTAGAGAAAGATTTACTCTGTATCTAACCCCATTTTTTCCTCTTTTTTCTTTCCTTTCCCCCGTTTTTTAAACTTGTGTTGAACTGAACAGTTTCGAGGCAGCTTGAATCTGTATCTAAGCTGTGCTGCCCCTGCCATAAACTTCAGCACAAATAAAATTCCTATCCAAACTCGCACCAAGTTAAAGGCCTGCTCAAGTCACAAACAAAAACCCGACCTGAATCCGACGGAGCCATATGGGACCCGAGCCCGACCCGGCCCAGGTCCCTCCATTTTCCCCCGAGACCGACCCGACCCGACCCAAGCCCAAAGGTCGAGTTCGGAAGAATGGCCCGACACATGTCATCGGGTCCCATCGGGTTCGGGTCGGGTAACAGGCCTTCCCACCAAGTCCCGTTGATCCATCACTACTATGCTCACTGGCTTACGTTGGTTCCTGGTCCAGTAATGCCTCGATTTTAAAATTCTCATCCTAGCTTTCTGACCCAACTCATTCCGAACTACTCAGAAATGAAACTGCCTCCTCAAAATACTAAATGTTGGTTTGTTTGAGGGAACACCTTCACATCACGGACTGCTGTGGTTCAGGATGAAGGCCCACCATTTTCTCATGGCAACCAGGGATGGGGAAGTAATGCTGGCCTTCCTTGTCAGTATCACCCATATCCTGAGAACGGATAGACAGGAAATAAAATAGGAATAAAATCAATGTGTTTGTAATTGACTGATTGAAACCAGACGAGGTCTGTGATCAGAGAGAGATGTTATAATCCAATAAACAAATTGTCAACACAATTTACCTCACCAACCCCTTGTGCTTGTCTTTCTCCTGTTGTCTTCATCAGAAAACAAGTAACGATTAATCTCGGGATTAAAAACTGCTGAATGTCAATTGTACACATGAGATACGTACTCAATGGTTTCTGTTATCAGACAGTCAGAGAATCACACAGCACAGGAGGAGACTATTTAACAAATCGTACCGGTTCCAGCTCTTTGAAGGAGATTTCCCAATTATTCCTCTCCCCTGTTCTTTTCTCCCAGTCCAGTAAATCACCCTGTTAGTATTGATCCAATTCCCGACTGAAAGCTTCTGTTAAATCTGCTTCCACAACCCTTTCAGGAAGTGAATTCCAAATCATAAACACTCGCTGTGTAAAGAAAAGAAAATCTCCTCATCTCTCCTCTGTTTGTTTGTTAATCAACATTAAACTGTGTTCTCTGGTTACTGAACCTTCATCCAGTGAAACCAGATTCTCCTTATTTATTCTAGAAAAACACATCATCATTTTCAGCCCCTCGATTAAATCTCCCTTTTATCTTCTCTGCTCTAAGGAGAACAATCTCATCTTCTCTCCGCATAACTGAAGTCCCTCATCCCTGTTACCATTCTAGTATATTACCTAGGCACCATATCCAAGGCCTTGGAATCCTTCATAAAGTGTGGTGTCCAGAATGGGACACAATATTCCAGCTGAGGCTTAAACAGTCATTTATCTAGTCTTAGCAGAATGTTCTTGTGTTGTTTTTTTTAATTCTTTGCTTCTAGTTATAATTCTAACGATCCCCTATGCCTTTTTAAATCCTTCACCACTTGTCCAGCCACCATTGAAGATGTCTGTACATACACGCCCAGACTCTGTGCTCCTGTACCATCTTTTAAATGGTGCAGTTCAGTTTCTATTCACTCCCCTTATTATCCCTCACAAAATAATCACTTCCCCAGTACTATGTGTTAAATTTCATTCACCATGTGTATTCTCATTTCTCCATCAGACTGTCCATGTCCTCATTAATCCTGCTTCTGTCTGCCACACTAGTGACAGCATTTATGATTTACATGTCATCTGCAAGAGTTGAAATTATGTTTTTGTTTTACTCTAAGTCTATGTCATTTATATATTTATCTATATGTCAGGACGAGCACTGTTTCTAATATCGACCCCTGAGATACAGCACTGTATTCTCCCCCTCCCCCAGTCTGAACAATGTCTGTTCACCACTTTTCGCTGCTTTCTCTCCCTGAGTCAGTATCATATCCACACTATCACTCTCACAATAATCCATGTGTTACATTTTTCATAACAAGTCTATGAAATGTCATTTGATTACAGGTCTTTTGAAAGTCTATATACATAACACTAAACACACTATCCTCATCAGCTCTCACAGTTCTGTCATCAACGAACTTGATCAGGATTATCAGACATGATTTTCCATTAACCTATCCAGCCTGTTTGTCAATTATTATCCCATGTTTTTCCAAGGATTATATATTTTTGTACTGGGTTATGGCCTCTAGAAATTTCCAACCACCGACATTAAACTGACTGGTCAGTAGTTGCAGGGTTTATCTTATCTCTCCTTTTTAACACAGGATGTAACATTTACAACCCTTCAGTCCTCTGTCACCACTCCCATATCCAAGGAGGATTGGAAGATTCTGGCCAGTGCCTTTGGTATTTCCACCATTCCTTCCCTCAGCAACCGTCACTCATCCCATCCAGACCAGCTAAATGTTCTACGTTATTGTGGTACAAAAGTACTGGATTGAAAGGGGTTAACTCAACCTGTTTGTTCAGTGACTGTAATTAATGTCAGTCTCTTTGGACACTAATTGTGTCACTGGAGGGTTTCCCTCTTCTATTAATAAGGGTCTTCATTTAATGTCTCACCCATAATGTCAGCTGGTGCATCAAACCCGGCACTAACAGGGATCAGCAGCTCCAGAGAGAGGGAGTGGATAGATCAGAATCTGTGAGCAGTAGATTGGAATGTTACAACAATGGGTCAGAATCTGAGAACAATAGATTGGAATGTTATAACAATGGACAGCAGGAGTTTCTCCTCTTGGTTTGGTTTAGTTACTGCAGATTATACTTGGCTAACATTAGAATGGCGGATCTATTATGCACTGAAGATGATTCAAACAATTTACTATCCTTTCCTCGCTATTATTGGTGTCCCCGGTAAGTCTCTGTATCCAACTATTAGATTCATAAACCATATTTCAGTGAATTAGGGTTCTTGTCATTTAAATCGTGAGAAGACTGAATCCATTGTCTTCACTTTCTGTCACAAACTCTGTTCCCTCTCCACGATCTGTAATCCCCTCACTGAGGCTGAACCAGGAAGTTTACAGCCTCTGGTATCTTTAATGCTGAGCTCAGTTGATCCCCATATTAACTCCACCTCCAACCCTACATATTGATACAGCCAGGTTATGAGGGTTCACAGTCGGTCCTCTTGTCCTTCCTCTTATTTGACCGCAATCGTGTTTGTTCTTTTTTAACCGTGGATGTATTTACCATTTTTGTGATGTTTTACTTTTTACCTTTGGTGTAATAGTGAAGGAACCAATCGGAAAGGTTTTCTTGAGTTTAACCATGAAAGAGGTGAGTTTAATACACTTAATATCTAAACCCAATCAAAATAAAATAATAAAAACATACGTTATGCATTTATGCTGTCACTGACCCAAGAATCTCACGTACACAAATAGATTACAGAATAAGAAATAAAATCGTGGCTGGATTAGAGTCCAGAATAAATCAACGGTCGAATTTGAATGCGGAATGCAGGCTCAAAGACAGGATTCTTGTTAGTGTGGAGGAACAGAGGGATCTTGGGGTCCATGTCCATAGATCGCTCAAAGTTGCCACCCAAGTTGATAGGGTTGTAAAGAAGGCGTATGGTGTGTTGGCTTTCATTAACAGGGGGATTGAGTTTAAGAGCCACAAGGTTATGCTGCAGCTCTATAAGGCCCTGGTTAGACCACACTTGGAATATTGTGTTCAGTTCTGGTCGCCTCATTATTGGAAGGATGTGGAAGCTTTAGAGAGAGTGCAGAGGAGATTTACCAGGCTGCTGCCTGGACTGGAGGGCATGTCCTACGAAGAAAGATTGAGGGAGCTAGGGCTTTTCTAATTGGAGCGAAGAAGGATGAGATGTGACTTGATAGAGGGGTACAAGATGATGAGAGGCATAGATAGAGTGGATAGTCAGAGACTTTTTCCCAGGGTGGAAAGGGCTATCACCAGAGGGCATAATTTTAAGGTGATTGGAGGAAGGTTTCGGGGAGATGTCAGAGGTAGGTTCTTTACACAGAGAGTGGTGGGTGTGATGAATGCGCTGCCAGCGGTGGTAGTAGAAGCAAATACATTAGGGGCATTTAAGCGACTCTTGGATAGGTACATGGATGATAGTAGAATGAAGGGTAGGTAGTTAGATGGATCTTAGAGTAGGTTAAAGGTTCGGCACAACATCGTGGGTCGAAGGGCCTGTACTGTGCTGTACTGTTCTATGTTCTATGTTCGAAAACATAATATGCAGTCTGTGAGGTTTGATAAATCCCTGATCTTCCGGCTGAAGTTGTACTCTTGAAGTCTTTGGCTGGTCGAAGTGCCCGTTGTGACTGATCCACATGGTTCAGGATTTTCTTGAAGGCAGACTGGTAGGTGGCCTTTTTACCCTCGTGCCTCAGTCTGTAGCAATCTGTAGGATTGGAGGGTCCACAGTCGCTGATGGTTTTCAAACTTGTGATGTCATCTGGTGAGAGACAGAAAGAGAACGGGGCTTGGGGTTGGGGGGTGGCAAGGGGAGGGGGGAAGGAGACCACCCTTCTGCTTCTGCCAGTTTCAATCACTGGTTTGTCTGTCTTTGTCCAGGGGAAACTGCCAGCTTTCACAGAGATGGTCAGACGGTCTCATGGCTGCCTCAATATATTTTCTGGAGCCTTCTAATGAGATTCAAGGTGAGGAGTTGCCATCTCCCTAGGGCTCAGGATGCCATTGTTGACACTTGGAGTTGTTTACGCTTTCAAGGTCAGTGTGTCAGGATGTCCTTGAATTCCATGCTAATGAACGCAATCTTAGCAAATTCAGTCTCAAGAGCAAGCCATTATTTTGGGTCCAGGCTCATCAGACATGTGTCTCCTGTTGGAGACGTTGGAATGTGAAAAGGTGCTTCAGATACAAATTGCAGTGGCCATCTTGGCTGCCAGTTTCTTGCAGGATTTTTTCCATTAAAACTTTAATGTAAGTTTCCAACTGATGAATTAAAATTCCTCATTGGCGTATCGTGTTTCCTTGACACCAATAACACCTCTTTAATATGTGCCTCAGCCTACCAGCTGCGTAAACCCTCATCGTGACATTGTTAAATCCACACTTGACTCTTCCAATTCTATCCTGGTCACCTTCCAATTATAAATCCATAAAATGATGTGAACTGCACAGATGGCCACTTTTATTGTGGTCCGCACAGTGTCCCATGTTGGGCAGGGATCTAGCCTGGGTGCCATGTATGTGTTGTTAGTGTGAGGAGGCGTTAGTACTGATGTCAGTCAGCCCTTTTGGCAGGATTGATGTACGATTTTGAAACTTGCTCTGTGCATGTCCACTGACCACCTGTGTAAGTCACTCTCAGCTGAGCATTCATTCAGCAGCATGAGGAAACACCGCACCTCCACCCCCCCACCCCCCCACCCACCCCCCCCCCCCCCCCACATCCCCACCACCACCCCCCAAAGTTATTTTATAGGATCAGGCATCCAACTTACAGGTGAGGGGCTTTAGACTTAGTTCTGTTATTGTAACGTTAGTGGAGGTGCTGTGGATGGTTTTCTGGAGGTTGTGTTGTGAGCTGCTGCAGACATTCAGGGAGAACAGAGGATATGGTGACCCAACACTGGACGAGGTATTGGGATTGTAGTTAAAGTGTCTCTGGGTCTGACTCATGACCAACAAATGGAGTAGAGGCTGCAGAGTGGGGAGTCTCTGTAAAGAGAAAAGAGGAGGGGGCTCTGCCCTACCCACCTGGGGTGTTCCAAGGGCACTTTTTCTACCTACACCTAACCCAGGAGCAGTGTGTGCGGTGACTCTGATTCAATAAGGAGGTGGTCATAGAGCTGTGTCAACTCCCGTAACACGACCTGGAGCCTCACACCAGGGTGGGGACGGAGCTGTCAGTGGCCGTTAAAGTCACAGTTCCATTGATCTTCACTGCATCCGGATCATTCCCCAGGCAGCAGTGGGCGGCATATCCAACAGATTCACAGAGAGTCAGAGTCGTTTACGAAATAGGAGGAGGCCATTCGGCCCGTCTGTACCAGCTCTCTGTGGAACAATCGAGTCAGTCCCACTCCCCCGCTCAATCCCCGTATCCCTGCAAGTTCATTTCCTTCAGATGTCCATCCGGTTTCCTTTTGAAATCATTGATTGTCTCAGCTTCCACCACACTCACGGGCTGTGAATTCCAGCTGATTAACATCCACTGTGTAAAAAAGTTCTTCCTCATATTCCCCCTGCATCTCTTACCCAAAACCTTCCATCTGTGTCCCCTAGTCCGTGTTTCATCAGTTAATGGGAACAATGTTTCCTTGTCTATCTTCTCTAAACCGATCATAATCTTGTAGACTTCTATCAAATCTCTCTCAATCTCCTTTACTCCAGGGAGAGCAACTCCATCTTCTCCAAACTAACCTTGTAACTAAAATACCCCAATCCCTGGAAGCATTCTAGTAGAATCATAGAAAGTTAAGGCACAGAAAGCAGCCACTTGGCCCATCTTGTCTGCGCCAGCCAGAAAATGATCCATCTATTCTCATCCCATCTTTCAGCATTTGGTGCGTAGAGCTGCAGATAACAGCACTTAAGGTGGATATCCAGACTATGTTTGAATGAGTTGAGGGTTTCTGACTCAACTACCCTTTCAGGTAGTGAATTGCAGACCCAGCACCACCCTCATCTCCTTTCTGATCTTTCTACCAATCACTTTAACTCTATTCCCCCTCTTCGATGTTATGGTGAATAGATTCTTCACCTCCACTCTATCCAGGTCCTTTACAATTTTGTGCATTTCAATCAGATCACCCCTCAGCCTTCTCTGTTTCAAGGAGAACAACCCCAGCCTATCTAATCTTTCTACATAGCTGCAGTTTTCCAGTCCTGGCAACATCCTCGTAAATCTCCTCTGTACCCTCTGGAGTGCAATTACATCCCTTCTGTACTGAGCTGACCAGAACTATGCACAGTACTCAAGTTGTGGCCTAACCCATGAGTTATACAGCCCCAGCCTAACCTCCCTGTTCTTGTATTCTGTACCTGGGCTGATAAAGGAAAGCATTCCATATGCCACGTTGTCGAACACTCCTGCTATCTTCAGGGATGTGTGGAAATTCAATCCAGGGTCCCTCACTTTCTCTACACTTCTCAGTATTTTGCCATCAATCCTGTATTCCTTTGCCTGGTTTCACCTCCCTAAATGCATCAGATCATACTTCTGCAAGTTGAATTCATTTTGCCACGTTTCTGCCCATCTGACCAGGCCATCACTATCTTTCTGTCGTCTGCAGCTACCCTCCTCACCGGCTACCACATGGTCAATCTTTGTGTCATCTGCAAACGTCTTGATAATGCCCCCTACATTTAAGTCCAACTCATTAATATCGACCACAAAAAGTGAGGGATCCAGTACTGAGCCCTGCGGAACGCCACTGGAAACAGCCTTCCAGTCTCTAAAACAACCGTCAACAAATACCCTTTCTTTCCTGCCACTGAGTCAATCTTGTATCCACCTTGATGCATTTCCCTGGATCCCGTGGGATTTTATTTTGTTTTTCGAGATACAGCACTGAAACAGGCCCTTCGGCCCACCGAGTCTGTGCCGACAATCAATCACCCATTTATACTAATCCTACATTAATCACATATTCCTACCACATCCCCACCTGTCCCTATATTTCCCTACCACCTACCTATACTAGGGGCAATTTATAATGGCCAATTTACCTACCAATCTGCAAGTCTTTTGGCTTGTGGGAGGAAACCGGAGCACTCGGAGGAAACCCATGCAGACACAGGGAGAATTTGCAAACTCCACACAGGCAGTACCCAGAATTGAACCCGGGTCGCTGGAGCTGTGAGGTTGCGGTGCTAACCACTGCGCCACTGTGCCACCCCAATCTGATTTTCTGAACCAGTCTGCCATGTAGGACATTGTCAAAAGTCTTGCTACCATCCAAGTAGACCACATCAACTGCACTCCCCTCATTTATCTTCCTTGTTACTTCTTCAAAAAATTCGACCAAGTTGGTCAAACAAAATCTTCCCTTAACAAATCCATACTGACTATCCTAAAATAAATAGAGGTGGTGAGTACAGAAGAAGGCAAGTTATTGTGAACCTTTATAAAGCTCTGGTTAGGCCCCAACTGGAGTGCTGCATCCAGTTCTGTTCACCACACATTAGGAAGGATGTGAGTGTCCTTGACAGGGTGCAGAGGAGATTTACCAGAATCGTTCCAGGGATGGAGGATTTTAGCTACAAGGTTACTCTTGAAAAGCCTATATTATTTTCCTTGGAGTAAAGTAGATTGAGGGGAGATTTGATAGAGGTATACATGATGATGACTTGTTTGGAAAAGGTAGAAGGGAAAAGATGTTTCCATTAGTTAATGGTACAAGGGCCAGAGTTCAGGTGGTGGAACAGAGATACAGGGGGATGTGATGAACAACTTTTTTACACAGCGAGTGGGAATGGCCTCGAAAGTCACTGCCTACGAGGGTGGTGGAAGGAGTGATGGTGAATGATTTCAAAAGGATATTGGATGGACACGTGAGGGAAATAAACTTGCAGGAATATGGAGACAGAGCTGGGGAATGAGACTGACTGGCTTTATCTCGGAAGAGCTGGCATGGACTCGATGGTTTGAGTGGCCTCATTCTGTGCTCAAATGACTATGACTCTCTGACAGGGGATTACAATTACTACTGCTTTCCTATACTGGGAAAGTTTATCATGGACTGGGCAGTATCACCCGTGATGTAAGTGGCCAGAACGTGGTTACTAAATGTCCTTCACAAACAGAGGAAATCAGTTCAGACCCACTCACAATTCTGGAGTCATTCACAATGGTGAGTAGTTTCTCCTGGTTTTCTCTACACAGGACAGCAACCAGGCTTTTCACTGTGTCCTCCACCTCCATGTGGAAAATCTTGCCAGTGTTAGGTGGGATAAGGCGCGTTACCTGGGCGACAGCTTTCTTCAGTTGTACTGCTTCTTCCGTGCTCTTTTCAGTCCAACCGGGTTAAAACTGGTCAATATCACCATTAGGTAGTTCATAAAGTGGAGTCACAGTCTCTGCAAATCGAGGGATGAAGGTCCACTAATACCCGACCAGCCTGAATATAGGGCACTGGGCAGTCTTTGAGGTGGACAGTTGTAGATGCTGGATGGTCTCGACCTGATGTTGGTCTGGGCTGATGCTGGATGATCCAATCTGGACACCTAGAATGGTGACACAACCTTGCACCAGCTGGGCCTTACGTGGATGGTCTTTTCGTCCAGCTCCCAAAGTAACTGCAGTAGTTCCTGTGAAAGGGTTAAATGTGTGGACACGGTCTGTGGTGATGAGGAGGAGATCATTGACATATTGCACAAAGCAGGAAGACTGTGAAAAGCTCAGAAGGCCCCCGGTTATACGTTTGTGGAAAATAGTGGGGTTATTGTGGAACTCCTTGTGACCGACATGTCCAGAGGTATCTCTGGTCCTCAGAAGTGAATGTGAATTTAAATTGTTTCTCTAGTTTTACTGGGATACTCCAATAACCATTAGAGATATCCAGGGTGATGAGGACAGCCCTGCCGCAGGAAATCCGGGAGAGTAGGGTGGGGGTCTCTCAGACAACTGGATTCACGTAGGAGTGAATGAGCTGAGTTTGAGGCTGCAGAGAGGGGAAGCTTTGTAAAGAGGGAGGAGGAGGGGTCTCTGCCCGACCCACCCCGGGTTTTCCAAGAGCAAAAAGAGCAGTGGTTCTCATACCAAACCCTGGGGAAAAACACTGTATACTCCCAGCGAGTCTGAACAACAACCTTTCACCACTTCTCTCTGTTTACTGTTCCTTAGCCAATTTTATATCCACACTGTCTCTATCCCTTTAATCCATAGGGTTCAGTTTTCCTAACCTGTCCATTGAATGGCACTTGATCAAACACGTTTTGAAAGTCCATATATATAACTTCAATCACACAACCCTCATCAACCCTCTCCATTGTTTTATCAAAGAACTCCATCAAGTTTACCTCACCACCACCTCTCTCCACTCCTCCACTGTTGTTAAATTATCAGATTGCTTATCCGACATCCAGTACTGCATGAGCAGAAACTTTCTCCAATTAAGTATTGGGAAGACTGAAGCCATTGTTTTCAGCCCCCACTCCAACTCTGTTCCCTTGCTATTGATCCCATCCCTCTCCCGAGTAACACTCTGAGATTCAGACAGTTTATTTGCAACCTTGGTGTCATATTTGGGATAAAATTAATGGGCACATGGACAAATAAGGAAAACCAGCATGTATTTGTTTGGGGAAAATTGTGTTTAACTAAATGGTTGGAATATTTTGAAGAGGTAAAAAGGAAGCTTCGTGAGGGCAATGCTGCTGCTGTGGTATAAATTGAATTCCAAAAGGCATTTGATAAAGTGTTACGCAACAGACCTGTGAGCAAAGTTATAGCTCATCAAATAAAAAGGCCAGTAGCAACATGAAACTAAGCTGGTTGAGTGACAGGAGACAGAGAGTAGTGATTAATGGATGCTTTTCGGGCTGGAGAACAGTTTGCAGTGGAATCAAAACAAAATACTGCGGATGCTGGAAATCAGAAATATAAACAGAAAGTGCAGGAAATACTCAGCAGGTCTGGCAGCATCTGTGGCGAGAGAAGCAGAGTTAATGTTTCAAGTCGGTGACCTTTCATCAGAACTGGCAAAGGTTAGAAATGTAATAGGTTTTAAGCAAATAAAGTGGGGGTTTTGGGGGAAACACAAGTACAGAAAGGTGAGCATTAGAGCGGGGGTGGGGGATGGAGTGTGTTGAAATGATAAGCGAGCGGAAGTTCAGTGTCATGCCTTCTGGACTGAGTGGAGGTGTTCCACAAAGCGGTCACCCAATCTGCATTTAGCCTGCTGCGGTGTTCCAGTGAATAACAACGCCAGCTCAAGGAACAGCACCTCATTGTCCGATTAGGCATTTACAGCCTTCTGGACTGAATATTGAGTTCAACAATTATTTTGTTTTAACATTTTTTGCCATGTGTCGGCCTGAAACTGGATTTGTTATGTTGGTGCTTTTGGCTAGAGCTGTTCATTATTCTATCATTTAACACCCTCTCTGCACTAATGCTTTATCTTTCGCCACACAACAAGCACATTTTCTTTGCCTTTTCCCCAAGACCTGCTCGTCACTTAATCTCTCTGACCCTCTGTTCTATCTGCACCCCTTTTGTTCTCTTTTGCCCCACCCCAGCTTTATTTACTTAAAACCTATTACATTTCTGACCTTTGCCAATTCTGATGAATGGTCACACACCTGAAACGTTAACTTTGTTTATCTCTCCACAGATGCTGCCAGGCCTGCTGAGTATTTCCAGCACTTTTTGTTCATATTTACGGTTTGCAGTGGAGTTCCCCAGGGATCAGTGTTGGGACCCTTTCTCTTACTGACAAATATTAATTACCTAGACCTTGGTGTACAGGGCACAATTTCAAAGTTTGCAGAGGATGCAAAACTTGGAAGCATGGTGAACTGTGAAGAGGATCGTGTAGAACATCAAAAGGACATAGACAAGTTGGTGGAATGGACAGACAGGTGGCAGATGAAGATCAATGTGGAGAAATGTGAAGTGATTCATTTTGGTAGGAAGAACATAGAGAGACAATAGAGAATAAAGGGTGCATTTCTAAAGGGGGTGCAGGAGCAGAGGGACCTGGACGTATATGTGCATCGGTCATTGAAGGTGGCATGACAGGATGAGAGAGCAGTTAATAAAGCATATAGTATCCTGGGCTTTATTAACAGAGGCATGGGATACAAGAGCAAGGAGGTTATTTTGAACTTTGGTAAGACACTAGTTCGGCCTCAGTAGCAGTATTACGTCTAGTTCTGGGCACCACACCTTATCTAACGTGAAGACATTGGAGAGTGTGAAAAAACATTCACAAGAATGGTTCCAGGGATGAAGAATATCAGTTAGGAAGATAGACTGGAGAAGTTGGAACATTTTCCTTAGAGAAGAAAAGGCAGAGAGGAGATTTCAAAAAGTCTGCAAAATTATGAGGTGTCTGGAGAGAGTGGATAGGGAAAAACTGTTGCCATTCCTGAAAGGATCGAAAACGAGAGGGCAAAGAATTAAAGTAATTGGTAAAAGAAGCATAAGTGACATGAGGAACACTTTTTCACACAGCGAGTGGTTAAGGTCTGGAATGCACTGCCTGAGAGTGTGGTGGAGGCATATTCAATCGAGGCATTCAGGAGGAAATTGGACAGCTATCTGAAAAGGAAGATTGTACAGAGTTACAGGGAGAAGGCAGGGGAGTGACACCAGATGAATTGCTCTTTTGCAGAGCCAGTGCAGATACGATGGACTGAATGGCCACCTTCTGTGCTGTAACAATTATATTATTCTGTGACATTCGACCACAAAATGAGCTTCCAACCTCATATTCGTGCCATCACTATGACGACGTATTTCCACCTCAATAACATTGCCCGACTTCACCCCTGTCTCAACTCATCTGCTGCTGAAGCTCTCATTCATGCTTTCATCACCTGTAGACTAGACTATTCCAACTCATTCTCCCACATTCTACTATCTGTAAACTTGAGGTCATCTAAAACTCTGCAGCCTGTGCCTTAACTCACAGCAAGTCTCATTCCTCGATCACTGACCTGCATCAGCTCACAGTCAAGCAATGTCTTTATTTTAAAATTCTCAACACGTTTTCAAATCCCTCCATGGTCTCACCCCTCACTATCTCTGTAATCTCCTCCAGCCCCACAGTCCTTCGAGGTACCTCTGCTCCTCTAATTCTGGATTCTTGTGCATCCCTGATTTTAATTACTCTCCCTTTTGTGGCCATACCTTCAGTTGCCTCGGTCCCAAGCTCTGGAATATCCTCCCTACACAGCTCCACCTCTCCACCTCGCTTTTATTCTTTAACACACTCCTTTAAAACCTGCCTCTTTGACCGAGCATTTGGCTACCCATCCTAATATCCCATTTTGTGGTTCAGTGTTATACTTTTTTTCATAATGCTGCTGTGAAGTACCTCGGGATAAGTTCTTGTTGAAGTTTGCCAGACATGATTTGTCGTTAGCATATCCGTGCTGCTTGAAATTTATTATGCTGTACTTTTCCAAGCAACGAATATTTATGACCTGGGTTGTGAAATGCCCCACCTATGGTCATATTGACTGGACAGTACATGGTTTAACCCATATCACCTTTTTTAAACAAGGTGTACCAATTGCAGCCCTCCAGTCCTCTGTCATCATTCCCATATACAAAGAGAATTGACAGATTCTGTCCAGTGCCTCTGCCATTTGCACCTTTCCTTCTCTCATCAACCCTCATAATTCCCATCCAGACCGGTTAAATGCTCCAGTTTATTATAGTGCTAAGAGTGTTGGATTGAAAGGTGTTAATTGAACCTGTTTGTTCAGTGACTTTAATTAATACCAGTCTCCATGGACCGTAATTGTGTCACTGGAGGGTTTCCCTCTTCTATTAATAAGAGACTCATTTCAATGTGTTACCCCTAGTGTCAGTGGGAGCATCATCCCCGGGTCTAACAGGGATCAGTGGCGCCAGAGAGAGGGAGAGGATAGATCAGAATCTGAGAACAACAGATTGGAATGTTACAACAATGGGTCAGAATCTGAGAACAATAGATTGGAATGTTACAACAATGGGTCAGAATATGAGTACAATAGATTGGAATGTCAGAGCAATAGGCAGGAGTTTCATCTGGGAGTTTGACTTTCTTTCTGCAAATTTTGACTGGCTGCCAATAAACAGGCGGATCTATTACACACTTATGATTATTCAATATTTTTTTTATCCCAGCCTGGCTATCATTGGTTTCCCTGGGAAGTGTCTCGATCCACTTATTTATTCTATAAACCATGTTTAACTGCATTACTGTTCTTGCCATTTACTCCATATGTTGAACAGGCAGATACATAGTGCAGAGAGTCTGTGAGCAAGGTTAGACAGTTGACAGGGCACAGTTGCAGCCAGTTTGATGGGAGAAGTGTGTCTATTTTAACGCAAGAAGTGTCAGGAATAAGGGTGATGAACTTAGAGTATGGATCAGTACTTGGAGCGACAATGTTGTGGCCATTACGGAGACTTGGATATCACAGGGGCAGAAATGAATGTTGGATGTTCCGGGGTTTAGATGTTTCAAAAGGAATAGGGAGGTGGCAACATTGAATAGAACTGATGGGATTTTCCTGTTACTTTGCTTTGTAAAAACAGTGTCCAGCTCTCTGCCGGCCATTTTGGTTGTTTTACAAGCTTTTCACAAGTGACGAAAAATTCTGCCACATCCTCCTCATTGAACTTTGTCATGAACTGGGAGAACTTTAAGAGATCAGCACATGGTCCTGAGCTAGGGGTAGCTCCCTCACGAGCTGTGCCTTCACTGGGTGTACTGGGTCTTCTTCTAGTTGTTTGAGCCGCCTTAACTCCCTTTCCTCCTTCTCCTTCTGGAACAGTCTTACTTTTTCCCTTTCTTGGCACTCGCTCTGCGCTTTCTCGCTCTCTCTGGAATTCTAATTCTAGTCTCTTCTTTTCCAGTTTTACCTTAGCTAACATTACTCTATCTGTTAGTGATTCTAACCCTGTTTGAATCTTCAGCTTTAAGTGGAAAATGGTTGGCCAAAAGTCTTAGGAATTCGGGTTTCCAGATTTTTAGATGGAGAGTAATCCCTAACTGTCCAGCTACATTGCTCAACTTTTCAACAGAGAGGGACTTTAACCTGTACCAAGTTACTTCACTCTGTATATAACTCCTTGATTGGGAATGTAACTCGTTTAGTCAAAAAGCGAGGGAAACAGAAAGCAGAAAACTACAGGCAAGTTAGCATCACATCTGTCATAGGAAACATGTTAGAAGCTATTATTAAAGACGGTGTAGCCGGCACTTAGAAAAATTCAACCTAATCAGGCAGAATCAAAATGGTTTTATGAAAGGGAAATCATGTTTAATCAGTGGAGAGTGTGCAGGAGCAGCCCGGACAGGAAACCCCTCGACGCTGACTGGAATGGCACGGAGGGCATTTTCCGAGAGGCGGCTCGGGCTGTGTGGGACTGGCTCCTGAGGAGGGTTTCGGGGTCTGGGTCCGCTCTCCCGAGCCCAATCACCACCCACAGTGAGGGGCATCCCAGGTGCTTCGGCTACTCCTCTCCCCACTGGTCCGACCCTGGAGTACGCTGCCTGGACAGCCGAGGCACTCTCCTCAGCTGGCGAGGGAGCACCCTGACTGGAGGTGGGCATGTTCCAGACTTGGAATAGATCCCGATAAAAGACAGGCAACTCCCTCAGAGAGGCGCGGCTAACGGACTACACTGGGAGCTGCGTGTCGTCTTGAAGGCAGTGACACTGGTGGAAAAAATACGTCGCCAGCGCACACCATCTGGGAGGACGATCGATGTACAGGTATCTCTGCAGGGTCCGAACGTGGAGAGTCGCAACCTGGGTGCGGACGCACACCAGCGACTGGCCGCCCTCCTCCATCAGGAGACATAGGACCACGGCAGAGACCCTGTGTTTCCTCTTGCCCCAGAAGAAATCGACGAATTTCTTCTGGTTATTGGTGGCTAACGCAGGGGGCGGGCCCAAAGTGACAAACCGGTACCACAGCATGGAGACCACCAGTTGGTTTATGACCAGCGCCCGGCCCCTGTAGGAAAGCACTCGGAGCAGTCATGCCCAGCGCCCCAGCCGAGTGGTGAATTTTGCCTCCAACTCCTGCCAGTTTGCCGGCCAGGCTTCCTCAGGAGGGCTAAGGTGGACTCCCAGATAGAGGAGGTATATGGTGCTCCACACAAAAGGTGTCAACTCTTTCGGCAGGGAGTCCACCAGGGGTCTGTAACATTTCTCCCAATTGATCCTCGCGGAGGACGCAGCAGAAAAGGTCTGCTGGCAGTCGTGCATCCTCCACAGGTCAATGGGATCTGTGACCATGAGGAGCACGTCGGCGGGGGAAGCCGAGAGGACAACCCGCGTGGCCCGCTCGCGCAGAGCCAATCCCGCCAACCTCCTGCGAAGCAGGCACAGGAAGGGCTCCACGCAGATTGTTTGCAATTCGTCGGACATGGGGCATCCCTGACGCACTCCTCTCCCAAAGCGAAGGGGCGCCATCAAGGACCCGTTAACTTTGACTAGACACTCTGCGGTGACGTATAAAAGTCGGACCCGGGCCACAAAATGCGGCCCGAGTCTGAAAGCCGCAGAGTCCCGAAAAGGTATTCGTGATCCACCCTGTCGAACACCTTCTTCTGATTGAGGGAGAGAAAGGCGGCCGACTGACCAGTCCTCTGGGAAAGATGGATCAAATCCTGGAGCAGGTGGATGTTGGCCTGGATGGACCAGCCTGGGATCGTGTAGGACGGGTCGTGCCAGCACGGAGCCCAGGCAGGTTGACATAACCCCGGCAAAAATCTTATAATCCATGCTGAGGAGGGAGACTGTACGCCAGTTTTTAAGCAGGCAGAGATCGCCCCACTTCGGCAGCCGGACGATGACTCAGTCGCCAGGCTTCCCCCAGGACCTGCGTGTAATCGTCCCCCAGGACGTCCCAGAATGCCCTGAGTAACTCAATGGTCAGCCCGTTCAGCCTCCGGGATTTGCCTGTCGAGCGCACCTGGAGGGCGCTGGTCAACATGAGTGGAGCCTCCAATCCTTCGACGCCCTCTGGGCTGCCCTGCAGCAAGTCTTCCAACAAAACTCTGCGCGTGTCCTCGCTGGACGGATCCGGAGAGAACAATGGACTGAAATAAGTAATAAGTATGGACCAGGAGGCCCATTTCCTCCAAATGTGTGACGGAGGAGCCGCCGTCGGCCAGCAGCTCGACGAGCTGCCTACGGACCTCCTGCCATTTTTGCAGAGAGTAGAAGAAGGATGAGGCGCGGTCTAAATCTTCCAGGATCTAGATACGTGACTTCACATCCACGCCTCGGGACCCGTTGAGCAGCAGGTCCCTCAGCGCACCCTTCTTGTTCTTATATGCCTGCCACAGGGCCGGGTCCACCACAGCATGACCGAGGTATGACTCCAAGTCGAATACCCCCCTCTCTAGGTGCCCGATCTCGGCTTCCCGCCTCATGGTCGACCCCTTCGCGTGCTCCTGACAGAAGACGCGGATGTTGTCTTCCCACATCCTACCATCGCCTCAAGGAGGGGAAGCCCCCCTGCTTCCTTCTCCAGACGGCCCAGAATCTACGGAACGAGTCCCAGAATCATTCGTCCCCCAGCAGCCAGTTGTTAAAGTACCAGGACCCGGACACTGCCCGCTTTCAAACGGAGTGAACTCCACCCACACCAGGTGGTGGTGCGAGCACGGCACCAGCCGCATGGAGGCCGCCGAGAAGCGGGAGACGTATGCCTGCAAAAAGTAGAGGTGGTCGATTCGCGACCCTCCTCCTCCAGACCTCCACGTGAAGGTGCTGGAGTCGGGATGGAGATTCCGCCAGACGTCTACCAAGTTGAGGGAGCTGATCAGTTCCCTCAACTTCTCCATCGATGCTTGGCCGCACTGGGGACCGGAGCGATCCCCCAACTCGAGGGTGCAGTTAAAATCCCCCCCCGAGGATGATGCACTCGCCACTATCGATGGAGCTCAAGAGAGCGGACACTTCTTCAAAGAAGCGAGCTTGCAACGCGCCAGGCCTGGGCGCGTACACGTTCACAAAGTGGAGCGGCACGCTACCCAGGCGAACGGTGACGTGGAGTAAGCGGCCCGGCAATAGGTCGTTGACACCCAAGATCTCTGGCTGAAAAGTCGGGGCCAACAAGATACCCCACTAGAAGTAAAGGTGTGGTGACTCATGTAGACCCCACCCTGCCACTCCAGGAGCCAGGTGGCTTCGTCTCCCGGAACGGTGTGGGCTTTCTGCAGAAAGATCACCCGTATCTCCCTTCGCTAAGGACTGAGTGATTGTGAAATCTGCGGTGAGACCCCCTGCTGCCCTTGATGTTGATGTTCTCTATGGTTATCTTCATGTCAAAGGTACTCAAAATCTGTCTCCAACACCTCACTGTGAGGAGGGAGTGGAAGTGCACAACCCATTGAGGAATGCATTAAAACGCCGCCTCATAACCAGTTTCCCGCTTTCCCGCTTTCTTGAGGGCGGCACGGATGGACTGGATGATCAGTGCCAGACTTGACCAATGGCCGAGGGCCAGCTGAGCCTTATTGCAGCAACCACTGCTAGCCTTGAGGAATTCCCTGAGTTCCACCGTGGGGATGACAGGAGACTCGGTGGGAGGCACGAGGGACTCCACCACCTCACTGGTGATGGAATCAAGGTCATCCTCCGTGCCCCACACCGAGTCTCCATCCTCCTCCTGGTCATCACCCACCACAGACTGTGGGGCGGACGCCCCGGCCTCGCCAGCTGCTCCCATCTCTGTCACGATCCCACCTCCAGGATCGATGGCAGAGAAGTCTTCTCTGGTTTCTACTGTGAAACTGGAGCCTGTGGGCACCAGAGGTTCAAGAACCCTCTTCACCTCCGTCCCCAGGCCAATGTGTGGTCCAGGGGATATTGGAGTTCCCGACTCTGGAAATCCAGCCAGAGCCGAGAACAGAGGCGGAGAGAGGAGGCCATCTCCCGCTCTGCCAGCACCCACAGGTCCAGCAGATGGGGCAGCATTTGCGGTTATAATCGGGTCTGGTGTCTTCTGGTAGTGAGTGGATTCTGGCTGGGAGGGTCAACCCATTGGGGCCTGGCCCACCTCTCCACTCAGGGCACCCGACCCAATGGCAAAATGGGAGGCGTCCCCAGGCTCCCCCACCAAAGGTAGAGCTCCACTTGTTCCCACAGGAGGGGCTGCATGGATAGGGGCCTCCCCCTCCCCTCCATCCTGAGGAATAGGGAGCTCCTGCCCAGACTTTGCAGCCTTCACGTTGGTGGTGGTGGCAGGAGGGCCCTGCACCTCAGAGCCCTGTGTTACCTTGTGGAGCGGTGCCTTCTCTTCTTTTTCCCGCTCAGGCGCATAGGCTCAGGGACCTCCATGTCATCAGAGGCCTCAGCCGCCGCACCCTCCTTTTTTTAGTTATTCTGGGCCTGAGCCCAGCCCTGGGACAGTTGAATTCCCTGGGAGCGGACCTTGGGCTGAGCTCAGGCTCGGGTTGTGTCATGGTGTCTAGGGGACGAGCCTCTCGGTGTTTACTTTTCCTCCACGCCTTTCTTCCACCCGGACGGGCATTTCCCTCCCCGCTGGAGGCTCTGAAAACCATAGCCTCCGGAACCGACTGAGCAGTGTCTGGAGGATGTGTGTTGGAATTGGAGGTGGTGCAGTGGCGCCACACTGGGCCGCCGAGGTGGAAATGGTGGATGAACATGCCCCACCCCCTTGCAGATGAGGCACCGCGCCCCGTCCGAGGTCCAGAAGATGCGGTAGGCCGTCGCCTGGAACTCTACATCGAAATCGCCCTCCAAGACCTCCTCCCACGGCAGCTGAATAAATAGCCGGCGGTGGAAGGAGTAGACATGCCGGAGGCTGTGCTCCCAAAGATCTAGCGGGACTGGCGGGAGCCCCGACCTTACCTCCCCCAGATGGTGCAGGTGGGGGAGGAGGAGCTCACTGGGAAGGAAGGGCGGGACATTTGATAGTATTATCCGCTGCGCAGTGGCCCCAAGAGGGACCACCGGCAGGAAATTCCCACCCACAGTGAGCCCTTTATTCAGGGTCAGGGATATGGCCTGCTCCGTCTTCAGGAAGAACACAGCATTCCCCTACATTTTTGAGGTTGCCACAATGGTCGAGGGGCCGACAACCTTGGCCATTGCCTTCACACAGGCCTCTATAGACATATTGGGATGGGTGTAACTCTTCACCCCATGCTTCGATGTCAATATTTTAAATGGTGACAGGGCCACAGGAGCAGCTGCTGCAGCATAGGAAGGCCCCGCCTCTGGACAGGACTGTAAAGCCATGGGGTAGACCCAGCGTTGAGAGAAAAAATAAAAATAGAAATCGAGAGAAAGGAATAACAAATAATGAGTTATCCCAAAAAGCATCGATTGGAGGGTATGGCTAGGGAGAGAGGCTGAATGAGAGGAGGGTCTGGAGGAACCAATCTATTTGCTGGTGTTAATTCAGGAAGTCCTTGTGCTGGTCTTCCAGCTGGTGGTGGGAGGGGTGCGATGTCTTCAACTGGGACGGCTGTAGTTGCCCCGTCACACTCTGCTTCTGATGTGGTTTACACAGTTAAGAGAAAGTCTCTTCACCTGGGCAGATCCAGCTATCCCAGGCTAGCTCTTTGGAGTGGGGAAAGAGCTCCTCTTCAATGCTTTTAAACACAGGAGCTCCCTGTTCAAACAAGCAACCCCACCCAAGGTTTTATGATCTCTTCCTTTCCCCCTCCCCACAACAATCAATGAAAGGATTACAAAACCCAAACTCACATGAGTTGTCAGTACTTCTGACCTCCTGCTTTCTTCTTTCAAAAAGACAGATGTAAACCCTTTGTTTCAATCTCAGTCTCTCCCTCTTGCAGCAGTCTTCCAGCCTCCAGCCTTCAGCATCTGCACACAGCTGCATCTCGTTGATGCACTCAGCACCTCCAATTAGCCAGGAGTCACCCCGTTTTTTTTTTTCTCTCGAGGGGGCCTTTATTCCTCAGGCCCCCTTTATATATTTTTTATGTCGAGGGGGCCTTTATTCATCAGGCCCCCTTTATATACACACTTATATATTTTTTTTAAATAACTTTATTAAAACCAGATAAATAAACAAAAAACTCAAATTAAAATGCCACTCTCGGCGTCAACAATGCACTCCAGTCCCTGCGGTGCCGACCGGTCGCGGAAGGCCTCAAGCGTACCGGCAGACACCGCATGCTCCTTTTCCAGGGACACCCGGGCGCGAACGTAACCGAGGAAGAGGGGCAGGCAATCGGGGAGGACGGACCCCCCGACGGCCCGCAACCTGGACCTGTGAATTGCCACCTTGGCCAGGCCCAGGAGCAGACCGACGAGGAGATCCTCCTCCCGGCCCAAGCCCCTCCGCACCGGGTGCCCAAAGATCAGGAGCGTGGGACTGAAGTGCAGCCAGAATTTGAGGAGCAGCCCCTTCAGATACTTAAATAGGGGCTGCAACCTCGCACACTCCGTATAAATGTGGAACACGGACTCGTCCAGGCCGCAGAAAGTACAGGTGGCCTGGGAGTCCGTGAACCTACTTAAAAGCCTATTGCACGGGACTGCTCTGTGCAGCACCCTCCACCCCAGGTCCCCGATGTAAAGGGGGAAGACTCCCGCGTAGAGAGACCTCCATCGGGGTTCCCCTCGCCGCCTGATGGCAACGCGGACCTCCAGGGCGTGTCCGGCCGGCTGACGAGGGCGAGGAAGTGGAGAGTGTGCAGGAGCAGCCCGTACAGGAAACCCCTCCGCGCCGATTGGAATGGCACGGAGGGCATTTCCGAGAGGCGGCTCGGGTTGTGCGGGACTGGCTCCCGAGGAGGGTTTCGGGGCCTGGGTCCGATGAGCAGTTCCGGCCGAGCGGGGGTAAGCTCCGCCGGGATCGCTCCGCACTCCCGAGCCCCCTCGCCACCCGCAGTGAGGGGCGTCCCGGGGGTTTCGGCTACTCCTCCGCCCGCCGGACAGTCCCCGGAGTCGGCCGCCCGGACAGCCGAGGCGCTCTCCTCCGCCGGCGGGGGAGCGCCCTGACTGGAGGTGACCATGTTCCAGACGCAGAATACATCCCAGTAAAAGACAGGCAACTCCCTCAGAGAGGCGTGGCTAACGGACTCGATCGGGAGCTGCGTGTCGTCTTGAAGGCAGTGACACTGGCGGAAAAAATACGTCGCCAGCGCACACCATCTGGGAGGATGCTCGACGTACAGGTATATCTGCAGGGCCCGAAGGCGGAGAGTCGCAGCCTGGGTGTGGACGCACACCAGCAACTGACCGCCCTCCTCAATCGAGAGACTCAGGACCGCGGCAGAGACCCAGTGTTTCCTCCTGCCCCAGAAGAAATCGACGAGTTTCTTCTGGATCTTGGTGGCAAATACAGGGGGCGGGGCCAGAGTGACCATCCGGTACTACAACATGGAGGCCACCAGTTGGTTTATGACCAACGCTCGGCCCCTGTAGGAAAGCACTCGGAGCAGTCCTGTCCAGCGCCCCAGCCGTGTGGTGACTTTCGCCTCCAACTCCTGCCAGTTTGCCGGCCAGGCTTCCTCAGCGGGGCTAAGGTGGACTCCCAGATAAAGGAGGTGCGTGGTGCTCCACGCAAAAGGTGTCACCTCCTCTGGCAGGGAGTCCACCCGCCACTGACCAACCAGGAGTCCGGAACATTTCTCCCAATTGATCCTCGCGGAGGACACAGCAGAAAAGGTTTGCTGGCAGTCACGCATCCTTCGCAAGTCAACGGGATCTGTGACCACGAGGAGCACGTCGTCTGCGGAAGCCGAGAGGACGACTCTATGGCCGGCTCACGCAGAGTCAATCCCGTCAACCTCCTGCAAATGCGGCCTGAGTCCAAAAGTGCGCAGTGTCCCGAAAAGGTTTTTGTGATCCACCCTGTCGAACGCCTTCTTCTGACCGAAGGAGAGTAAGGCGACCAACTGACCAGTCCTCTGGGAAAGATGGATCAGGTCCCAGAACAGGTGGATGTTGTCCTGGATGGACCGGCCCGGGACCGTGTAGGACAGGTCGGGGTGGATCATGTGGACCACCATGAAGCCCAGGCGGGTAGACATAGCCCGGGCAAAGATATTATAATCCGTGCTGAGGAGGGAGATCGGACGCCAGTTTTTAAGCAGGCGGAGATCGTCCCTCTTCGGCAGCAGGACGACGACCGCCGGGGCATCTCCCCGGTCGCCAGGCTTTCCCCCAGGACCCGCGCATAATCGTCCCCCAGGATGTCCCAGAACGCCCTGAGGAACTCCACGGTCAACACATCCAACCTTGGGGATTTGCCCCTCGAGAGCTGGTGGAGGGCGCCGGTCAGCTCTGCTAACGTGAGCGGAGCCTCCAATACTTCGGCGCCCTCCGGGCTGACTTGCGGCTGGTCCTCCCACAAAACTCTGCGTGCATCCTCGCTGGACGGATCCGGAGAGAACAACGCACTGCAATAAGTACGGTCCAGGAGGCCCATTCTCTCCGGATCCGTGATGGAGGATCCGCCGTCGGCCAGCAGCTCGACGAGCTGCTTACGCACCCCTGCCATTTTGCCATCGAGTAGAAGAAGGGTGAGGCGCGGTTCAAATCTTCCAGAATCTGGATCCGCGACCTCACGTACGCGCCTCGGGACCCTATGAGCTGCAGGTCCCTCAGCGCGCCCTACTTCTCTTTGTACACCTGCCACAGGGCCAGGTCCATGATGGCATGACCGAGGCGGGACACCAAGTCTCTTGGTCGACCCCTTCACGTACTCCTGACAGAAGACGCGGATGTGAGTCTTACCCACATCCCACCACAGCCTCAAGGAGGGGAAGCCCCCCTGCTTCCTTCTCCAGTCGGCCCAGAATCGACAGAACGAGTCCCGGAACCGCTCGTCCTCAGCAGCCAGTTGTTAATGTGCCAGTACGCAGATCCCACCAGCGTGCGGAGCGGAAAGAACTCTGCCCACACCAAGTGGTGGAGCATGGCACCAGCCACCTGAAGGCCGCCGAGCCGCGTGAGACGTACGCCTGCGAAAAGTAGAGGCGGTCGTTTCGCGACCCTCCTCCTCCAGACCGCCATGTGAAGGCGCTGGAGTCGGGATGCAGATTCTGCCAGACGTCCACCAAGTTAAGGGAGCTGATCAGTCCCCTCAACTTCTCCACCGACGCTTGGCCGTGCTGGGGACTGAAGCGATCCCCCACCTCGAGGGTGCAATTAAAATCCCACCCCCCCCCCCGAGGATGATGCACTCGCTGCTATCGATGGAGCTCAAGAGAGCAGACACTTCTTCAAAGAAGCGCGCTTGCAACGCGCCGGGCCTGGGCGCGTACACGTTCACAAAGTGGAGCAGCACGGTCCCCAGGCGAACGGCGTGGTGGAGCAAGCAGCCCGGCACTAGCTCCTTGACCCCCAAGATCTCCGGCTGAAAGGTCGGGGCCAACAAGATAGCCACCACATTAGAAATAGGGGTGAGGTGACTCATGTAGAACCCACCCTGCCACTCCAGGAGCCAGGTGGCTTCATCTCCCGGAACGGTGTGGGATTCCTGCGGAAAGCTCACCGCGTATCTCCCTTCCCTGAGGACTGAGAGATTGGCAAATCTGCGGTGAGACCCCCTGCTGCCATTGATGTTGAGGCAGCAGGGGGAACACATTAAAACGGCGCCTCTCAACCAGTTTCACGTCCGCGCGCTTGCCCGCTATCTTAAGGGTGGCACGGACGGACTGGATGATCAGCGCCAGATTCGACCAACGGTCGAGGGCCAGCTGAACTTGATTGCGGCAACCCCTGCAAACCGCGAGGAAATCCCGGAGTTCCGCCGTGGGGATGAGAGGAGATTCAGTGGGAGGCACGAGAGACTCCACCACCTCACTGGCGATGGAATCAAGATCATCCTCCGTGCCCCGCACCGAATCCCCATCCTCCTCAGGGTCATCACCGCCACAAGCCGACACACCCACCACACACTGTGGGGCGGACGTCCCGGCAGCGCCAGCTGATCCCGCTTCCATCAGGATCCCACCCCCAGGATCGATGGCGGAGGAGTCCTCTCTTTGTTCTATTGTGAAACTGGAGCCTGTGGGCGCCAGCAGTTCAGGAAACCCCTCACCTCCATCCCCAGGCCAATGAGTGGTCCAGGGGAGACAGGCGTTCCCGACTCCAGAAATCCAGCCGGAGCCGAGACCTGAGGAGGCGGAGGGAGGAGGCCATCTCCCCCTCCGCCAGCACCCACAGGCCCAGCAGATGGGGCAGCGTTCTCGGTTACAACCGGGTCGGGTGTATCCTGGTTGGTGGCGGACTCCAGCTGGGAGGGCCGACACTTTGAGGCCCCGCCCTCCCCTTTACTCAGGGCACCCGACCCAGTGGCAGTGGCAGAATGGGTGGCGTCCCCAGGCTCCTCCATCACAAGCACGGCTCCACCGGCTTCCCCTGGAGGGGTCACATGTACAGGTGTCTCCCCCTCCACTCCATCCTGAGGAATAGGGATCTCCTGCCCAGACTTTGTGGCCTTGGTGGTGGCGTTACGGGAAACCTGGGGACCCGAAACCGGAGACAGCTCACCTTCAACAGATGGGCCCTGCGCCTCAGGGCCCCTTGTCACCTCTGTGGAAGGCTGCCTTCTCCTCTTTTTCCCAGTTGGGTGCGGAGGCTCAGAGACCTCCATATTATCAGAGGCCTCCACCTCAGCACTCACCTTTTTTTTATTCACCCTGTGCCTGAGCCCAGCCCTGGGGCAAGTTGACTCCCCGAGATCGGGCTTTGTGCTGAGCTCAGACTCGGGTAGTGTCTCTGTGTCCAGGGGACGCGCCTCTCGATGTTGATTTCTCCTCCGCGCCTTCCTTCCACTTGGACGGTCACCCCCTCCCTGCCGGAGGCCGTGAAAACCACAGCCTCCGGTACCGACTGTATGGTATCTGGTAGAGGAGTAGGGGGGTGGGAGGAGGTGCAGCGGTGCCACCCTGGGCCGCCGATTTGGAGTTGGCAGGAGGGAGGTTGGGGCAGTTCTTACGAACATGGCCCACCCCCTTACAGACATGGCACCGCACCCCGTCCAAGGTCCAGAAGACGCAGTAGGCCATCCCCTGGAACTCTACATTAAAGTGGCCTTCTGTAACCTCCTCCCACGCCAGCTGCATGAATAACTGGCGGCGGAAGGAGCACACATGTCAGAGGCTGTTCTCCCGAAGACCGAGCAGGACTGGGATGAGCCCCGTCTTTACCTGCCCCAGACGGTGCAGGTGGGGAAGGAGGAGCTCACCAGGAATGAAGGGCGGGACATTGGATAGAGTGAGCCTTTACACAGTGGCCTCCAGTTGGTCCACTGGCAGGAAGGTCCGCCCACGGTGAGCCCCTTGCTCAGAGCCAGGGACACCGCCCGCTCGGTCTTCAGGAATAACACTGCTTTCCCGTACATTTTAGAGGCTGCAACAATGGCCGAAGGGCCGACAACCTCGGCCATTGCTTTCACACATGCCTCTATAGTCATGTTCGGTTGGATGTATCTATTGACCCCATATTTCGATGTTAATAAAGCAAACGGCGACGGGGCAACAGGTGCAGCTGCAGCAGCCGCAGCAGCATATGTACGGGAAGGCCGCGCCACCGGCGAAGGAGGGCTTGCCATGGGGTCTAAGAGCCACGTCCACCCCCAAGAAACAAAGCAAATTTACAATTGAAACAATAAACAAACAAACTGAAAACAAAGTGGAGTGGGAGTTGAGGATGATAGGGGTAAGAAGGTAAAAGAAAATAGGAGGATAGATAACTGAGGCGACTGAGTGGAGGAAGGGAGAGAAAGGCTGACAGGGATGTTTGATCCAACTGCCAGTTGGTGCACCTTTGTAACAATTAGTCCAAAACTGTTTGTTGTCTTCTAGTTGGGGGAGGCTTCTTCGCCCGGGATGGCTGACGCCGCCCGGTACTCTCCTCTTCTGCTTTTAACAAAAAAAGTCTTCCCCAGGCAACTCCAGCTGTCCCGAGCAGGTAATTGGGGTGGGAACGGAGCTCCCTGTGTGCAAGCACCAATACAAATACAGGGGCCCCCTACTGGATTTGGCAGCCCCGCCCAAGTCTTCCGGCCTCTTCTCTCTCCCCCCAAACAGTCCAAACTTAAGTTCCAGAGATGTAGAGGAAAGGATAGCGAAGATGATTCTCGACAGGAGCGAGAGTAACAGGGTAGTTGTTTTGGGGGACTTTAACTTTCCAAATATTGACTGGAAATACTGTAGTTCGAGTACATTAGATAGGTCAGTTTTTGTCCAGTGTGTGCAGGAGGGTTTTCTGACACAGTATGCAGACAGGCCAACCAGGGGGGATGCCACATTGGATTTGGTACTGGGTAATGGACCCGGCCAGGTGTTAGATTTAGATGTAGGTGAGCACTTTGGTGATAGTGATCACAATTCGGTTAGGTTTACCTTAGCGATGGGCAGGGACAGGTATATACCGCAGGGCAAGACTTATAGCTGGGGGAAAGGAAATTATGATGCGATTAGGCAAAATTTAGGATGCGTAGGATGGGGAAGGAAACTGCAGGGGATGGGCACAATCGAAATGTGGAGCTTATTCAAGGAGCAGCGACTGCGTGTCCTTGATAAGTATGTACCTGTGAGGCAGGGAGGAAGTTGTCGAGCGAGGGAGCCGTGGTTTACTAAAGAAGTTGAAGCGCTTGTCAAGAGGAAGAAGAAGGCTTGTGTTAGGATGAGACGTGAAGGCTCAGTTAGGGCGCTTGAGCGTTACAAGCTAGCCAGGAAAGATCTAAAGGGAGAGCTATGAAGAGCGAGGAGAGGACACGAGAAGCCATTGGCGGATAGGATCAAGGAAAACCCTCAGGCTTTCTATAGGTATATCAGGAATAAAAGAATGACTAGAGTTGGATTAGGGCCAATCAAGGATAGTAGTGGGAAGTTGTGTGTGGAATCAGAGGAGATAGGGGAAGCGTTAAATGAATATTTTTCGTCAGTATTTACAATAGAGAATGAAAATGTTGTCGAGGAGATTACTGAGATACAGACTACTAGGCTCGATGGGATTGAGGTTCACAAGGAGGAGGTGTTAGCAATTTTGGGAAGTGTGAAAATAGATAAGTCCCCTGGGCCAGATGGGATTTATCCGAGGATTCTCTGGGAAGCCAGGGAGGAGATTGCAGAGCCTTTGTCCTTGATTTTTATGTCGTCATTGTCGACAGGAATAGTGCCGGAAGACTGGAGGATTGCAAATGTGCCCTTGTTCAAGAAGGGGAGTAGAGACAGCGCTGGTAATTTTAGACCTGTGAGCCTTACTTCGGTTGTGGGTAAAATGTTGGAAAAGGTTATAAAGGATAGCATTTATAATCATCTTGAAAAGAATAAGTTCATTAGAGATAGTCAGCACGGTTTTGTGAAGTGTAGGTCGTGCCTCACAAACCTTATTGAGTTTTTCGAGAAGGTGACCAAACAGGTGGATGAGGGTAAAGCAGTGGATGTGGTGTATATGGATTTCAGTAAGGCGTTTGATAAGGTTCCCCACGGTAGGCTATTGCAGAAAATACGGAAGTATGGGATTGAAGGTGATTTAGAGCCTTGGATCAGAAGTTGGCTAGCTGAAAGAAGACAGAGGGTGGTGGTTGATGGCAAATGTTCATCCTGGAGTTTAGTTACTAATGGTGTACCGCAAGGATCTGTTTTGGGGCCACTACTGTTTGTCATTTTTATAAATGACCTGGATGAGGGTGTAGAAGGGTGGGTTAGTAAATTTGCGGATGACACGTCGGTCGGTGGAGTTGTGGATAGTGCCGAAGGATGTTGTAGGTTACAGAGGGACATAGATAGGCTGCAGAGCTGGGCTGAAAGATGGCAAATGGAGTTTAATGCTGAAAAGTGTGAGGTGATTCACTTTGGAAGGAGTAACAGGAATGCAGAGTACTGGGCTAATGGGAAGATTCTTGGTAGTGTAGATGAGCAGAGAGATCTTGGTGTCCAGGTACATAAATCCCTGAAGGTTGCCACCCAGGTTAATAGGGCTGTTAAGAAGGCATATGGTGTGTTAGCTTTTATTATTAGGGGGATCGAGTTTCGGAGCCACGAGGTCATGCTGCACCTGCACAAAACTCTGGTGCGGCCGCACCTGGAGTATTGCGTGCAGTTCTGGTCACCAAATTATAGGAAGGATGTGGAAGCTTTGGAAAGGGTGCAGAGGAGGTTTTCTAGAATGTTGCCTGGTATGGAGGGAAGGTCTTACGAGGAAAGGCTGGGGGACTTGAGGTTGTTTTCGTTAGAGAGAAGGAGGAGGAGAGGTGACTAATAGAGACAAATAAGATAATCAGAGGGTTAGATAGGTTGGATAGTGAGAGTCTTTTGCCCCGGATGGTGATGACAATCACGAGGGGACATAGCTTTAAGTTGAGGGGTGATAGATATAGGACAAATGTTAGAGGTAGTTTGTTTACTCAGAGAGTAGTAGGGGCGTGGAACGCCCTGCCTGCAACAGTAGTGGACTCGCCAACATTAAGGGCATTTAAGTGGTCATTGGAAAGACATATGGATGAAAATGGAATAGTGTAGGTCAGATGGTTTCACAGGTCGGCGCAACATCGAGGGCCGACCGTTCTGTACTGCGCTGTCATGTTCTATGTTCTACCTCTCTCCACTTTCTCCAGTCTCCACTCTGCAGTTGCTGCAGCACAGGTGCAGCTGCTCCCCCTGATTGCTGGCAGGAAGTGCTTCAAATTGCCCAGCCAATCCCAGTGTTGTACCTGTCCTGGGAGTGTTTGATGGGGACAGTGCAGAGGGAGCTTTACTCTGTATCTAACCCCATGCTGTACCTCTTCTGGGAGTGTTTGATGGGGACAGTGTAGAGAAAGATTTACTCTGTATCTAACCCCATTTTTTTCCTCTTTTTTCTTTCCTTTCCCCCGTTTTTTAAACTTGTGTTGAACTGAACAGTTTCGAGGCAGCTTGAATCTGTATCGAAGCCGTGCTGCCCCTGCCATAAACTTCAGCACAAATAAAATTCCTATCCAAACTCGCACCAAGTTAAAGGCCTGCTCAAGTCACAAACAGAAACCCGACCTGAATCCGACGGAGCCATGTGGGACCCGAGCCCGACCCGGCCCAGGTCCCTCCATTTTCCCCCGAGACCGACCCGACCCGACCCAAGCCCAAAGGTCGAGTTCGGAAGAATGGCCCGACACATGTCATGGGGTCCCATCGGGTTCGGGTCGGGTAACAGGCCTTCCCACCAAGTCCCGTTGATCCATCACTACTATGCTCACTGGCTTACGTTGGTTCCTGGTCCAGTAATGCCTCGATTTTAAAATTCTCATCCTAGCTTTCTGACCCAACTCATTCCGAACTACTCAGAAATGAAACTGCCTCCTCAAAATACTAAATGTTGGTTTGTTTGAGGGAACACCTTCACATCACGGACTGCTGTGGTTCAGGATGAAGGCCCACCATTTTCTCATGGCAACCAGGGATGGGGAAGTAATGCTGGCCTTCCTTGTCAGTATCACCCATATCCTGAGAACGGATAGACAGGAAATAAAATAGGAATAAAATCAATGAGTTTGTAATTGACGGATTGAAACCAGGCGAGGTCTGTGATCAGAGAGAGATGTTATAATCCAATAAACAAATTGTCAACACAATTTACCTCACCAACCCCTTGTGCTTGTCTTTCTCCTGTTGTCTTCATCAGAAAACAAGTAACGATTAATCTCGGGATTAAAAACTGCTGAATGTCAATTGTACACATGAGATACGTACTCAATGGTTTCTGTTATCAGACAGTCAGAGAATCACACAGCACAGGAGGAGACTATTTAACAAATCGTACCAGTTCCAGCTCTTTGAAGGAGATTTCCCAATTATTCCTCTCCCCTGTTCTTTTCTCCCAGTCCAGTAAATCACCCTGTTAGTATTGATCCAATTCCCGACTGAAAGCTTCTGTTAAATCTGCTTCCACAACCCTTTCAGGAAGTGAATTCCAAATCATAAACACTCGCTGTGTAAAGAAAAGAAAATCTCCTCATCTCTCCTCTGTTTGTTTGTTAATCAACATTAAACTGTGTTCTCTGGTTACTGAACCTTCATCCAGTGAAACCAGATTCTCCTTATTTATTCTAGAAAAACACATCATCATTTTCAGCCCCTCGATTAAATCTCCCTTTTATCTTCTCTGCTCTAAGGAGAACAATCTCATTTTCTCTCCGCATAACTGAAGTCCCTCATCCCTGTTACCATTCTAGTATATTACCTAGGCACCATATCCAAGGCCTTGGAATCCTTCATAAAGTGTGGTGTCCAGAATGGGACACAATATTCCAGCTGAGGCTTAAACAGTCATTTATCTAGTCTTAGCAGAATGTTCTTGTGTTGTTTTTTTTAATTCTTTGCTTCTAGTTATAATTCTAACGATCCCCTATGCCTTTTTAAATCCTTCACCACTTGTCCAGCCACCATTGAAGATGTCTGTACATACACGCCCAGACTCTGTGCTCCTGTACCATCTTTTAAATGGTGCAGTTCAGTTTCTATTCACTCCCCTTATTATCCCTCACAAAATAATCACTTCCCCAGTACTATGTGTTAAATTTCATTCACCATGTGTATTCTCATTTCTCCATCAGACTGTCCATGTCCTCATTAATCCTGCTTCTGTCTGCCACACTAGTGACAGCATTTATGATTTACATGTCATCTGCAAGAGTTGAAATTATGTTTTTGTTTTACTCTAAGTCTATGTCATTTATATATTTATCTATATGTCAGGACGAGCACTGTTTCTAATATCGACCCCTGAGATACAGCACTGTATTCTCCCCCTCCCCCAGTCTGAACAATGTCTGTTCACCACTTTTCGCTGCTTTCTCTCCCTGAGTCAGTATCATATCCACACTATCACTCTCACAATAATCCATGTGTTACATTTTTCATAACAAGTCTATGAAATGTCATTTGATTACAGGTCTTTTGAAAGTCTATATACATAACACTAAACACACTATCCTCATCAGCTCTCACAGTTCTGTCATCAACGAACTTGATCAGGATTATCAGACATGATTTTCCATTAACCTATCCAGCCTGTTTGTCAATTATTATCCCATGTTTTTCCAAGGATTATATATTTTTGTACTGGGTTATGGCCTCTAGAAATTTCCAACCACCGACATTAAACTGACTGGTCAGTAGTTGCAGGGTTTATCTTATCTCTCCTTTTTAACACAGGATGTAACATTTACAACCCTTCAGTCCTCTGTCACCACTCCCATATCCAAGGAGGATTGGAAGATTCTGGCCAGTGCCTTTGGTATTTCCACCATTCCTTCCCTCAGCAACCGTCACTCATCCCATCCAGACCAGCTAAATGTTCTACGTTATTGTGGTACAAAAGTACTGGATTGAAAGGGGTTAACTCAACCTGTTTGTTCAGTGACTGTAATTAATGTCAGTCTCTTTGGACACTAATTGTGTCACTGGAGGGTTTCCCTCTTCTATTAATAAGGGTCTTCATTTAATGTCTTACCCATAATGTCAGCTGGTGCATCAAACCCGGCACTAACAGGGATCAGCAGCTCCAGAGAGAGGGAGAGGATAGATCAGAATCTGTGAGCAGTAGATTGGAATGTTACAACAATGGGTCAGAATCTGAGAACAATAGATTGGAATGTTATAACAATGGACAGCAGGAGTTTCTCCTCTTGGTTTGGTTTAGTTACTGCAGATTATACTTGGCTAACATTAGAATGGCGGATCTATTATGCACTGAAGATGATTCAAACAATTTACTATCCTTTCCTCGCTATTATTGGTGTCCCCGGTAAGTCTCTGTATCCAACTATTAGATTCATAAACCATATTTCAGTGAATTAGGGTTCTTGTCATTTAAATCGTGAGAAGACTGAATCCATTGTCTTCACTTTCTGTCACAAACTCTGTTCCCTCTCCACGATCTGTAATCCCCTCACTGAGGCTGAACCAGGAAGTTTACAGCCTCTGGTATCTTTAATGCTGAGCTCAGTTGATCCCCATATTAACTCCACCTCCAACCCTACATATTGATACAGCCAGGTGATGAGGGTTCACAGTCGGTCCTCTTGTCCTTCCTCTTATTTGACCGCAATCGTGTTTGTTCTTTTTTAACCGTGGATGTATTTACCATTTTTGTGATGTTTTACTTTTTACCTTTGGTGTAATAGTGAAGGAACCAATCGGAAAGGTTTTCTTGAGTTTAACCATGAAAGAGGTGAGTTTAATACACTTAATATCTAAACCCAATCAAAATAAAATAATAAAAACATACGTTATGCATTTATGCTGTCACTGACCCAAGAATCTCACGTACACAAATAGATTACAGAATAAGAAATAAAATCGTGGCTGGATTAGAGTCCAGAATAAATCAACGGTCGAATTTGAATGCGGAATGCAGGCTCAAAGACAGGATTCTTGTTAGTGTGGAGGAACAGAGGGATCTTGGGGTCCATGTCCATAGATCGCTCAAAGTTGCCACCCAAGTTGATAGGGTTGTAAAGAAGGCGTATGGTGTGTTGGCTTTCATTAACAGGGGGATTGAGTTTAAGAGCCACAAGGTTATGCTGCAGCTCTATAAGGCCCTGGTTAGACCACACTTGGAATATTGTGTTCAGTTCTGGTCGCCTCATTATTGGAAGGATGTGGAAGCTTTAGAGAGAGTGCAGAGGAGATTTACCAGGCTGCTGCCTGGACTGGAGGGCATGTCCTACGAAGAAAGATTGAGGGAGCTAGGGCTTTTCTAATTGGAGCGAAGAAGGATGAGATGTGACTTGATAGAGGGGTACAAGATGATGAGAGGCATAGATAGAGTGGATAGTCAGAGACTTTTTCCCAGGGTGGAAAGGGCTATCACCAGAGGGCATAATTTTAAGGTGATTGGAGGAAGGTTTCGGGGAGATGTCAGAGGTAGGTTCTTTACACAGAGAGTGGTGGGTGTGATGAATGCGCTGCCAGCGGTGGTAGTAGAAGCAAATACATTAGGGGCATTTAAGCGACTCTTGGATAGGTACATGGATGATAGTAGAATGAAGGGTAGGTAGTTAGATGGATCTTAGAGTAGGTTAAAGGTTCGGCACAACATCGTGGGTCGAAGGGCCTGTACTGTGCTGTACTGTTCTATGTTCTATGTTCGAAAACATAATATGCAGTCTGTGAGGTTTGATAAATCCCTGATCTTCCGGCTGAAGTTGTACTCTTGAAGTCTTTGGCTGGTCGAAGTGCCCGTTGTGACTGATCCACATGGTTCAGGATTTTCTTGAAGGCAGACTGGTAGGTGGCCTTTTTACCCTCGTGCCTCAGTCTGTAGCAATCTGTAGGATTGGAGGGTCCACAGTCGCTGATGGTTTTCAAACTTGTGATGTCATCTGGTGAGAGACAGAAAGAGAACGGGGCTTGGGGTTGGGGGGTGGCTAGGGGAGGGGGGAAGGAGACCACCCTTCTGTTTCTGCCAGTTTCAATCACTGGTTTGTCTGTCTTTGTCCAGGGGAAACTGCCAGCTTTCACAGAGATGGTCAGACGGTCTCATGGCTGCCTCAATATATTTTCTGGAGCCTTCTAATGAGATTCAAGGTGAGGAGTTGCCATCTCCCTAGGGCTCAGGATGCCATTGTTGACACTTGGAGTTGTTTACGCTTTCAAGGTCAGTGTGTCAGGATGTCCTTGAATTCCATGCTAATGAACGCAATCTTAGCAAATTCAGTCTCAAGAGCAAGCCATTATTTTGGGTCCAGGCTCATCAGACATGTGTCTCCTGTTGGAGACGTTGGAATGTGAAAAGGTGCTTCAGATACAAATTGCAGTGGCCATCTTGGCTGCCAGTTTCTTGCAGGATTTTTTCCATTAAAACTTTAATGTAAGTTTCCAACTGATGAATTAAAATTCCTCATTGGCGTATCGTGTTTCCTTGACACAAATAACACCTCTTTAATATGTGCCTCAGCCTACCAGCTGCGTAAACCCTCATCGTGACATTGTTAAATCCACACTTGACTCTTCCAATTCTATCCTGGTCACCTTCCAATTATAAATCCATAAAATGATGTGAACTGCACAGATGGCCACTTTTATTGTGGTCCGCACAGTGTCCCATGTTGGGCAGGGATCTAGCCTGGGTGCCATGTATGTGTTGTTAGTGTGAGGAGGCGTTAGTACTGATGTCAGTCAGCCCTTTTGGCAGGATTGATGTACGATTTTGAAACTTGCTCTGTGCATGTCCACTGACCACCTGTGTAAGTCACTCTCAGCTTAGCATTCATTCAGCAGCATGAGGAACCACCGCACCTCCACCCCCCCACCCCCCCACCCACCCCCCCCCCCCATCCCACCACCACCCCCCAAAGTTATTTTATAGGATCAGGCATCCAACTTACAGGTGAGGGGCTTTAGACTTAGTTCTGTTATTGTAAAGTTAGTGGAGGTGCTGTGGATGGTTTTCTGGAGGTTGTGTTGTGAGCTGCTGCAGACATTCAGGGAGAACAGAGGATATGGTGACCCAACACTGGACGAGGTATTGGGATTGTAGTTAAAGTGTCTCTGGGTCTGACTCATGACCAACAAATGGAGTAGAGGCTGCAGAGTGGGGAGTCTCTGTAAAGAGAAAAGAGGAGGGGGCTCTGCCCTACCCACCTGGGGTGTTCCAAGGGCACTTTTTCTACCTACACCTAACCCAGGAGCAGTGTGTGCGGTGACTCTGATTCAATAAGGAGGTGGTCATAGAGCTGTGTCAACTCCCGTAACACGACCTGGAGCCTCACACCAGGGTGGGGACGGATCTGTCAGTGGCCGTTAAAGTCACAGTTCCATTGATCTTCACTGCATCCAGATCATTCTCCAGGCAGCAGTGGGCGGCATATCCAACAGATTCACAGAGCGTCAGAGTCGTTTACGAAATAGGAGGAGGCCATTCGGCCCCTCTGTACCAGCTCTCTGTGGAACAATCGAGTCAGTCCCACTCCCCCGCTCAATCCCCGTATCCCTGCAAGTTCATTTCCTTCAGATGTCCATCTGGTTTCCTTTTGAAATCATTGATTGTCTCAGCTTCCACCACACTCACGGGCTGTGAATTCCAGCTGATTAACATCCACTGTGTAAAAAAGTTCTTCCTCATATTCCCCCTGCATCTCTTACCCAAAACCTTCCATCTGTGTCCCCTAGTCCGTGTTTCATCAGTTAATGGGAACAATGTTTCCTTGTCTATCTTCTCTAAACCGATCATAATCTTGTAGACTTCTA
Organism: Heterodontus francisci; assembly: GCF_036365525.1. Classification (NCBI taxonomy): domain Eukaryota; kingdom Metazoa; phylum Chordata; class Chondrichthyes; order Heterodontiformes; family Heterodontidae; genus Heterodontus; species Heterodontus francisci. The sequence continues at coordinate 99,206 of NW_027140506.1, read as the reverse complement.
TCAAATCTCTCTCAATCTCCTTTACTCCAGGGAGAGCAACTCCATCTTCTCCAAACTAACCTTGTAACTAAAATACCCCAATCCCTGGAAGCATTCTCGTAGAATCATAGAAAGTTAAGGCACAGAAAGCAGCCACTTGGCCCATCTTGTCTGCGCCAGCCAGAAAATGATCCATCTATTCTCATCCCATCTTTCAGCATTTGGTGCGTAGAGCTGCAGATAACAGCACTTAAGGTGGATATCCAGACTATGTTTGAATGAGTTGAGGGTTTCTGACTCAACTACCCTTTCAGGTAGTGAATTGCAGACCCAGCACCACCCTCATCTCCTTTCTGATCTTTCTACCAATCACTTTAACTCTATTCCCCCTCTTCGATGTTATGGTGAATAGATTCTTCAGATCATACTTCTGCAAGTTGAATTCCTTTTGCCACGTTTCTGCCCATCTGACCAGGCCATCACTATCTTTCTGTCGTCTGCAGCTACCCTCCTCACCGGCTACCACATGGTCAATCTTTGTGTCATCTGCAAACGTCTTGATAATGCCCCCTACATTTAAGTCCAAATCATTAATATAGACCACAAAAAGCGAGGGATCCAGTACTGAGCCCTGCGGAACGCCACTGGAAACAGCCTTCCAGTCTCTAAAACAACCGTCAACAAATACCCTTTCTTTCCTGCCACTGAGTCAATCTTGTATCCACCTTGATGCATTTCCCTGGATCCCGTGGGATTTTATTTTGTTTTTCGAGATACAGCACTGAAACAGGCCCTTCGGCCCACCGAGTCTGTGCCGACAATCAATCACCCATTTATACTAATCCTACATTAATCACATATTCCTACCACATCCCCACCTGTCCCTATATTTCCCTACCACCTACCTATACTAGGGGCAATTTATAATGGCCAATTTACCTACCAATCTGCAAGTCTTTTGGCTTGTGGGAGGAAACCGGAGCACTCGGAGGAAACCCATGCAGACACAGGGAGAATTTGCAAACACCACACAGGCAGTACCCAGAATTGAACCCGGGTCGCTGGAGCTGTGAGGTTGCGGTGCTAACCACTGCGCCACTGTGCCACCCCAATCTGATTTTCTGAACCAGTCTGCCATGTAGGACATTGTCAAAAGGCTTGCTACCATCCAAGTAGACCACATCAACTGCACTACCCTCATTTATCTTCCTTGTTACTTCTTCAAAAAATTCGACCAAGTTGGTCAAACAAAATCTTCCCTTAACAAATCCATACTGACTATCCTAAAATAAATAGAGGTGGTGAGTACAGAAGAAGGCAAGTTATTGTGAACCTTTATAAAGCTCTGGTTAGGCCCCAACTGGAGTGCTGCATCCAGTTCTGTTCACCACACATTAGGAAGGATGTGAGTGTCCTTGACAGGGTGCAGAGGAGATTTACCAGAATCGTTCCAGGGATGGAGGATTTTAGCTACAAGGTTACTCTTGAAAAGCCTATATTATTTTCCTTGGAGTAAAGGAGATTGAGGGGAGATTTGATAGAGGTATACATGATGATGACTTGTTTGGAAAAGGTAGAAGGGAAAAGATGTTGCCATTAGTTAATGGTACAAGGACTAGAGTTCAGGTGGTGGAACAGAGATACAGGGGGATGTGATGAACAACTTTTTTACACAGCGAGTGGGAATGGCCTCTAAAGTCACTGCCTACGAGGGTGGTGGAAGGAGTGATGGTGAATGATTTCAAAAGGATATTGGATGGACACGTGAGGGAAATAAACTTGCAGGAATATGGAGACAGAGCTGGGGAATGAGACTGACTGGCTTTATCTCGGAAGAGCTGGCATGGACTCGATGGTTTGAGTGGCCTCATTCTGTGCTCAAATGACTATGACTCTCTGACAGGGGATTACAATTACTACTGCTTTCCTATACTGGGAAAGTTTATCATGGACTGGGCAGTATCACCCGTGATGTAAGTGGCCAGAACGTGGTTAATAAATGTCCTTCACAAACAGAGTAAATCAGTTAAGACCCACTCACAAGTCTGGAGTCATTCACAATGGGGATTAGTTTCTCCTGGTTTTCTCTACACAGGACAGCAACCAGGCTTTTCACTGTGTCCTCCACCTCCATGTGGAAAATCTTGCCAGTGTTAGGTGGGATAAGGCGCGTTACCTGGGCGACAGCTTTCTTCAGTTGTGCTGCTTCTTCCGTGCTCTTTTCAGTCCAACCGGGTTAAAACTGGTCAATATCACCATTAGGTAGTTCATAAAGTGGAGTCACAGTCTCTGCAAATCGAGGGATGAAGGTCCACTAATACCCCACCAGCCTGAATATAGGGCACTGGGCAGTCTTTGAGGTGGACAGTTGTAGATGCTGGATGGTCTCGACCTGATGTTGGTCTGGGCTGATGCTGGATGATCCAATCTGGACACCTAGAATGGTGACACAACCTTGCACCAGCTGGGCCTTACGTGGATGGTCTTTTCGTCCAGCTCCCAAAGTAACTGCAATAGTTCCTGTGAAAGGGTTAAATGTGTGGACACGGTCTGTGGTGATGAGGAGGAGATCATTGACATATTGCACAAAGCAGGAAGACTGTGAAAAGCTCAGAAGGCCCCCGGTTATACGTTTGTGGAAAATAGTGGGGTTATTGTGGAACTCCTTGTGACTGACATGTCCAGAGTTATCTCTGGTCCTCAGAATTGAATGTGAATTTAAATTGTTTCTCTAGTTTTACTGGGATACTCCAATAACCATTAGAGATATCCAGGGTGATGAAGACAGCCCTGCCGCAGGAAATCCGGGAGAGTAGGGTGGGTGTCTCTCAGACAACTGGATTCACGTAGGAGTGAATGAGCTGAGTTTGAGGCTGCAGAGAGGGGAAGCTTTGTAAAGAGGGAGGAGGAGGGGTCTCTGCCCGACCCACCCCGGGTTTTCCAAGAGCAAAAAGAGCAGTGGTCCTAATACCAAGCCCTGGGGAACACCACTGTATACTCCCATCGAGTCTGAACAACAACCTTTCACCACTTCTCTCTGTTTACTGTTCCTTAGCCAATTTTATATCCACACTGTCTCTATCCCTTTAATCCATAGGGTTCAGTTTTCCTAACCTGTCCATTGAATGGCACTTGATCAAACACGTTTTGAAAGTCCATATATATAACTTCAATCACACCACCCTCATCAACCCTCTCCATTGTTTTATCAAAGAACTCCATCAAGTTTACCTCACCACCACCTCCCTCTCTCCAATCCTCCACTGTTGTTAAATTATCAGATTGCTTATCCGACATCCAGTACTGGATGAACAGAAATTTTCTCCAATTAAGTATTGGGAAGACTGAAGCCATTGTTTTCAGCCCCCAATCCAACTCTGTTCCCTTGCTATTGATCCCATCCCTCTCCCGAGTAACACTCTGAGATTCAGACAGTTTATTTGCAACCTTGGTGTCATATTTGGGATAAAATTAATGGGCACATGGACAAATAAGGAAAACCAGCATGTATTTGTTTGGGGAAAATTGTGTTTAACTAAATGGTTGGAATATTTTGAAGAGGTAAAAAGGAAGCTTCGTGAGGGCAATGCTGTTGCTGTGGTATAAATTGAATTCCAAAAGGCATTTGATAAAGTGTTACACAACAGACCTGTGAGCAAAGTTATAGCTCATCAAATAAAAAGGCCAGTAGCAACATGAAACTAAGCTGGTTGAGTGACAGGAGACAGAGAGTAGTGATTAATGGATGCTTTTCGGGCTGGAGAAAAGTTTGCAGTGGAATCAAAACAAAATACTGCGGATGCTGGAAATCAGAAATACAAACAGAAAGTGCAGGAAATACTCAGCAGGTCTGGCAGCATCTGTGGAGAGAGAAGCAGAGTTAATGTTTCAAGTCGGTGACCTTTCATCAGAACTGGCAAAGGTTAGAAATGTAATAGGTTTTAAGCAAATAAAGTGGGGGTTTTGGGGGAAACACAAGTACAGAAAGGTGAGCCTTAGAGCCGGGGTGGGGGATGGAGGGTGTTGAAATGATAAGCGAGCGGAAGTTCAGTGTCATGCCTTTGGACTGAGTGGAGGTGTTCCACAAAGCGGTCACCCAATCTGCATTTAGCCTGCTGCGGTGTTCCAGTGAATAACAACGCCAGCTCAAGGAACAGCACCTCATTGTCCGATTAGGCATTTACAGCCTTCTGGACTGAATATTGAGTTCAACAATTATTTTGTTTTAACATTTTTTGCCATGTGTCGGCCTGAAACTGGATTTGTTCTCTTGGTGCTTTTGGCTAGAGCTGTTCATTATTCGATCATTTAATACCCTCTCTGCACTAATGCTTTATCTTTTTGCCACACAACAAGCACATTTTCTTTGCCTTTGCCCCAAGACCTCCTCGTCACTTAATCTCTCTGACCCTCTGCTCTATCTGCACCCCTTTTGTTCACTTTTTCCCCACCCCTGCTTTATTTGCTTAAAATCTGTTACATTTCTGACCTTTGCCAATTCTGATGAATGGTCACACACCTGAAACGTTAACTTTGTTTATCTCTCCACAGATGCTGCCAGGCCTGCTGAGTATTTCCAGCACTTTTTGTTCATATTTACGGTTTGCAGTGGAGTTCCCCAGGGATCAGTGTTGGGACCCTTTCTCTTCCTGACAAACATTAATTACCTAGACCTTGGTGTACAGGGCACAATTTCAAAGTTTGCAGAGGATGCAAAACTTGGAAGCATTGTGAACTGTGAAGAGGATAGTGTAGAACATCAAAAGGACATCGACAAGTTGGTGGAATGGACAGACAGGTGGCAGATGAAGATCAATGTGGAGAAATGTGAAGTGATTCATTTTGGTAGGAAGAACATATAGAGAGACAATAGAGAATAAAGGGTGCAATTCTAAAGGGGGTGCAAGAGCAGAGGGACCTGGACGTATATGTGCATCGGTCATTGAAGGTGGCATGACAGGATGAGAGAGCAGTTAATAAAGCATATAGTATCCTGGGCTTTATTAACAGAGTTTTGGGATACAAGAGCAAGGAGGTTATTTTGAACTTGTGTAAGACACTAGTTCGGCCTCAGTAGCAGTATTACGTCTAGTTCTGTGCACCACACCTTATCTAACGTGAAGACATTGGAGAGTGTGAAAAAACATTCACAAGAATGGTTCCAGGGATGAAGAATATCAGTTATGAAGATAGACTGGAGAAGTTGGAACATTTTCCTTAGAGAAGAAAAGGCAGAGAGGAGATTTCAAAAAGTCTGCAAAATTATGACGTGTCTGGAGAGAGTGGATAGGGAAAACTGATCCCATTCCTGAAAGGATCGAAAACGAGAGGGCAAAGAATTAAAGTAATTGGTAAAAGAAGCATAAGTGACATGAGGAACACTTTTTCACACAGCGAGTGGTTAAGGTCTGGAATGCACTGCCTGAGAGTGTGGTGGAGGCAGATTCAATCGAGGCATTCAGGAAGAAATTGGACAGCTATCTGAAAAGGAAAATTGTACAGAGTTACAGGAAGAAGTCAGGGGAGTGACACTAGACGAATTGTTCTTTTGGAGAGCCAGTACAGACACGATGGACTGAATGGCCACCTTCTGTGCTGTAACAATTCTATTATTCTGTGACATTCGACCACAAAATGAGCTTCCAACCTCATATTCGTGCCATCACTATGACGACCTATTTCCACCTCAATAACATTGCCCAACTTCACCCCTGTCTCAACTCATCTGCTGCTGAAGCTCTCCTTCATGTTTTCATTACCTGTAGACTAGACTATTCCAAGTCATTCTCCCACATTCTACTATCTGTAAACTTGAGGTCATCTAAAACTCTGCTGCCTGTGCCTTAACTCACAGCAAGTCTCATTCCCCGATCACTGACCTGCATCAGCTCACAGTCAAGCAATGTCTTTATTTTAAAATTCTCAACACGTTTTCAAATCCCTCAATAGTCTCACCCCTCACTATCTCTGTAATCTCCTCCAGCCCCACAGTCCTTCGAGGTACCTCTGCTCCTCTAATTCTGGCTTCTTGTGCATCCCTGATTTTAATTACTCTCCCTTTTGTGGCCATACCTTCAGTTGCCTCGGTCCCAAGCTCTGGAATATCCTCCCTACACAGCACCACCTCTCCACCTCACTTTTATCCTTTAACACACTCCTTTAAAACCTGCCTCTTTGACCGAGCATTTGGCTACCCATCCTAATATCCCATTTTGTGGTTCAGTGTTATACTTTGTTTCATAATGCTGCTGTGAAGTACCTCGGGATAAGTTCTTGTTGAAGTTTGCCAGACATGATTTGTCGTTAGCATATCCGTGCTGCTTGAAATTTATTATGCTGTACTTTTCCAAGCAACGAATATTTATGACCTGGGTTGTGAAATGCCCAACCTAACGTCATATTGACTGGACAGTACATGGTTTAACCCATTTCACCTTTATTAAACAAGGTGTAACAATTGCAGCCCTCCAGTCCTCTGTCATCATTCCCATATCCAAAGAAATTGACAGATTCTGTCCAGTGCCTCTGCCATTTGCACCTTTCCTTCTCTCATCAACCCTCATAATTCCCATCCAGACCGATTAAATGCTCCAGTTTATTGTAGTGCTAAGAGTGTTGGATTGAAAGGTGTTAATTGAACCTGTTTGTTCAGTGACTTTAATTAATACCAGTCTCCATGGACCGTAATTGTGTCACTGGAGGGTTTCCCTCTTCTATTAATAAGAGACTCATTTCAATGTGTTACTTCTAGTGTCAGTGGGAGCATCATCCCCGGGACTAACAGGGATCAGTGGCGCCAGAGAAAGGGAGAGGATAGATCAGAATCTGAGAACAATAGATTGGAATGTTACAACAATGGGTCAGAATCTGAGAACAATAGATTGGAATGTTACAACAATGGGTCAGAATCTGAGAACAATAGATTGGAATGTTACAACAATGGGTCAGAATCTGAGAACAATAGATTGGAATGTTACAACAATGGGTCAGAATCTGAGAACCATAGATTGGAATGTTACAACAATGGGTCAGAATATGAGAACAATAGATTGGAATGTTACAACAATGGGTCAGAATCTGAGAACAATAGATTGGAATGTTACAACAATGGGCCAGAATATGAGAACAATAGATTGGAATGTTACAACAATGGGTCAGAATCTGAGAACAATAGATTGGAATGTTACAACAATGGGTCAGAATCTGAGTACAATAGATTGGAATGTCAGAACAATAGGCAGGAGTTTCATCTGGCAGTTTGACTTTCTTTCTGCAAATTTTGACTGGCTGCCAATAAACAGGCGGATCTATTACACACTTATGATTATTCAATATATTTTTAATCCCATCCTGGCTATCATTGGTTTCCCTGGGAAGTGTCTCGATCCACTTATTTATTCTATAAACCATGTTTAACTGCATTACTGTTCTTGCCATTTACTCCATATGTTGAACAAGCAGATACATAGTGCAGAGAGTCTGTGAGCAAGGTTAGACAGTTGCCAGGGCACAGTTGCAGCCAGTTTGATGGGAGAAGTGTGTCTATTTTAACGCAAGAAGTGTCAGGAATAAGGGTGATGAACTTAGAGTATGGATCAGTACTTGGAGCGACAATGTTGTGGCCATTACGGAGACTTGGATATCACAGGGGCAGAAATGAATGTTGGATGTTCCGGGGTTTAGATGTTTCAAAAGGAATAGGGAGGTGGCAACATTGAATAGAACTGATGGGATTTTCCTGTTACTTTGCTTTGTAAAAACAGTGTCCAGCTCTCTGCCGGCCATTTTGGTTGTTTTACAAGCTTTTCACAAGTAACGAAACATTCTGCCACATCCTCCTCATTGAACTTTGTCATGAACTGGGAGAACTTTAAGAGATCAGCACATGGTCCTGAGCTAGGGGCAGCTCCCTCACGAGCTGTGCCTTCACTGGGTGTACTGGGTCTTCTTCTAGTTGTTTGAGCCGCCTTAACTCCCTTTCCTCCTTCTCCTTCTGGAACACTCTTACTTTTTCCCTTTCTTGGCACTCGCTCTGCGCTTTCTCGCTCTCTCTGGAATTCTAATTCTAGTCTCTTCTTTTCCAGTTTTACCTTAGCTAACATTACTCTATCTGTTAGTGATTCTAACCCTGTTTGAATCTTCAGCTTTAAGTGGAAAATGGTTGGCCAAAAGTCTTAGGAATTCGAGTTTCCAGGTTTTTAGATGGAGAGTAATCCCTAACTGTCCAGCTACATTGCTCAACTTTTCAACAGAGAGGGATTTTAACCTGTACCAAGTTACTTCACTCTGTATATAACTCCTTGATTGGGAATGTAACTCCTTTAGTCAAAAAGCGAGGGAAACAGATAACAGAAAACTACAGGCAAGTTAGCATCACATCTGTCATCAGAAACATGTTAGAAGCTATTATTAAAGACGGTGGAGCCGGCACTTAGAAAAATTCAACCTAATCAGGCAGAATCAAAATGGTTTTATGAAAGGGAAATCATGTTTAATCAATTTGTTGGAGTTCTTTGAAGAGGTACCATGTGCTGCGGAGAAAGGGGAACCGGTGGATGTACTGTACATAGATTTCCAGGATGCAATAGATAAGGTGCCACATCAAAGGTTTTGTGAAAATAAAAGCTCATGGTGAACGGAGTAACATGTTGGCATGGATAGAAGATTGGTTAGCTAACAGAAAACAGAGAGTAGGCATAAATGGGCCATTTTCTGGTTGGCAAGATGTAAGGACTGGTGTGCCACAGGGATCAGGGCTGGGACCTCAACTTTTTGCAATTTATATAAATGACTTGGATGAAGGAGCCGAAGGCCTGGTTACCAAATTTGCTGATGACACAAAGATGAGTAAGAAAGTAACTTGTGAAGGAGACATAAGGAGGCTGTAAATGAATGTAGATAGGTTAAGTGATTGGGTAAAGACCTGGCAAATTGAGTATAATGTGGGAAAGTGGGAAATTGCCCATTTTGGCAGGAATAATAAAATCGAAGCATATTATCTAATGGTGAGAGATTGCAGAGCTCTGAGATGTAAAGGGATCTGGGTGTCCTTTTGCATGCATCTCCAAAGCTTAGTATGCATGTTCTGAAAGTAACTAGGAAAGCTGATAGAATGTTATCATTTATCGCGACGGTAATTGAATACAAAAGTAGGCATGTTATGCTTCAGTTATAGAGGGCATTGGTCAGACCACATCTGGAGTACTGTATACAGCACTGGTCTCCTTATTTAAGGAATGATGTAAATGCATTGGAAGCAACCCTGAAATGGTTTACTAGACTAATACCTGGAATGGGTGGGCTGTCTTATGAGGAAATATTGGACAGGCTAGGCTTATATCCACTGGAATTTAGAAGGGTAAGTGGCGACTTGATTTGAACATCTAAGATCTTGAGCAGTCTTGACAGGTGCATGTGGAAAGATGTGTGTATCTGGGTGTATCTAGGATTAGGGGTCACGATTTAAAAATGAGAGGTCGCCCATTTAAAACAGAGATGAGTAGATTTTTATTTCTCTGAGGGTTGTGAGCCTTGGGAATTCTCTTCCTCAAAAGGCAGTGGAATAGAGTCTTTAAGTACTTGTAAGACAGAGATAGATAGATTCTTGATAAGCAAGGGGGTGAAAGATTATCGAGGGTAGGTGGTAATGTGGAGTTGAGGTTTCAATCAGATTAGTCATGATCTTATTGCGTGGCAGAGCAGGCTTGACGGGCCGAGTGGCCTACACCTGCTCCTAATTCATATATTCATATGTTTGTATGCTCTGTCTTCGACCGTGGACATTTCAGTGTTCCAGCAGTGAAAACCACAATAAAACCTGCATTGATATTTTTAACTTTTTTCTCAGGATCAATTGTTTTTCCCACTTCCAATTTCTCATGTGTTGTTGCGTTATCATCATTCGAACCTCCAGATTTCTGTTCCAGCCAGGTGAGTAAGGGTCCCAGTCCCCCTCTTGTCTTATATCTTATTTTACCGCAAGAGGGTATCCTTTTTAGCCGTGGACGTGCTGACCACCTTAGTGAGTATTCTACCTTTTATCTTTGTTGTGATCATAAAAGAACCAATAGGACAGGTTTTCTTGAGTTTAAACAAGAGGTGAGTTTATTATACTTCACAATAGAAGCTGAATCTAAATAAAATAATAAAAATATACTCTACACATTCTCGCACACACTCTCATGAAAATCACACACAAATAAATTAGAGTGAGAAATAAACTCGTGATGGATTAGAGTCCAGAATAAATAAATTTAAAAAAAAACGTCTGTGTGGTTGGATAATTCTCTGGTCTGCATTGTTCCACCGTTAGCTATGAGTTTCATGTCTTCTGCAAGAGTTGAAATTATGTTTTTTTTTACGGAGACGTTGGTGTCATTTATATATCTATCTATATTCCAGGAACAGCACTGGTTCTCATACCGAGTCCTGAGAAACAGCACTGTATACTCCCCCTCCCCCAGTCTGAACAATGACCGTTCACCACTTCTCTCTGCTTTCTGTCCCTGAGTCAGTGTCATATCCACACTATCACTGTCACATTAATCCATGTCTTCCATTTTTCATAACAAGTCTATAAACTGACATTTGATCACCGGCCTTTTGAATGTCTGTACACATAACACAACACACTCACAGTTTTGTCATCAACGAACTTGATCAGGATTATCAGACATGATTTTCCATTAACCTATCCGTGCTGTTTGTTATTTATTATCCCATGTTTTTCCAAGAAAGATATATTTTTGAGCTGGGTTCTGGCCTCTAGTAATTTCCAACCACTGACATTCGACTGACTGGTCAGTAGTTACAGGATTTTTCTAATCACTCCTTTTGTAACAGGGAGTAACATTTACAGCCCTCCAGTCCTCTGTCATGACTCCCATATCCAAGGAGGATTGGAAGATTCTGACAGTGCCTCTGCTATTTCCACCATTCCTTCCCTCAGCAACTGTCTCCATTGTTTTATCAAAGAACTGCATTGGGTTCAGTTTTCCTAATCAGTCTATTGAATGACACTTGATCACCACCTTTTGAAAGTCTATAAATATAACTTAAATCACACCACCCTCATCAACCATCTCAATTGTTTTATCAAAGAACTCCATCATGTTTACCTCACCACCACCTCTCTCCACTCCTCCACTGTTGTTACATTATCGAACAGCTTATCCGACATCCAGTACTGGATGAGCAGAAATTTCCTCCAATTAAATATTGGGAAGATTGAAGCCATAGTTTTCACGCCCCACTCCAACTCTGTTCCCTTGTTATTGATTCCATCCCTCTCCCTGGCAACAGTATGAGATTCAGACAGTCTGTTTTTAACATTTGTGTCATATTCAGGACAACATTAATAGGCACATGGACAAATGTGGGTTAATTAAGGAAAACCAGCCGGATTTGTTAAGGGAAAATGGTGTTTAACAAACTTGCTGGAGTTTTTTGAAGTGGTAAAAAAGAAGCTTGATGAGGACAATGAACAAAGAACAAAGAACAAAGAAAATTACAGCACAGGACCAGGCCCTTCGGCCCTCCAAGCCTGCGCAGATCCAGATCCTCTATCTAAACATGTCGCCTATTTTCTAAGGGTCTGTATCTCTTTTCTTCCTGCCCATTCATGTATCTGTCTAGATACATCTTAAAAAACGCCATCGTGCCCGCATCTACCACCTCGGCTGGCAACGCGTTCCAGGCACCGACATGCTGTTGATGTGGTTTAAATGGAATTCCAAAAAGCATTTGACAAAGTGTCACACAACAGACCTGTGAGCAAAGTTACAGCTCATCAAATAAAAGGACAGTAGCAACATGAAACTAAACTGGTTGAGTGACAGGAAACAGAGAGTAGTGATTAATGGATGCTTTTCGGGTTGGAGAAAAGTTTGTAGTGGAATCAAGACAAAATACTGCAGGTGCTGGAAATCTGAAATAAAAACAGAACGTGCTGGAAATGCTCAGCAGTGTCTGTGGAGAGAGAAACAGAGTTAATGTTCCAGGTTTGTGTCCTTTCATCAGAACTGGCCAAGGTTAGAAATGTAATAGGTTTTAAGCAAGTAAAGCGGGAGTAGAGGGTGTAAACACAAGGACAGAAATGTGGACATTTGAGCAGGGGTGGGGGATCAAAGGTGTTGAAATGACAAGCGAGTGGAAGCTCGGGATCATGCTTTTGGACTGAGCGGAGGTGTTCCACAAAGCGCTCACCCAATCTGCGTTTCACCTGCTGCGGTGTTCCAGTGAACATCAACGCCGGCTCGAGGAACAGCACCTCATTGCCTGATTAGGTACTCGACAGACTTCTGGACTGAACACTGAGTTCAATAATTTCAGAGCATTCAGAGCAGGTCCATTTTTATTATTTGTTTTATCAGTTTTTTTTACCATGTGCCAGACTTAAACTGGGATTTTTATATTGGTGCTTTTAGCTCGGGCTGTTCATTGTTCTGTCATTCAACAACTGCTCTGCACTAATGCTTTGTCTTTCACCACAACATGAGCACACTCTCTTTGCCTTTGCCCCATGACCTCCTGGTCAGTTAATCTCTCTGGCTCTCTGTCTTATCAACACCCCTTCTGCTCCATTTTGCCCCATCCCTGCTTTATTTGCTTAAAACTTATTACATTTCTAACCTTTTCCAGTTCTGATGAAGGGTCATTGACCTGGAACATTAACTCTGCTTCTCTCTCCACAGGTGCTGCCAGACCTACTGAGTATTTCCAGCTCGTTTCGTTTTTTATTTAAGATTTGTAGTGGAGGACCACAGGGATCAGTGTTAGGACCCTTTCTCTTCCTGACATATATTAATGACCTAGACCTTGGTGTACAGGGCACAATTTCAAAGTTTGTAGATGATACAAAACTTGGAAGCATTATGAACTATTAGGAGGATAGTGTAAAACTTCAAAAGGACACAGACAAGTTGGTGGAATGGGCAGACAGATGAAATTCAATGTGGGGAAATGTGAAGTGATTCATTTCGTAGGAAGGACATGGAGAGAAAATATAGAATAAAGGTTACAATTCTAAAGGGGGTTCTGGAGCATAGGGATCTGGATGTATATGTGCATCGGTCATTGAATGTGGCATGACAGGATCAGAGAGCTGTTAATAAAGCCTACAGTATCATGTAGCATGGAATACAAGAGCGAGGAGGTTGTTTTGAACTTGTATAAGACACTAGTTCGGCCTCAGCTGCAGCGTTGCGTGTAGTTCTGGGCACATTAGATAACATGGAAACATTGGAGAGTGTGAAAAAACATTCACAAGAATGGTTCCAGGGATGACGAATATCAGTTCTAAAGATAGACTGGAGAAGTTGGAACATTTTCCTTGCAGAGGAGAAGGCTGAGAGGAGATTTGAAAAAGGTCTGCAAAATTATGACGTGTCTGGACAGAGTGGATAGGGAAAAACTGTTCCCATTCCTGAAAGGATCGAAAACGAGAGGACAAAGAATTAAAGTAATTGGTAAAAGAAGCAGAAGTGACATGAGGAAAACATTTTCACACAGCGAGTGTTAAGGTCTGGAATGCGCTACCTGAGAGTCTGGTGGAGGCAGATTCAATCGAGGCATTCAGGAGGAAATTGGATAGCTATCTGAAAAGGAAGATTGTACAGAGTTACAGGGAGAAGGCAGGAGAGTGGCATTAGATGAATTGCTCTTTTGGAGAGGCAGAGCAGGCTCGATGGACTGAATGGCCACCTTCTGTGCTGTAACAATTCTGTGATTCTGTGGCATTTGAACACAAAATGAGCTTCCAACCTTATATTCGTGCCATCACTATGCCCACCTATTCCCACCTCAATAAGATCGCCCAACGTCACCCCTGTTTCAACTCATCTGCTGATGAAGCTCTCATTCATGCTTTCATTACCTGTAGACTAGACTATTCCAACTCATTCTCCCACATGCTACTGCATGTAAATTTGAGGTAATCTAAAGCTGTGCTGCCTGTGTCTTAACTCACAACAAGTCTCATTCCCCGATCACTAACCTACATCACCTCACAGTCAAACAATGCCTTTATTTTAAAATTCTCAATCATGTTTTCAAATCCGTCCATGGTCTCACCCCTCACGATAACTGTAATCTCCTCCTGCCCGACAACTCTCTGAGATATCTCTGTTCCACTAATTCTGGCCTCTTGTGCATTCCTGATATTAATTACTCCCCCATAGCTGTCTGCACCTTCAGTTGCCTCGGTCCCGAGCTCGGGAATATCCTCCCTACACAGCTCTACCTCTCCACCTCGCTTGTATCCTTTAAGACACTCCTTTAAATCCTACCTCTTTGACCAAGCTTTTGGTCTCCTAACCGAATATCTGCATTTGTGGTTCAGTGTTACACTTTGTTTCATAATGCTGCTTACCTTAGGATAAGTTCTTGTTGAAGTTTGCCAGACATGATTTTTCATTGGTATATCTGTGCTGCTTGAAATGTATTATGCTGTGCTTTTCCAACCAACGAATATTTCTGCCCTGGGTTGTGAAATTTCCCCACCACTGACGTCAGATTGACTGAACAGAACAGAGTTTACTCCATCTCTCCATTTGTAACCAGGGTGTAACATTTACAAACATCCAGTCCTCTGTCATCACTCCCATATCCAAGGACAAGTGAAAGATTCTGTCATGTGCCTCTACTATTCCCACCATTCCTTCCCTCCGTAATCCTTATACATCCCATTCAGACAGGGTAAATGTTCTATTTTATTGTGGTACAAAAAGTGTTTGATTGAAAGGGGTTAACTGAACCTGTTTGTTCAGTGACTGTAATTAATGTCAGTCTCCATGGACTCTAATCGTGTCACTGGAGGGTTTCCCTCTGCTATTAATAAGGGACTGCTTTCAATGTGTTATCACATAGTGTTAGCGGGAGCATCAGCCCTGGCACTAAAAGGGATCAGCAGCTCCAGAGAAAGGGAGAGGATAGATCAGAATCTGAGAGCAATAGATTGAAATGTTCCAACAATGGATCAGAATCTGAGAACAATTGACTGGAATGTTACAACAATGGGTCAGAATATGAGGACAATAGATTGGAATGTTACAACAATGGATCAAAATCTGAGAACAATTGACTGGAATGTTACAACAATGGGTCAGACTCTGACAACAATAGATTGGAATGTTACAACAATGGTTCAGAATCTGAGAACAATAGATTGGAATGTTACAACAATGGGTCAGAATCTCAGAACAACAGACTGCAATGTTACAACAATGGGCAGGAGTTTCATTTGGGAGTTTGACTATCTTTCTGCCAATTATGATCGGTTCCCATTAGACTATCGGATCTATCTTGTATTGAAGATTATGCAACACATTTACTATCCCATCCTTGCTATTATCAGTGTCCCTGGTAAGTCTCTCTATCCAGCTATGAATGTTATAAACCAAGTTTCGCAACATTACTGTTCTTGTCATTTACTCTGCCCTCCTTGTTACTTTTGTTATCCCTGGCAAAACTCTATCTCCAGCTATGAGCTCTATAAACCATTGCTACTTGTATTAGAGTTCATGGAATTTACTCTACCATGTTTTCTGCTGTTGCTGCCCCTGCTAAGTCCCTACTTCCCGCTATGTGATCTGTAAACCGCGTTTCACTGAAATAATGTTCTTACAATTTTAATTTTGGGAAGAGTGGAGCTTGGGCAATCGGTCTCCTTCGGAAATTCTGTCCATCTCCATGAACGACGTACCCCTAACTGGCTAATATCTGAGGTTCAACCAGACAGTTTGCATCCTCTGTGTTCTATTTAACCCTGAGCTGAGTTCTGAACCCTTATTCTCTCCATCACCTACCCTGCCTTCTACCAGCTCTGTAATATCACCCGTCTGCCTCAGCTCATTTGCTACATGAACCCTCATCTGTGCCGTTGTTAACATAGAAACATAGAAAATAGGTGCAGGAGTAGGCCATTCGGCCCTTCGAGCCTGCCCCACCATTCATTATGATCATGGCTGATCGTCCAACTCAGCGACCTGTTTGCGCTTTCCCGCCATTTCCTTTGATCCCTTTCATCCTAAGAGCTATATCTAACTCCTTCTTGAAAACATGCAATGTTTTGGCCTCAACTGCTTTCTGCGGCAGCGAATTCCACAGGCTCACCACTCTCTGGGTGTAGAAATTTTGCATATCAGTCCTGAAAGGTTTACCCCGTATCCTTAGACGACGACGACTGGTTCTGGACTTCCCCACCATCGGGGACATCCTTCCTGTATCTGTTCTGTCAAGTCCTGTTAGAATTTTATAGGTTCCTATGAGATCCCCATCAATCTTCTGAACTCCAGCGAACATAATTCTAACCGACTCAATCTCTCCTCATACGTCAGTCCCGCCATCCAGGGAATCAGTCTGGTAAACCTATAGCAATAACATCCTTCCTTAAATAAGGAGACCAAAACTGTACACAATATTCCAGGTGTGGCCTCACCAAGGCCCTGAATAATTGCAACAAGACATCCCTGCTCCTGTACTCGAATCATCTCGCTGTGAAGGCCAACATACTATTTGCCTTCTTTAATGTCCTTTGCACCTGCATTCTTACCTTCAGTGACTGGTGTATGAGAACACCCAGCTCTCCTTGCATATTCCCCTCTTTCAGTTTCTAGCCATTCAGATAATAATCTGCCTTCCTGCTTTTGCTACCAAAGTGATTAACCTCACATTTATCCACATTGTACTGCACCTTCCATGCATTAGCCCACTCACTCAATTTGTCCAAATCACCCTGAAGCCTCTCTGCATCCTCCTCACAACTCACCCTCCCACCCTGTTTCGTGTCATCTGCAAATTTGGAGATATTACATTTAGATCCCTCACCGAAATCAGTAAGATATATTGTGAATAGCTGGGGTCCTATCACCAATCCCTATGGTACCCCACTAGTGACATTAGCAGGTGAATAGCCTGCCATTCGGAATAAAAGACCCATTTATTCCTTCTCTTGGGTTTCCTGTCTGCCAACCAATTTTCTATCTATCACAATACACCAGCACCAATCTCATGCACTTTAATTTTACAGGCTAATGTGTTACGTGGGACTTTGTCGAAAGCCTTCTGAAAGTCCAAATAAACCACACCCACTGGCTCCCCCTCTACTAGTTACATCCTCGGAGAATTCTTGTAGATTTGTCAAGCGTGATTTCCCTTTCGTAAATCCATGCTGACTCTGTCCGATTCAACCACTTTTCTCCAAGTGCTCCTCTATAAAATCGTTGATAATGGACTCTAGAACTTTCCCCACCACCGACCTCAGGCTGACTTGTCGATAATTCCCTGCTTTATCTCAACCTCCCTGGGGTTACATTAGCTACATTTCAATCGTTAGGAAATGATCCAGAATCTATAGAATTTTGGAAGATGACCACCAATGCATCCATTATTTCTAGGACCACTTCCTTCAGCACTCTGAGATGTAGATTATCAGGCCCTGGGAATTTATCGGCCTTCAATACCATCAATTTCCCCAACACCATTTCTCTACTAATACAGATTTCCTTAAGTTCCTCTCTCTCACTAAACCCCGTGTTCCCCAACACTTCTGGTATGATATCTGTGTTCTCCTTTGTGAAGACAGAACCAAAGTATGCATTTAGTTGGTCAGCCATTTCTTCCCCATAATTAATTCCACTGTTTCTGACGGTAAGGGACCTACATTTGTCTTCATCAATCTTTAAATCTGTTAAATCCACACTTGACTATTCCAGTTCTATCCTGGTCACCCTCCCAGTTATAAACCTCCATAAACCACTGCCCATCCAGAACTCTGCTGCCTGTACACTAATATGCACCAAATCCTCTTCACCCGTCACCCCAAATCCTGATTACCCATCACCCCTGTGCTCACTGATCTACATTAGCTCCGGGACCAGCAGCACCTTAAATTTAATATTTTCATTCTTGTGTTTGAATCTCATCCTCAATTAGTCCCATTGCCCTGTCCATTCCCATATTCCTGCCTTCAAGTTTTTTCTTCAATTCCGATTTAAAAGAAGGCTTCTTTCCCTCTGTTTCGGTCTATGGCAGGTATTCTCAGCTCTGCAGTGTCACTGGGCCCAATGCCATGGACGTTTGGATCCATAAAATGGTATCAGCTGAGCTGCCAGTCACTTCCAGTGCTCCATGCTAAGCAGGGCTCTCGTCCCTGTTCACCAAGTATGTGCTGGTAGTGTGCAGAGGGATCTGATCTGACACCAATCAGCCATTCCAGCAGCTTTGATACACGTCTTTGAAACTAAGTGATGGGGGTGTGGTACATTGAGCAGTGTGAGAGGTTGGTGATGTAGGGGGTAGGAGATGCCATGGAGAAATGAATTCACTGACATTCACCACCCGTGTAAGCTCATCAAACTTCTTCTGGCTCTGCTGCCAGGTCCTTGGGGCCAGACTTCTTGCATTGACCTCCCTGGCCACCTGCTCCCATTCCCTTCAGAAGACGTTCCTTGAGGGTCTCCGCCCCACCCCACAGAAACATGGCCTCTCTCCTCCGGTCAACCTCCATGACTAAGGCCTCCAGCACGACATCCGTGAACAGCACAGCCCTCTCTCTGCCCTAGTATTCCATTTACCTTGTCTCCATTTGCAGCATTCACAGTCAGCAGCAGCCTCCTGTGATTCAGTACAGCTTCCCTTTAAGAGGGACAGACTACCTTTAAGAGCTGAATCCTGACTGAAGCACGTGCCAGCCTCAAACACAGTTACGTCCCTGTTCAGCTTGCAGACAGACAGCAGCGCGGGTCACCCTAGGCGGTACGTAGAATTCATGCAAATGAGGAGGCAGCAGGAAGTCTGTGTGTCACCTGCCTCAACAGGAATGGGCACGGGCAGATCACGAATCACAGTCCCAACCCCTGAAAACTGGTAGAAACTTCTCTTTAAATCTGTATCTATTTTCCTTTTCTCTTTCACCCTTTCTCCCTCTCTCTCTTTGTCCCTTCTTCATATAATCATAGATTGATGCAGCACAGAATGTCCATTGTATCAGTGCTGTCTCCTTTAAAGAGCTAACTAATTAGTCCCACTCCCTCCTCTTTCCCCAGACTCCTGTTGATTTTTTTTTCCTTGTCAAGTTTTTGTTATATTCCCTTCTGAAAGATGTTATTGAATCTGCTTCCACCATGATTTCAGGCATTGAATTCCAGATCCCACCCACAGACCGATAGGACCAAATATCCATGGAAGGGTTATGGCACAAAAGGAGGCTACTCAGCCCAATGTGTCTCTGCTGGCTGAAAAAACTAGCCGCCGAATCTAATCCCATCTTCCAGCCGCTGGTCCATGGCCTTGCCAGTTGCAGCACTTCAGGTGTAGGTCCAGGTACCTTTTAAAATCTTTGATGGTTTTTGCCTCCACCACCGTTCCTGGCAGTGAATTCCAGACACCCACCACCCTCTGGGTGAAAATGTTTGTCCTCACGTCCCCTTTGATCCGTCTACCAATCAATTAAATCTGTGCCCCCTGGTAATTGACCTCTCCAATGGGGGAAACATGTCCTTCCTGACTACTCTACCTGGGCCCCTCATAATTTTGTACACCTCAATCAAGTCACCCCTCAGTCTCCTCTGTTCTAAAGAAAACAATCTTAGCCTATCCAGTCTTTCATCATGGATGCAATTTTCCATCACTGGCAACATTCTTGAAAATCTTCTCTGTACTCTCTCCAAAGCAATTATGTCCTTCCTGTAATGTGGTGACCAGAACTGTCCACAATACTCCAGCTGTGGCCTAACCAGTGTTTTATACAATTCCAGAATTACATCCCTCCTTTTGTATTCTATATATCGGCCAGTAAAGGAAAGCATTCCATATGCCTTCTTCACCACTCTGTCTACCTGTCTTGCCACCTTCCAGGAACTGTGGACAAACACTCCAAGGTCTCTAACATCTTCTACCCCTTTCACTATCCTCCTGTCTGTTGTGTATTCCTTCGCTTTATTTGCCCTTCCCAACTGCATTACCTCACAGTTCCCCAGATTGACTTCCATTTGCCACTTTTTCGCCCACTCAACCAAACCATTTAAACCATTGATATCATTCTGGAGTCCACAGCTATCCTCTTCACTATCAACTACATGACCAATTATTGTGTCATCAGCAAATTTTCCAATCATGCCTCCCACATTTAAGTCCATAGCATTAATATACATCACAAATTGCAAGGGACCCAACACTGAGACCTGGGAACGCCACTAGACACCGCTTTCCATTCACAAGAAACATCTGTCGACCATTACCCTTTGTTTCCTGACATTGGGCCAATTTTGGATCCAACTTGCCACATTCCCCTGTATCTCATGAGCTTTCACTGTTCTGATCAGTCTGCCATGTGGGACCTTGTCAAACGCCTTACTAAAATCCATGTAGACCACATCCACTGCACTACCTTTATCAATCCTTTTTGCTCCTTCCTCAAAAAACTTAGTTATGTTAGTAAGACAAGACCCTCCCTTAACAAATCCATGCTGACTATCCCTGATTAATCTTTGCCTTTCTAAGTGACAGTTTATCGTAGCTCTGAGAATTGATTCTAATAATTTGCCCACCGATGTCCGGCACAATGGCGCAGTGGTTAGCACCGCAGCCTCACAGCTCCAGGGACCCGGGTTCGATTCCAGGTACTGCCTGTGTGGTGTTTGCAAGTTCTCCCTGTGTCTGCGTGTGTTTTCACCGGGTGCTCCGGTTTCCTCCCACAAGGCAAAAGACTTGCAGGTTGATAGGTAAATTGGCCATTATAAATTGTCACTAGTGTAGGTAGGTGGTAGGGAAATATAGGGACATTTGGGGATGTTTGGTAGGAATATGGGATTAGTGTAGGATTAGTATAAATGGGGGGTTGATGTTCGGCACAGACTTGGTGGGCCGAAGGGCCTGTTTCAGTGCTGTATCTCTAATCTAACCTAAAGGCCTGCTCGGGTCTGGAAATAAAACCGACCAAACCTCACAGAACCACATTGGACCCGGGTCCGAGCCGGCCCGAGCCTGACCCGAACATATTGCACTCACTGTACTTAGCACTTTTGGATGGAATGGAAGGAAGCTGCATCATGAGCGCCGTGACATCATAGAAACAGTCACTTTCTCACTGCGCAGCCTCACAGTCTGTTGAGTCCAGATGCACGTTTCCCTCCTTGACGTCACAGACTCCCAGCTCTGGCAGGCTTTTCAAATGTTGATGCTTACTTACTCAACTTCTCTTTGCTTCCCAGCCGAGCAAAAGGTAGTACTGTGTGTGTCCGACCCAACCCGAGCCCGAAAACCGGATCCGGAAGAGCGATCCGACCCGAACCCGACATATGACGTCGGGTCTCATCGGGTTTGTGTCGGGTAGCGGTCCTTTCGGTCAGACTGACCAGCCTATAATTATTTGGCCTAACCTTTGCACTATGTTTAAACACTGGCACTATGTTCACAGACCTCCAATCGTCTAATGCCTCGCCTGTATCTAGTGAGAATGTGAAGATGATCCTCAGAGTATCTGCTATTTCCTCCCTCGCTTCCTTTAACAGCCCGGGATACCATCCATCCTGCCCTGGCGGTTTATCCACTTTCAAGGATTTCAGACCCTCGAGTACTTCCTCTCTCATTATGCTGATTGTATCTAATATTTCACACTCCTCCTCTTTAATTACAATGTCTACATCATCCCTTTACTTTGTGAAGACGGAGACATAAAATCCATTAAGGACCCTGCCAACATCTTTTGCAACCACGCACAAACTACCTTGTACATCTCTGATATGTCCTCCCCTTTCCTTAGTTATCCTTTTATTCTTAATGTACTGATCAACCATCTTTGGGTTTTCCTTGATTTTATCTGCCAATATTTTTTCATGCCCTCTCTTCGCTTTTCTAATTTCCTTTCTTTACTTCACCCCTGCACTTTCTTTACTCCTCTCAGCTTTCTAAATTATTATTTGTTTGTGACTGTCATAAGCTTTATTTTTCTGATTTATGTTTCTGTATGTTTCTAGACAACCGGGGGCTCTAAATTTGGCAACTTACTGTGTCAGAAAATTCTCTTCAATTTGTCTCTGGTTCTTTGCCAATTACCTTAAATCTGCATATTTTTAATGATGTTGTGAGCACAGTCCTAGCAATTACAGACCAATTAGTTTAACATCAGTAGAGGGTAATGTTCTGCAAACAATAATTAGAGAAGAAATCAACAGAAACTTGGAGAGGTTTGAGGGAATGAAGGATAGCAAGCACGTGTTTGCAGGAACATAGGAGCAGGAGTAGGCCATTCAGCCCATCGACACTGCTCTGTCATTCAATTAGATCATGGCTAATCATCTACCTAAACGCCACATTCCCGTGCTATCCCTGTATCCCTTGATGTCATTTGTCTCCCGAAATCCATTGATTTCTGTCTTGAACATGCTCAATATTGAGCTTCCACACCCTCTGTGGTAGTGAATTCCAAAGATTTACCACCCTCTGAGTGAAGTTATTCTTCTTCATCTCAGTCTTAATTTGCCTGCCCCTTATTCTGAGTTTATGTCCCCTGGTTGTAGACTCACCAGACAGGGGGAAAATCCGATCTGCAGCCACCCCATCACCCCCTGTAAGAATTTTGTATGAGATCACTGCTCATTTTTTGAAATGCGAGAGAATACAGGCCCATTTTTCTCAATCTCTCCTCATAAGACAATCCTGCCATCCCATGGATATCCTGCTGAACCTCAGTTGCAATCCCTGCATGGCAAATATATCCTTCTGTGCCACGTGCCAGTGAGGCTAGAAATAGGAAGCTCGTGCAGCTAAACACGGAGCTGAACAGCTGGTGTAGAAGGGAGGGTTTCAGATATCTGGACCATTGAGATCTCTTCAGGGACAGATGAGACCTGCACAAGAAGGACGGGTTGCATTTGAACTGGAGGGGCACAAATAACCTGGCTGCGAGGTTTGCTAGCGTCACTCGGGAGGGTTTAAACAAGTGTGGCAGGGGGGTGGGAACCAGAGCAGTAGGACAGCAAGTGAAATAAATGAGGGGGAACTAGGACAGTAAGGACAGTAAGACTAAGAGGAAGAGCAGGCAGGGAGATGTTGCAGAGCACAGCGGGACTGGTGGTCTGAAGTGCAATTCTTTCAATGTGAGAAGTATAACAGGTAAGGCAGATGATCTTAGAGCATGGATTAGTACTTGGAACTATGATGTTGTTGCTATTACAGAGACTTGGTTGAGGGAGGGACAGGATTGGCAGCTAAATGTTCCAGGATTTAGAAGCTTCAGGCGGGAACGAGGGGGATGTAAAAGGGGTGGGGGAGTTGCATTACTGGTTAAGGAGAATATCACAGCTGTACTGCGGGAGGACACCACGGAGGGGTCATGAAGCGAGGCAATATGGGTGGAGTTCAGGAATAGGACAGGTGCAGTCACGATGTTGGGGGTTGACTACAGGTCTCCCAACAGCCAGCGGGAGGTAGAGGAGCAGATATGTAGACAGATTTCGGAAAGATGTAAAGGTAACAGGGTTGTAGTGGTGGGTGATTTTAACTTCCCCGATATTGACTGGGACTCACTTCGTGCTAGGGGCTTGGATGGGGTAGAATTTGTAAGGAACATCCAGGAGGGCTTCTTGAAACAATACGTCGATAGTCCAACTAGGAATGGGGCCGTACTGGACCTGGTATTGGGGAATGAGCCCGGCCAGGTGGTCGAAGTTTCATCGGGGAGCATTTCGGGAACAGTGACCATAATTCCATAAGTTCTAAGGTACTTGTGGATAAGGATAAGAGTAGTCCTCGGCTGCAAGTGCTAAATTGGGGGAAGGCTAATTATAACAATATTAGGCAGGAACTGAAGAATTTAGATTGGGGACGACTATTTGAGGGTAAATCAACATCTGACATGTGGGAGTCTTTCAATCGTCCGCTGATTAGAATCCAGGACCAACATGTTCCTGTGAGGAAGAAGGATAGGTTTGGCAAGTTTCGGGAAGCTTGGATAACGCGGGATATTGTGAGCCTTGTCAAAAAGAAAAAGGAAGCATTCATAAGAGCTGGAAGACTAGGAACAGACGAATCCATTGAGGAATATAAAGACAGTAGGAAGGAACTTAAGCAAGGAGTCAGGAGGGCTCAAAGGGGTTATGAGAAGACATTGGCAAACAGGATTAAGGAAAAACCAAAGGCCTTATATACGTATATAAAGAGCAAGAGGGTAACCAGGGAAAGGGTTGGCCCACTCAAGGTCAGAGAAGGGAATCTATGTGTGGAGCCAGAGGAAATGGGCGAGGTACTAAATGAGTACTTTGCATCAGCATTCACCAAGGAGAAGAACTTGGTGGATGATGAGCCGAGGGAAGGGAGTGCAGATAGTCTCATTCATCTCATTATCAAAAAGGAGGATGTGTTGGGTGTCTTGCAAAGCATTAAGGTAGATAAGTCCCCAGGGCCTGGTGGGATCTACCCCAGAATACTGAGAGAGGCAAGGGAAGAAATTGCTGGGGCCTTGACAGAAATCTTTGCATCCTCATTGGCTACAGTTGAGGTCCCAGAGGACTGGCGAATAGCCAATGTTGTTCCTTTGTTTAAGAAGGGTAGCAAGGATAATCCAGGAAATTATAGGCCGGTTCGCCTTACGTCAGTGGTAGGGAAATTATTAGAGAGGATTCTTCGGGACAGGATTTACTCCCATTTGGAAACAAATGGACTTATCAGCGAGAGGCAGCATGGTTTTGTGAAGGGGAGGTCGCGTCTCTCTAATTTGATCGTGTTTTTTGAGGAAGTGACGAAGATGATTGATGAAGGAAGGGCAGTGGATGTTATCTAGATGGACTTCAGTGAAGCCTTTGACAAGGTCCCTCATGGCAGACTGGTACAAAAGGTGAAGTCACATGGGATCAGAGGGGAGCTGGCAAGATGGATACATAACTGGCTCAGTCATAGAAGACAGAGGGTGCTTTTCTGAATGGAGGAATGTGACTAGTGGTGTTCCGCAGGGATCAGTGCTGGGACCTTTGCTGTTTGTAGTATATATAAATGATTTGGAGGAAAAAGTAGCTGGTCTGATAATTAATTTGTGGATGACACAAAGGTTGGTGCAGTTGCGGACAGTGATGAGGATTGTCAGAGGATACAGCAGGATATAGATCGGTTGGAGACTTGGGCGGAGAAATGGCAGATGGAGTTTAATCCGGACAAATGTGAGGTAACGCATTTTGGAAGGTCTAACACAGGTGGGAGGTATACAGTAAATGGCAGAACCCTTAGGAGTATTGACAGGCAAAAAGATCTGAGCGTGCAGATCCACAGGTCACTGAAAGTGGCAACGCAGGTGGATAAGGTAGTCAAGAAGGCATACGGCATGCTTGCCTTCATCGGTCGAAGCACAGAGTATAAAAATAGGCAAGTCATGCTGCAGCTATACAGAACTTTAGTTAGGCCACACTTCGAATATTGTGTGCAATTCTGGTCGCCACACTACCAGAAGGAAGTTGAGGCTTTGGAGAGGGTACAGAAGAGGTTTACCAGGATGTTGCCTGGTCTGGAGGGCATTAGCTATGAGGAGAGGTTGGATAAACTCGGATTGTTTTCACTGGAAGGACGGAGGTGGAGGGGCGACATGATAGAGGTTTACAAATTTATAAGCGGCAAGGACAGAGTGGATATTCAGAAGCTTTTTCCCAGGGTGGAAGAGTCAGTTAAAAGGGGACATAGTTTTAAGGTGAGAGGGGCAAAGTTTAGAGGGGATGTGCGAGGCAAGTTCTTTACACAGAGGGTGGTGAGTGCCTGGAACTTGTTGCCGAGGGAGATGGTGGAAGCAGGTACCATAGCGACGTTTAAGAGGCATCTTGACAAATACATGAATAGGATAGGAATAGAGGGATACGGACCACGGAAGTGCAGAAGGTTTTAGTTTGGGCAGGCATCAACATCGGCACAGGCCTGGAGGACCGAATGGCCTGTTCCTGTGCTGCACTGTTCTTTGTTCTTTGTTGTTTTAGACAAGGAGACCAAGACTGTACGCAATACTCCAGGTGCAGTCTCAGCAAGGCGGGATACAATTGCAGCCAGACATCTTTACTCCTGGATTCAAAACCCATTTGAGATGGAGGCCAACATACCATTTGCCTTCCAAATTGATTGGTGCACCTGCACATTTGCTTTCAGTGACTCATGCACAAGGAAACACAGGTCTCTTTGAAAATCAACACGTCGCAACCTCTCTCCAGTCCAGAAATATTCTGTCTTTCTGTTTTTGTTTTACCGGAGTGGAGCACTTGATACTTATTCATATTATATTCCAGCTGCCATGTTCTTGCCCACTCACTTAGCCTGTCCAAATCCACTTGAAGCCTCCTTGCATCTTCTTCACAACCTACTTTCCCACCTAGTTTTGTGTCATCAGCAAATTTGTAAGTATTACATTTGGTCCCCAAATTCAAATTATTTGTATAGATTGTGAACAGCAGTGGCCCTAGTACTGATCCTTGTGTTACCCACTAGTAACATCCTGCCATCCGGAGAATGACCCGTTTATTCCTGCTCTCTGTTTTCTGTCTGTTAACCAGTTCTCGATCCATACCAGCATATTGCCCCCAATTCCATGTGCTGTAATTTTATTTACTAATCACCTGTGTGGGACCTTACCAAAATAGGTCCAAATGCACCACACCTGCTGGTTCTCCTTTAGTAATGCAGCAAGTAACATCCTCAAAAAACTTCAACAGGTTTGTTACACAGGTCGGCGCAACATCGATGGCCGAAGGGCCTGTACTGCGCTGTAATGTTCTAATTCTAATTCTAATTCTAACATAATACCCCTTTCATAAATCCACGTTGACTCTGCCAATTTTACTATTATTTTCGAAGTGTCCAGTTATCACATCCTTGACAATAGATTCTAACATTTTCCCTATTACTGATGTTAAACTAACAGGCCTGCAGTTCTCATTCTCCCTCTCCCACCCTTCTTAAATAGTGGGGTTACATTTGTTACTTACCAGTCCTCAGGAACTCTTCCTGAATCGAGAAATTTGAACGATTCCCATAAATACATCCACCATCTATAATGCCACCTCCTTTAACACTCTGGGATGTAGCTCATCTGGTCCAGGGATTTATCAGCCTTCAATCCAGTTACATTTTCAAGTACTACCTCTTTGCTAACACTAAATTGACAATTTGCCCCCGTACCTTCATGGTTTTCCTTGTTCAGATTGAACACCCTGGTTTCAGATTTATCACATTCAAATGGAATGTGAAATTCTATCATAATATGGTCATTATTTCCCAAATGCTCCTTTATAGCAGTGTTATAAACTAATCCTTTCTCGTTACATAAAATAGCCCGATTCTTAGTCCTTCAATGTTCTGCTCCAGAAACCCATCTCTACACACTCCAGTAAAGGTAGATCATACTTCACTCATTTACTTGATGTTTTCGATCATGTAACAGAGACGGTTGATGAAGGGAATGCCGTGGATACTGTTTATATGTATTTTAAGAACGTGTTTGATAAGGTACCACGTAAAAGGCTGGTTAGCAAAATTGAGGCTCATGGAATAAGAGGATCATTGTCAAATTGGATTAAGGATAGAAAACAGCGAGTGGTAATAAATGGTTGTTTTGAAGTTTGGAGGATGGTAGACAGTGGGAGTTCCCCAAAGTTCAGTGTTGGGGCCATTGCGTTTTTGCGGTATATAAATGACTTAGTTCTTGGAATACAGAGTAGAATCTCCAAATTTGCCAATGCCACCAGCTTCGAGATTTCTGAGCCAGTCCCAACGCTAATCACATGTTTTAGAGTGTACATTCTCTCTCTCCAGCTCTCTGTCACAAAATTCCTACGTAGACTTTGCAATAACCACAGGCATCTGGCCGATTGTAATCTCTCTCTGTCTCCAAATCTCCTACCCATTCCCAGCAAAGATCGCTCAACTGAGTTTGTCATTTCTCACAAACCAAGTGAGCCAAGCCGATGATCCAGATCTCTGTGAACGCTCTCCTACACAACTGTAAGATCTGATCAACGGTCACAGATTAACCAAAAGTAGGGAGAAGAGTCACAAGCAGTTAATTGAGTAATGACAGTTCAAATACAGCACAAAATCAGATTAGAAACAGGAGACATATGACCTGTAACAGGTGATGGCTTTCTGGCTACAGATTAGTTATTGGAAGTGAGTATGAAAGACGCTATAGCAGGGCACATAGAAAAATTCAAGGTGATCAGGTAGAGTCAACATGATTTTGTGAAAGGGAAATCATGTTTAACCAATTGATTGGAGTTCTTTGAAGAAGTAACATGTGCGGTGGCTAAAGGGGAACCGGTGGATGTACTGTACTTAGATTACCAGAAGGCATTTGATAATGTGTCACATCAAATGTCAATGCGGAAAATAAAAGCTCATGGTTAAGGGGGCAACATATTGGTATGGATAGAAGATTGGCGAGCGAACAGGAAACAGAGCGCAGGCAAGAATTGCTAATTAATATAAACACAAGAAGTGCTGGAACCACTCAGCAGGTCTGGCAGCATCTGTGGAAAGAGAAGCAGAATTAACGTTTTGGGTCAGTGACACTTCTTCAGAACTAGAGTATTGTGTACAGTATTAGTCTCCTTATTTAAGGAAGGATGTAAATGCGTTGGAAGCAGTTCAGAGAAGGTTTACTAGACTAATATCTGGAATGGGTGTGCTGTCTTATGCAGAAAGGCTGGAAAGGATCGGCTTACATCAGCTGGAGTTGAGGGAATTAATAGGCGACTTGATAGAAACATAGAAGATCCAGAGGGGGGCAGAGCAAGTGAAGGCGACAAAGAGAGAAACAGAAAGAGAGAAAGAGGAAGAGCGAGAGAGAGATAGAGCTCAGCTCATCTGCTGCTGAAACCCTCATCCATGCCTTTCTACCTCGAGATTTGACTATTCTAACACACTCCCGGCTGGTCTCCCACATTCTACTCACTGTAACTTTGTGGTCATCCAAAACTCTGCTGGCATCTTCTAATTTATACCAAATTCTGTTCACCCAACAACCCTGTGCTCACTGAACTACATTGACTCTTGGTCCAGTAACACTTTAATTTTAATATTCTCAATCGTATGATCAAATCCCTTCATGGCCTCACCGCTCTGATTATCCCAATCCCCTGTCCATTTCCAATAGTCCTGAAACTTGTTCATATTAAAGTCTTTTTCTAATTCACTTTTTAAAGTGAGTTTGTTTCCCTCTGTCTCTCCCTGACCACACATTTCATCTCTCCAGCTCCACTTGTGCTATGGAAGTTTGGATCAATAAAATGGTGTGAGCTGCACTGCTGGACCAGGCATCCAACTTACAGTTGAGGGGCTTTTGACTTGCTTCTGATATTGTAAAGTTAGTGGAGGTGCTGTGGATGGTTTTCTGGAGGTTGTGTTGTGAGCTGCTGCAGACATTCAGGGACGGCAGAGGATTTGGTGACCCAACTCTGGACGAGGTATGGGGACTGTAGTTGCAGTATCTCTGGGTCTGTAACATGACCACCAAATGGAGCAGAGGCTGCAGAGAGGGGAAGCTCTGTAAAGCGGGAGGAGGAGGGGTCTCTGTCCTACCCACCTCGTGTTTTCCAAGAGCAAAAAGAGCAGCGATCCTAATACCGAGTCCTGGGGAACACCACTGTATACTCCCATCGAGTCTGAACAACAACGTTTCACTACTTCTCTCTGTTTACTGTTCCTTAGCCAATATTAAATATTGGGAAGCTTGAAATCATTGTTTTGACTCCCCACTCCAACTCTGTTCCCTTGCTATTGATTCCATCCCTCTCCCTGCTAACAATCTGAGATTCAGACAGACTGTTTGCAACATTGGTGTCACATTTCGCCACAAAATGAGCTTTAACCTCATTCTCAGGATATAATTACAACCGCCTATTTCCACCTCAGTAACATCACCCGACTTCACCATGTCTCAGTCCATCTGCTGCTGAAACCTCATTCGTGCCTTTGTCACCTCTAGATGTGACTATTACATCTCACTCTTGGCTGATCTCCCACATCTACTCTCTTGTAAACGTGAGGTCATCCAAAAATCTGCTGCCCATGTCTTAGCTCACACCAAGTCCGGTTCATCAACCAAAGACCGACATTGTCTCCCAGTCAAGCAATGTCTTGATTTTAAAATTCTCCAACTTGTTTCCATATCCCTCCATGGCCTCGTCCCTCCCTACCTCTGTTATCTCCTCCAGCTCCACAACACACCGAGATATCTGTGCTCCTCTAATTCTGGTCTCTTGTGCATCCCTGATTTTAATCACTGCATCACTGGCGGCCGTGCCTTCAGCTGCCGGGGCCCTAAGCTGTGTAATATCTTCCCTACACCTCTTCGCCTCTCCACATCGCTTTCCTCCTTTCAGACACACCTTAAAACCTACCTCTTCGACTAAGCTGTTGGTTATCTGACCTAATATCTCCTGTTGTGTCTCAGCGTTATACTTTGCTTCTTAATGCTCCTGTGAAGCACCTTGGGATGTTTTACAATGTTAAAGGCATTATATAAACATAAGTTGTTGTTGTTGAATTTTGCCAGACATGATTGTCCTTCAGCATATCCATGTTACTAGACAGTTACAAACCAATGGTTTTCCAAGTAACAAATATTTTTCTCCTGGGTTGTCACCTCTACATTTTTCCCCAGTAGTGACACCGGTCTGATTGGTCAATAATTGTAGAGTTTATCCTATCTGTCCTTTTTTCAACAGGTTGTAACATTTGCAACCTCCAGTCCTCTGTCACCACTCCCATATCCAAGGAGAATTGAATGATTCTGGCCAGTGCCTCTGCTATTTCCACCATTCCTTCCCTCAGCAACCCTCATACATCCCATCCAGACTGGATAAATGTTCTACTTTATTGTGATACAGAAAGTGCCTGGATTGAAAGTGGTTAACTGAATCTGTTTGTTCAGTGACTGTAATTAATGTCAGTCTCCATGGATCCTAATTGTGTCACTGGAAGGTTTCCATCTTCTATTAAAACGGGACTCCTTTCAATGTGTGATCCCATACTGTGAGCTGGACCATAACCCCGGCACGAACAGGGATCAGCAGCTCTAGAGAGAGGGGGAGGATGGATCAGAATCTGAGAACAATAGATTGGAATGTTACAACAATGGACAGGAGTTTATCCTGGGCTATTTACATTCTTTCTACATATTATGATCGGCTCTCATTAAATGCTCGGATCCATCGCGCACTTGAGATTATTCAATACATTTACTATCCTATCCTCGCTATTGTTGGTATCCCTGGTAAGTCTCTCTCTCTCTGTCTAGCTATTAATTCTATAAACCGTTTTTTAACTGCATTACTGCTCCAGTCATTTACTCTGCCCTGCTTACTTCTGTTATTATTCTTGGTGAATCTCTATCTCCAACTATTAGCTCTATAAACCATTGCTAATAGTATTACAGTTCTTGTCATTTACTCTCTCATCATTGCTTCTGCTGCTGTTTCTATTTCCAGCTAGGAGATCTGTCAACCCTGTTTCACTGAAATACGGTTCTGTAATGTAAATTTTGGGAAGACTGAAGCCAGTGTCATTGGTTTCCATACAAACTCCATCCCCTATCTGTCAAACTCATTCTCCACCCTGGCTAATGACTGAGGCAGAACCAGACAGTTTACAACCTCTGTGTTCTATATAAACCTGAGCTGAGTTCATCTCCATTTTTTCTCCATCATCAGCCGTGCCTACTCCCACCTCTGTAATATCACCCGTCTCCACCTCTGCCTCAGCCCACCTGCTGCATAAACCCTCATCTGTACCTTTGCTAAATCCACACTTGACTATTCCAAGACTATCCTGGTCACACACCCCCCCCCCCCAGTTATAAAACTCCATAAACCACAGATCATCCAGAACTCTGCTGCCTGTATCCTAACTCACACCAAATCCCGATCACCCATTACCCCTGTGCTCACTGATCTACATTGACTCCAGGTCTGACAGCAACTTAATTTTAATATTCTCATTCTGGTGTTTGAATCTCTCCATGGCCTCAGCCCTCCAATTAATCTCATTCCCCTGTCCATATTCTTGAAAATCTTATACCTTCAACTTTACATCCAATTTCCTTTATAAAGTGAGTTATTTTAAATCCTTAACTTCCCCTGCTGCGATTTTCAATCTATGGCGCCGTTGGTGCCAACGCTATGGCAACCTGGTTTCAGAAAATGACGTGAACAGCACAGCCGGCTACTTCTATCATGGTCAGCACAGTGTCCCATGCTGGACAGCGCTCTAGTGTGGTCAGCACAGTGCCCC
This sequence comes from Heterodontus francisci, assembly GCF_036365525.1. Classification (NCBI taxonomy): domain Eukaryota; kingdom Metazoa; phylum Chordata; class Chondrichthyes; order Heterodontiformes; family Heterodontidae; genus Heterodontus; species Heterodontus francisci. Next base: position 66,974 of record NW_027140506.1, on the reverse strand, counting down.
ATGCTGGACAGGACGCTAGTGTGGTCAGCACAATGCCCCATGCTGGACAGGGCGCTAGTGTGGTCAGCACAGTGCCCCATGCTGGACAGGACGCTAGTGTGGTCAGTACAGTGCCCCATGCTGGACAGGGCGCTAGTGTGGTCAGCACAATGCCCCATGCTGGACAGGGCGCTAGTGTGGTCAGCACAGTGCCCCATGCTGGACAGGACGCTAGTGTGGTCAGTACAGTGCCCCATGCTGGACAGCGCTCTAGTGTGGTCAGCGCAGTGCCCCATGCTGGACAGTGCTCTAGTGTGGTCAGCACAGTGCCCCATGCTGGACAGGGCGCTAGTGTGGTCAGCACAATGCCCCATGCTGGACAGGGCTCTAGTGTTGTCAGCACAGTGCCCCATGCTGGGCAAGGGTCCAGTCCTGTTGTAACATGCATGTGATGCTCATATGAGGAGAGTTTGAATGTGACGTCCGTGAGCGATTCTGACAGCTTTGATGTACATCTTTGAAACTTGGTCTGTGCATGTCCACTGACAGCTTGTGTTAGTCACTCTCAGCTGAACATACATTCAGCAGCACGAGGAACCCCCTCTCGTGTTATTTAAAAGGACCAGACATCCAACTTGGAGGTGAGGGGCTTTTGACTTACTTCTGCTATTGTAAAGTTAGTGGAGGTGCTGTGGATGGTTTTCTGGAGGTTGTGTTGTGAGCTGCTGCAGACATTCAGGGAGGACAAAGGATCTGGTGACTCAACTCTGGACGAGGTATGTGGACTGTAGTTAGAGTGTCTCTGGGTCTGTAAAACGAACAACAAATGTGGCAGAGGCTACAGATAGGGGAAACTCTGTAAAGAGGGAGGAGGAAGGGGAATCTGCCCTACCCACCCCGGGTTTTCCAAGAGCACTTTTCCTACCAAAACCTAACCCAGGAGGAGTATGTGAGGTGACTCTGATTCAATAACGATGTGGTCACAGAGCTGTGTCACCTCCTGGAAGACGACCTGGAGCCTCACACCAGGGTGAGGACATAGCTGTCAGTGGCTGTTAAGATCACAGTTTCATTGAACTTCTATGCATTTGGATCTTTCCAGGCCGGCGCAGGAGACATATCTAACATAGAGTCACAGAAAGTGATAGAGACATCTACGACACAGGAGAAGGCCATTCGACCCCTTCGTGCCACCCCTGTGTGGAACAATTCAGACACTCCCACTCTCCCTCCCAATCCCCGTGTCCCTGCAAGTTCATTTCCTTCAGGTGCCCATCCAGTTTCCTTTTGAAATCATTTATTTTCTCGGCTTCCACCACCCTCACGGGCAGTGAGTTCCAGGTCATTAACATCCACTGTGTAAAAAAGTTCTTCCTCATATTCCCCCTGCATCTCTTACCCAAACCTTGCATCTATGTCCCCGAGTCCGTGTTTCATCAGTTAATGGGAACCGTTTTTCCTTGTCTATCTTATCTTCTTCTTCTTTGGCCTCCTTGTCTCGGGAGACAATGGGTAAGCGCCTGGTGGTGGTCAGTGGTTTGTGAAGCAGCGCCTGGAGTGGCTTGTAAAGGCCAATTCTAGAGTGACAGACACTTCCACAGGTGCTGCAGATAAAATTGGTTGTTGGGGCAGTCCCACAGTTGGCTTATCGAATCTTATCTAAGCCTATCATAATCGTGTACACCTTTATCATACCTCTCTCATCCTCCTTTACTCAAGGGAGAACAACTCCGTCTTCTCCAAATTAACCTTGTAATTAACCATCCCGCTCCCCACCCCCCCCCCCCCCCCCACCCAACCCCCAATCCCTGGAACCATTCTGGTAAATCTCCGCTGCACCCTCTCACGGACCTTCACATCCTTCCTAAAGTGTGCTGACCAGAACAGGACACAGTTCTCTCGTTGGGGCCTAACCAATGCTTTATAAAATTTCAGCACAACTTCCCTGCTTTTGTATCTTTGCCTCTAATCATGAAGCCCAAGATCTGATAAGCTTTCCTTAACACTCTCCATATATGTTCTTCCACCTTTAAAGATCAATGCATGTAGAGCCCCAGGTCCCTCCGTTCCTGCACAATCTTTAGAACTGTCCCATTAAGTCTATATTGCTTTCCTAATCCATCTGACAAAATGCATCACCTCACACTCCTCTGTATTAAGCTCCACCTGCCACTTCTCTGGCCATTCTGCTAGCCTATCTATATCCTGTTGTAGGCAGTTTGCATCATCCTCACTGTTTACTATACCCTCAAGTATGGTATCATCGGAAAATTTTCAATTTCTAATCTTGAATTCCAAGATCCATCTTATATGTATATATATAGCAAAAAAAAAGCAGTTGGTCCTAGCACTGACCCTTGGAAAATCCTGCACACACTGTAGTAATACTTGCCTCCCTCTGCCCTTTACGTTACTACTATCCCAGTTCTTATTACGATAATGAATGTTCCCCCATTGTAACTACTCTATAAGTCTTGCATCTTTCAGTAATTTTCTTGCAGATTTGTTCCTCCACATCCTTCCCATTAGCTGATGGCCTATAGACAACAACGAGCAATGTAAATGCATCTTTTTTTGTTCTTTAGCTCTATCCAAATAGATTCTGTCCTTCACCCACCCACGCACCCCCCCCCACCCCCCCGCACCCCCACTCCCACCTCTCATCTCCCCACTCACGCCCCCGGGACTTTTATTCTGTCCAGCACTATAATGTTCTCCTTTATCAATACCACCACCCTTAATCCTTTTCTCCCTTTCCTATTTTTTCTGAACATCTTGCATCCAGGAATATTTAACACCCAGTTCTGCCCTTCTTTGAGCCAGATCTCTGTTATAGCCACAACATCATATTTCCATATGGCAATCTGCACCTGTACCTCACCAGTCTTATTAACCACACTCCGTATTCACATACATGCACATCAACCCTGATGTACACTTTATTACTTCATCCCTTACTCAAACCCCAACTAGGAACTTTCTAAACCCTACTATAGAGTTATCCATCTCTCCCAGTATTCTGTGCACTTTAGAATTCCTCTCTGATGTTTACTCCTGGTTCCCACACACCTGCCAATTTAGTGTAAACCTGCTCCAATATTATTAACATATCACCCTGCAAGGAAATTAGTTCCAGCTCTGTTCAGGTGCAGCAGTCCGGCCTGTACAGATCCCACATTCTCCAGAACTGGTCCCAGTGTCCCAGCAATGCAAACCTCACCGCTTCTGCAGCATCCTCCCAGCCACACATCCATCGGTACTATCCTCCTATTTCTATACTCACTCGCACGGGGTACTGGCAGTAATCCGGAGATTACTACTTTGATATGGCTAACTTCTTTCCCAGCGCCCGGAATTCTGACTGCAGGACCACCTCCCTCTGTCTGCCCAGCTCATTTGTACCGATGTGGCCCACGACTGCTGGCTGTTCATCCCACCCGCCCCCCCCCCCACCACCACCGCCCCTCGCCCCCGACCTTCAGGATGCTCTGCAGCTGCCCAGTGATATCGTTGAACCTGACACAAGGGAGGAAACACACTATCCTGGATACATGTTTGGGGCCTCAGAAACGCTCGTCTGTTCCCGTGACTATGGAATCTCCTATCACTACCAACATTCTCGTCCTGCCTGTACTGCTCAGTACAGCTGAGACAGCCCTGGGACCATGGCCTTGTCTCTGGCTGCAGTCCCCAGATGAACCATCACTTTCCTCAGTATTGAATACTGGTTGAAGAGTGAGATGCACTCTGGCGTCTCCTGTGCTACCTGCCTGATTCTTCTTGACTGTCTGGTGATCACCCATTACCTCTCTCACTGCATACCCTTAAACTGTGAGGTGACCACTTCCATAAACATGCTCTCCACAAATCACTCAACCTCACGTACACACCACAGTGACATGCATGGTCCCACCATCTGCAGCTTGTACACCATCCCAGACAGCAGGATGAGGGGGAGGTGGGAGTTAAGAAGGGACATACGGCAGGAACATAGCATCATCCTGAATGCTCTCGGGGATGCCGGATGCTACGGGCTCTGTCACAGCCGTTCCCATGATGTGGAGAACCATCTCCTCCCTCAGGCTCAGGGGATGAAGGTGTGCCTGACCCACGCCAGTTCACTGCTGCTCCCTGTGATTATGGGCCACCTTGTCCTGTACGAGAGAGAGCAGAATGTCAGTGATTGTGTTGCACTGTGTATGGGTGATGTGCCTGCCATAGCTGAATAGCTGGAGGTATGTGAAGGCAGTGAGAGGTGGGTATGAGGCTGATATCAGTGGAAGGTGTGTCAGGGTGATGTGGAGTATGTGAATGTTAGGTGTGAGTCCTGAGTGTTACGGACTGCTGATGGGTGAGTGATGGGGGTGTGGTACATTGAGCAGTGTGAGAGGGTGGTGATGTTGGGGGTAGGATATGCCATGTAGAGATGAATTCTCTGACATTGACCACCCGTGTGAACTCATTAAACTTCTTCTGGCTCTGCTGCCAGGTCCTTGGGGCCAGACTTCTTGCATTGACCTCCGTGGCCACTTGCTCCCATTCCCTGAGGAGGGCGTTCCTTGAGGGTCTCCACACCACCCCACAGAAACATGGCCTCTCTCCTCCTGTCACCCTCCATGTCTAAGGCCTCTAGCACCACATCCGTGAACCGCAGAGACCTCTCTCTGTCCTAGTGTTCCATTTACCTTGTCTCCAATTGTAGTATTCACAGTCACCAGCAGCAGCCTCATGTGATTCAGTGCAACTTCCGTTAAGAGGGACAGACTGCCTTTAAGAGCTGAATCCTGGTTGAAACACGTGCCGGCCTCACACACAGTTAGGTGCCTATTGAGCGTGCAGACCGACAGCCGGGCGGGTCACCCTGGGGGGCATTGGAATTGATGGAAATGAGGAGGCAGCAGGACGTTTGTGTGTCACCTGCCTCAACAGGAACGGGTACAGGCAGATCATGAATCAGAAACCCTATGCCTGAAAAGCAGCACATATATGTTTTTATTTTCCTCCAATTACCTCTCTCTCTCTGTATCTGTGCTGTCTTTTTGAAAGAGCAATCTAATTAGGTCGACTCCCATCCTCTTTCCCCGGAATACTGCTTTTTTTTTTCCTTTACAACTAATTGTTAAATTCACTTTTGAAAGATAGAATTATCGAAGTATGCATCGTTTAAGGTACTGAAAGAGGCCACTTGTCCCATCGTATCTGTGCTGACTGAAAAACGATCCACCTATTCTAATCCCATTTTCAGGATTTGATCCATAGTTCTGTATATTACGGTATTTGAGGTGTATATCCAGACTCCTGTTGAATGCGTTGAGGGTCTCTGCCTCAACTACACTTTCAGGCAGTGAGTTCCAGACCCCAACACACTCAGTATGAAAACGTTTTCCTCATCTCCCCTCTGATCTTTCGACCAATCACTTTAAATACACCCCCTCCCCACCCCCAACCCCCCACCCCCATGCCACTGACTTTTCTGCCAAGGTGAATAGACCCTTCACCTCCACTCTGTCCAGGCCCCTCAAAATTTTGTACATTTCAGTCCGATCTACCCTCAGCCTTCTATATTCCAAAAAGAACAACCCCAGCCTATCCAATCTTTCCTCACAGCTGCAATTCTCCAGCCCTGGCAACATCCTCAAAAATCTCCTCTGTACTCTCTCCAGTGCAATTCGATCCTTTCAGATATGAGGTGACCAGAATTGCACTCAGTACTCAAGTTGTGGCCTAGCCAATGAGTTATGCAGTTCCAGCATAATTTCCCTGCTCTTTTATTCTATACCTGAGCTAATAAAGGAAAGGATTCCATCTGCCTTCTCCACCATATTACTATTGAATCTGCTTCCATCATGTTTTCAGGCAGTGAATTCCAGATCCCAACAACTCGCTGTGTCAGAAAATTCTCCTCATTTCACCTCTGGATCTTTGTTCAATTACCTTCAATCTGTGTCTTCTTAATACTGAACTTTCAGACACTGGAAACATTTTCATATTAATTACCCTATCAAAGCCCTTCATGATTTTGAATTCTATATTAAATTCCCTCTTACCCTTCACTGCTCGAAAGAGAAAAATCCCAGTTTTTCCAATCTCTCCAGGAAACAGAATTCCCAGATACCTGGTACCATTCTCGTAAATCACTTCTGTTTCTTCACTAAGTCCTTGACATCCTTATCAAAGTGTGGTGATCAGAATTGGACACAATTCTCCAGCTGGCACCTAACCAATGATGTCTAAAAATCTGCATTTCCTCCTGAGTTTTATTACTCTGTGCTGTGTTTATAAAGCCAAGGACACGATATGTTGTTATTTTGTAGCAGCCTTCTCAGTGTCCTGCTGCCTCAGAAATTAGTACAGCCCGAGGTCTGTCCATTCCACCATCCACATTATTTTGCCTTTCCTCATATTTCCTACCGATATGTATCACTTCACAGTTCAATGTGTAAAGTTCAATCTGCCAGGTGACTGTCCATTTCACCAGTCACCCTCTGTCCTCATTGGGACAGACCAGGCTCCATCCTCAGACTGTGCTGAGTAAGCGGCTTTTACGCAGTGTGGCACTGAGCTCCAAATAGAGCAGAAAAGACTCGCTTCTATCCCCGGTATGAGTTAATCCCACCCGGTGTGGTACTGGCCCACACAGAGAGCAGGAAAGACCCAATTCTGTCCCCAGCCTGTGTTAATCCTACCCGGTGTGGCACTGATACACACAGAGAGCAGGAAAGACCCAATTCTATCCTTGGCCTGTGTTAATCACACCCAGTGTGGTACTGACACACACAGAGAGCAGGAAAGACCCAATTCTATCCCCGGCCAGTGTTAATCCCACCCGGTGTGGTACTGACCAAAATAGAGAGCAAGAAAAACCCAATTCTATCCCCGGCCTGTGTTAATCCCACCTAGTGTGGTACTGACCCACACAGAGAGCAGGAAAGACCCAATTCTATCCCCGGTCTGTGTTAATCCCCCCCGGTGTGATACTGAATCAAACAGAGAGCAGCAAAGACCCAATTCTATCACCGGCCTGTGTTAATCCCACCCGGTGTGCTACTGACCCACACAGAGAGCAGGAAAGACCAAATTCCATCCCAGGCCTGTGGTAGTCCCACCCGGTGACGTACTGAAACATACAGAGAGCAGGAAAGACCCAATTCTATCCCCGGTCTGTTTTAATCCCACCCGGTGTGCTACTGACCCACACAAAAATCAGGAAAGATTCAATTCTATCCCCGGTCTGCGTTAATCCCACCCGTTGTGGTACTGAAAGATACAGAGAGCAGGAAAGACCCAATTCTATCCCCGGTCTGTGTTAATCCCCCAAGGTGTGGTACTGACCCAAACAGAGAGCAGCAAAGACCCAATTCTATCACCGGCCTGTGTTAATCCCACCCGGTGTGCTACTGACCCACACAGAGAGCAGGAAAGACCCAATTCTATCCCCGGTCTGTGTTTATCCCACCTGGTGTGGTACTGACCAAAACAGAGAGCAAGAAAAACCCAATTCTATCCCCGGCATGTGTTAATCCCACCCGGTGTGCTACTGACCAAAACAGAGAGCAGGAAAGACCCAATTCTATCCCCGGTCTGTGTTAATCCCCCCCGGTGTGGTACTGACCCAAACAGAGAGCAGGAAAGACCCAATTCTATCCCCGGACTGTGTTAATCCCCCCCGGTGTGGTACTGACCCAAACAGAGAGCAGGAAAGACCCAATTCTATCACCGGCCTGTGTTAATCCCACCCGGTGTGCTACTGACCCACACAGAGAGCAGGAAAGACCAAGTTCCATCCCAGGCCTGTGTTAGTCCCACCCGGTGACGTACTGAAACATACAGAGAGCAGGAAAGACCCAATTCTATCCCCGGTCTGTTTTAATCCCACCCGGTGTGCTACTGACCCACACAGAAATCAGGAAAGATTCAATTCTATCCCCGGTCTGCGTTAATCCCACCCGTTGTGGTACTGAAAGATACAGAGAGCAGGAAAGACCCAATTCTATCCCCGGTCTGTGTTTATCCCACCTGGTGTGGTACTGACCCACACAGAGAGCAGGAAAGACCCAATTCTATCACCGGCCTGTGTTAATCCCACCCGTTGTGGTACTGAAAGATACAGAGAGCAGGAAAGACCCAATTCTATCCCCGGTCTGTGTTTATCCCACCTGGTGTGGTACTGACCCACACAGAGAGCAGGAAAGACCCAATTCTATCCCCGGTCGGCGTTAACCCCACCTGGTGTGGTACTGACCCACACAGAGAGCAGGAAAGTCCCAATTCTATCCCTCGCCTGTGTTATTCCCACCCGGTGTGGTGCTGACCAACAAAGAGAGCAGGAAAGACCCAATTCTATCCCCGGCATGTGTTAATCCCTCCCGGTGTGGTACTGACCCACACAGAGAGCAGGAAAGTCCCAATTCTATCCCCCGCCTGTGTTATTCCCACCCGGTGTGGTGCTGACCCACAAAGAGAGCAGGAAAGACCCAATTCTATCCCCGGCATGTGTTAATCCCTCCCGGTGTGGTACTGACCCACAGAGAGAGCAGGATAGACCCAATTCTGTCCCCAGCCTGTTTTAATACCAGCCGGTGTGGTACTGACCCACACAGAGAGCAAGAAAGACCCAATTTATTCCCGGCCTGTGCTAATCCCACCCGGTTTGGTATTGACCCACACAGAGAGCAGGAAAGAAGCAATTCTGTCCCCGGCCTGTGTTAATCCCACCCGGTGTGGTACTGACCCACACAGAGAGCAGGAAAGACCCAATTCTATCCCCCGCCTGTGTTAATCCCACCCGGTGTGGCACTGACCCACATAAAATCAGGAAAGACACAATTCTATCCCCGGCCTGTGTTAATCCCACCCGGTGTGCTACTGACCCACACAAAAATCAGGAAAGATTCAATTCTATACCCGGCCTGTGTTAATTCCACCCGGTGTGGTACTGACCAACACAGAGAGCAGGAAAGACCCAATTCTATCCCCGGCCTGTGTTAATCCCACCCGGTGTGGTACTGACCCAGACACAAATCAGGAAAGATTCAATTCTATCTCCGTTCTGTGTTAATCCCACTCGGTGTGGTACTCACCCACACAGAAATCAGGAAAGTTTCCATTCTATCCCCAGTCGGTGTTAATCCCACCCGGTGTGGTGCTGACCCACACAGAGAGCAGGAAAGATTCAATTCTGTCCCCGGCCTGTGTTAATCCCACCCGGTGTGGTACTGACCCACACAGAGAGTGGGAGGACCCAACTCTATCCCATCCTGTGTTAATCCCACCCGGTGTGTTTCCTGCCCACACAGAGAGCAGGATAGACACAATTCTATTCTGGCCTGTGTTAATCCCACCCAGTGTGGTACTGACCCACACAGAGAGCAGGATAGACACACTTCTATCCCGGCCTGTGTTAATCCCACCTGGTGTGGTACTGACCCACACAGAGAGTGGGAAGACACAATTCTATCCCATCCTGTGTTAATCCCTCCCGGTGTGGTACTGCCCCACACAGAGAGTAGAAACGATTCAATTCTTTCCGCAGCCTGTGTTAATCCCTCCCGATGTGGTACTGACCCACACAGAGAGCAGGATAGACACACTTCTATCCCGGCCTATGTTAATCCCACCCGGTGTGGTACTGACCCACACAGAGAGCAGGAAAGACCCAATTCTATCCCCAGCCTGTTTTAATCTCACCCAGTGTGGTACTGACACAAACAGAGAGCAGAAAATACCCAATTCTATTCCGGCCTGTGTTAATCCCATCCGGTGTGGTACTGACCCACACAGTGAGCAGGAAAGACCCAATTCTATCCCCGGCCTGTGTTAATCCCACCTGCTGTGGTCCTGACCAAGGCACAGAGATCAGGAAAGACCCAATTCTATCCCCAGCCTGTGTTAATCCCACCTGGTGTGGTACTGACCTACACAGAGAGCAGGATGGCCCCAATTCTCTCCCAGCCTGTGTTAATCCCACCCGGTGTGGTACTGACCCACACAAAAATCAGGAAAGATTCAATTCTATCCCCGGTCTGTGTTAATCCCACCCAGTGTGGTACTGAACCACACAGAGAGCAGAAAAGACCCAATTCTATCCCAGTTCTGTGTTAATCCCACCCGGTGTTGTACTGCCCACACAGAGAGCAGGAAAGTCCCAATTCTATCCCCGGCCTGTGTTATTCCCAGCTGGTGTGGTACTGACCCACTCACAAATCAGGAATGATTCAATTCTATCCCCAGTCAGTGATAATCCCACCTGGTGTGGTACTGACCCACACAGAAATCAGGAAAGATTCATTTCAATCCCCAGTCTGTGTTAATCCCCGCCGGTGTGGTACTGACCCACACAGAAATCAGGAAAGATTCAATTCAATCCCCAGTCTGTGTTAATCCCCGCCGGTGTGGTACTGAACCACACAGAGAGCAGGAAAGACCCAATTCTATTCCCGGCCTTTGTTATTCCCAGCTGGTGTGGTACTGACCCACACAGAAATCAGGAAAGATTCAATTCAATCCCCAGTCTGTGTTAATCCCCGCCGGTGTGGTACTGACCCACACAGAGAGCAGGATGGGCCCAATTCTATCCCTGGCCGTTGTTAATCCCACCCCGTGTGGTACTCACCCTCACAGAAATCAGGAAAGTTTCCATTTTATCCCCAGTCGGTGTTAATCCCACCCGGTGTGGTACTGACCCACACAGAGAGCAGGAAAGATTCAATTCTGTACCCGGCCTGTGTTAATCCCACCCGGTTTGGTACTGACCCACACAGAGAGCAGGAAAGACCCAATTCTATCCCGGCCTGTGTTAATCCCACCCGGTGTGGTACTGACCCATACAGAGAGTGGGTAGACCCTATTCTATCCCATCCTGTGTTCATCCCACCCGGTGTGTTTCCTGCCCACACAGAGAGCAGGATAGACACAATTCTATCCCGGCCTGTGTTAATCCCACCCGGTGTGGTACAGACCCACACAGAGAGCAGGATGGACCCAATTCTATCCCGGCCTGTGTTAATCCCACCCGGTGTGGTACTGACCCACACAGAGAGTGGGAAGACACAATTCCATCCCATCCTGTGTTAATCCCCCCCGGCGTGGTACTGCCCCACACAGAGAGCAGAAACGATTCAATGCTTTCCGCAGCCTGTGTTAATCCCTCCCGATGTGGTACTGAACCACACAGAGAGCAGGATAGACCCAATTCTATCCCGGCCTGTGTTAATCCCACCCGCTGTGGTCCTGACCAAGGCACAGAGAGCAGGAAAGACCCAATTCCATCCCCGGCCTGTGTTAATCCCACCCGCTGTGGTCCTGACCAAGGCACAGAGATCAGGAAAGACCCAATTCTATCCCCAGCATGTGTTAATCTCACCCGGTCTGGTACTGACCCACACAGAAATCAGGAAAGCCCCAGTTTTATCCCCGGCCTGTGTTAATAACACTTGGTGTGCTACTGACCCACACACAGAGCAGGAAAGACACAATTCTATCCCCAGCAACTGATAATCCCACCCGGTGTGGTACTGACCCACACAGAGAGCAGGATGGCCCCAATTCTCTCCCAGCCTGTGTTAATCCCACCCAGTGTGGTACTGACCCACACAAAAATCAGGAAAGATTCAATTCTATCCCCGGTCTGTGTTAATCCCACCCAGTGTGGTACTGTACCACACAGAGAGCAGGAAAGACCCAATTCTATCCCCGTTCTGTGTTAATCCCACCCGGTGTTGTACTGACCCACACAGAGAGCAGGAAAGTCCCAATTCTGTCTCCGGCCTGTGTTATTCCCAGCTGGTGTGGTACTGACCCACTCACAAATCAGGAATGATTCAATTCTATCCCCAGTCAGTGGTAATCCCACCTGGTGTGGTACTGACCCACACAGAAATCAGGAAAGATTCAATTCAATCCCCAGTCTGTGTTAATCCCCGCCGGTGTGGTACTGACCGACACAGAGAGCAGGATGGGCCCAAGTATATCCCCGGCCGTTGTTAATCCCACCCGGTGTGGTACTGACCCACACAGAGAGCAGAAAAGACCCAATTCTATCCCCGGCCAGTGTTAATCCCCGCCGGTGTGGTACTGACCCACACAGAGAGCAGAAAAGACCCAATTCTGTTCCCGGCCTGTGTTAAGCCCCGCCGGTGTGGTACTGACCGACGCAGAGAGCAGGATGTGCCCAATTCTATCCCCGGCCGTTGTTAATCCCATCCGGTGTTGTACTGACCCACACAAAAATCAGGAAAGATCCAATTCTATCCCCGGCCTGTGTTAATTACACCCGGTGTGGAACTGACCCATACAGAGAGCAGGAAAGACCCAATTCTATCCCCAGCCTGTTTTAATCTCACCCGGTCTGGTACTGACCCACACAGAAATCAGGAAAGATTCAATTCTATCCCCAGTCTGTGTTAATCCCCGCCGGTGTGGTACTGACCAACACAGAGAGCAGAAAAGACCCAATTCTGTCTCCGGCCTGTGTTATTCCCAGCTGGTGTGGTACTGAAACACTCACAAATCAGGAATGATTCAATTCTATCCCCAGTCTGTGTTAATCACCGCCGGTGTGGTACTGACCCACACAGAAATCAGGAAAGATTCAATTCAATCCCCAGTCTGTGTTAATCCCCGCCGGTGTGGTACTGACCCACACAGAGATCAGAAAAGACCCAATTCTGTTCCCGGCCTGTGTTAATCCCCGCCGGTGTGGTACTGACCGACGCAGAGAGCAGGATGGGCCCAATTCTATCCCCGGCCGTTGTTAATCCCACCCTGTGTGGTACTGACCCACACAAAAATAAGGAAAGATTCAATTCTATCCCCGGTCTTTGTTAATCCCACCCAGTGTGGTACTGACGCACACAAAAATCAGACAAGATTCAATTCCATCCCCAGTCTGTTAATCCCACCCGGTGTGGTACTGACACACACAGAGAGCAAAAAAGACCCAATTCTATCCCCGGCCATTGTTAATCCCACCCGGTGTGGTACTGACGCACACAAAAATCAGACAAGATTCAATTCCATCCCCAGTCTGTTAATCCCACCCGGTGTGGTACAGAACTACACAGAGAGCAGGAAAGACCCAATTCTATCCCCAGTCTGTGTTACTCCCACCCGGTGTGGTACTGACCCTCACAGAGAGCGGGAAAGACCCAATTCTATCCCCGGCCTGTGTTATTCCCAGCTGGTGTGGTACTGACCCACTCACAAATGAGGAATGATTCAATTCTATCCCCAGTCAGTGTTAATCCCACCTGGTGTGGCACAGACCCACACAGAAATCAGGAAAGATTCACTTCAATCCCCAGTCTGTGTTAATCCCCGCCGGTGTGGTACTGACAGACACAGAGAGCAGGATGGGCCCAATTCTATCCCCGGCCGTTGTTAATCCCACCCGGTGTGGTACTGACCCACACAAAAATCAGGAAAGTTTCCATTTTATCCCCAGTCGGTGTTAATCCCACCCGGTGTGGTACTGACCCACACAGAGAGTGGGTAGACCCAATTGTATCCCATCCTGTGTTAATCCCACCCGGTGTGTTTCCTGCCCACACAGAGAGCAGGATAGACACAATTCTATCCCAGCCTGTGTTAATCCCACCCAGTGTGGTACTGACCCACACCGAGAGCAGGAAAGATTCAATTCTATCCCCGGCCTATGTTCATCCCACCCAGTGTGGTAATGACCCACACAGAGAGCAGGATGGACCCAATTCTATCCCGGCCTGTGTTAATCCCTCCCGGTGTGGTACTGACCCACACAGAGAGTGGGAAGACACAATTCCATCCCATCCTGTGTTAATCCCCCCCGGCGTGGTACTGCCCCACACAGAGAGCAGAAACGATTCAATTCTTTCCGCAGCCTGTGTTAATCCCTCCCGATGTGGTACTGACCCACACAGAGAGCAGGAAAGACCCAATTCTATCCCGGCCTGTGTTAATCTCACCCGGTGTGGTACTGACACACACAGAGAGCAGAAAATACCCAATTCTATTCCGGCCTGTGTTAATCCCATCCGGTGTGGTACTGACCCACACAGTGAGCAGGAAAGACCCAATTCCATCCCCGGTCTGTGTTAATCCCACCCGCTGTGGTCCTGAACCACACAGAAATCAGGAAAGATTCAATTCTATCCCCCGCCTGTGTTATTCCCACCCGGTGTGGTGCTGTCACACACAGAGAGCAGGAAAGACCCAATTCTATCCCCGGCCTGTGTTAATCCCTCCGGGTGTGGTACTGACCCACACAGACAGCAGGTTAGACCCAATTCTGTCCTTGGACTGTGTTAATGCCAGCCTGTTTGGTACAGACCCACACAGAGAGCAGGAAAGACCCAATTCTATCCCCGTTCTGTGTTAATCCCACCCGGTGTTGTACTGACCCACACAGAGAGCAGGAAAGTCCCAATTCTGTTCCTGGCCTGTGTTATTCCCAGCTGGTGTGGTACTGACCCACTCACAAATGAGGAATGATTCAATTCTATCCCCAGTCAGTGTTAATCCCACCTGGTGTGGGACAGACCCACACAGAAATCAGGAAAGATTCACTTCAATCCCCAGTCTGTGTTAATCCCCGCCGGTGTGGTACTGACAGACACAGAGAGCAGGATGGGCCCAATTCTATCCTCGACCGTTGTTAATCCCACCCGGTGTGGTACTCACCCTCACAGAAATCAGGAAAGTTTCCATTTATCCCCAGTCGGTGTTAATCCGACCCGGTGTGGTACTGACCCACACAGAGAGTGGGTAGACCCAATTCTATCCCATCCTGTGTTAATCCCACCCGGTGTGTTTCCCGCCCACACAGAGAGCAGGATAGACATAATTCTATCCCGGCCTGCGTTAATCCCTCCCGGTGTGGTAATGACCTATACAGAGAGCAGGAAAGAACCAATTCTATCCCCGGTCTGTGTTAATCTCACCCGGTCTGGTACTGATCCACACAGAAATCAGGAAAGACCCAGTTTTATCCCCGGCCTGTGTTAATAACACTTGGTGTGCTACTGACCCACACACAGAGCAGGAAAGACACAATTCTATCCCCAGCAACTGATAATCCCACCCGGTGTGGTACTGACCCACACAGAGAGCAGGATGGCCCCAATTCTCTCCCAGCCTGTGTTAATCCCACCCGGTGTGGTACTGACCCACACAAAAATCAGGAAAGATTCAATTCTATCCCTGGTCTGTGTTAATCCCACCCAGTGTGGTACTGACCCACACAGAGAGCAGGAAAGACCCAATTCTATCCCCGTTCTGTGTTAATCCCACCCGGTGTTGTACTGACCCACACAGAGAGCAGGAAAGACCCAATTCTATCCCCGGCCTGTGTTAATCCCACCCGGTGTGGTACTGACCCACACAAAAATCAGGAAAGATTCAATTCTATCCCCGGTCTGTGTTAATCCTACCCGGTGTGGTACTGACCCACACAAAAATCAGGAAAGATTCAATTCTATCCCCGGTCTGTGTTAATCCCACCCGGTGTGGTACTGACCCACACAAAAATCAGGAAAGATTCAATTCTATCCCTGGTCTGTGTTAATCCCACCCAGTGTGGTACTGAACCACACAGAGAGCAGGAAAGACCCAATTCTATCCCCGGCCTGTGTTAATCCCACCCGGTGTGGTACTGACCCACACAGAGAGCAGGAAAGACCCAATTCTGTCCCCAGCCTGTGTTAATCCCACCCAGTGTGGTACTGACCCACACAAAAATCAGGAAAGATTCAATTCTATCCCTGGTCTGTGTTAATCCCACCCAGTGTGGTACTGAACCACACAGAGAGCAGGAAAGACCCAATTCTATCCCCGTTCTGTGTTAATCCCACCCGGTGTTGTACTGACCCACACAGAGAGCAAGAAAGTCCCAATTCTGTCCCCGGCCAGTGTTATTCCCAGCTGGTGTGGTACTGACCCACTCACAAATCAGGAATGATTCAAGTCTATCCCCAGTCAGTGTTAATCCCACCTAGTGTGGTAATGACCCACACAGAAATCAGGAAAGATTCAATTCAATCCCCAGTCTGTGTTAATCCCCGCCGGTGTGGTACTGACCGACACAGAGAGCGGGATGGGCCCAATTCTATCCCCGGCCGTTGTTAATCCCACCCGGTGTGGTACTGACCCACACAAAAATCAGGAAAGATTCAATTCTATCCCCGGTCTGTGTTAATCCCACCCGGTGTTGTACTGACCCACACAGAGAGCAGGAAAGACCCAATTCTATTCCCGGCCTTTGTTATTCCCAGCCGGTGTTGTACTGACCCACACAGAGAGAAGGAAAGTCCCAATTCTATCCCCGGCCTGTGTTATTCCCAGCTGGCGTGGTACTGACCCACTCACAAATCAGGAATGATTCAATTCTATCCCCAGTCAGTGTTAATCCCACCTGGTGTGGTGCTGACCCACACAGAAATCAGGAAAGATTCAATTCTATCCCCAGTCAGTGTTAATCCCACCTAATGTGGTAATGACCCACACAGAAATCAGGAAAGATTCAATTCAATCCCCAGTCTGTGTTAAGCCCCGCCGGTGTGGTACTGACCGACGCAGAGAGCAGGATGTGCCCAATTCTATCCCCGGCCGTTGTTAGTCCCACCCGGTGTGGTACTGACCCACACAAAAATCAGGAAAGATCCAATTCTATCCCCGGCCTGTGTTAATTACACTTGGAGTGCCACTGACCCACACATAGAGCAGGAAAGACGCAATTCTATCCCCAGCAACTGATAATCCCACCCGGAGTGGTACTGACCCACACAAAAATCAGGAAAGATTCAATTCTATCCCCGGTCTGTGTTAATCCCACCCAGTGCGGTACTGAACCACACAGAGAGCAGGAAAGATCCAATTCTATCCCCAGCCTGTCTTAATCCCACCCGGTTTGCTACTGACCCACACCGAGAGCAGCAAAGACCCAATTCTGTCCCCAGCCTGTGTTAATCCCACCCGGTATGGAACTGACCCACACCGAGAGCAGGAAGGACCCAATTCTATCCCAGGAATGTGTTATTCCCACCTGGTTAATTACTGACCCACACATAGAGCAGGAAAGATTCAATTCTATCACCGGCCTGTGTTAATTCCACCCGGTGTGGAACTGACCCACACCGAGAGCAGGAAACACCCAATTCTATCCCAGGAACGTGTTAATCCCACCCGGTTAAGTACTGACCCACACATAGAGCAGGAAAGACCCAATTCTATCCCCGGCCTATGTTAATCCCACCCAGTGTCGTACTGACCGACACAGAGAGCAGCAAAGACCCAATTGTGTCCCCAGCCTGTGTGAATCCCACCCGGTGTGGTACTGACACACACAAAAATCAGGAAAGATTCAATTCTATCCCCGGTCTGTGTTAATCCCACCCAGTGTGGTACTGACCCAGACAGAGAGCAGGAAAGACCCAATTCTATCCCCGTTCTGTGTTAATCCCACCCGGTGTTGTACTGACCCACACAGAGAGCAGGAAAGACCCAATTCTTTCCCCGGCCTGTGTTATTCCCAGCCGGTGTGGTACTGACCCACTCACAAATCAGGAATGATTCAATTCTATCCCCAGGCAGTGTTAATCCCACCCGGTGTGGTACTGAACCACACAGAGAGCAGGTAAAACCCAATTCTATCCCCGGCCTGTGTTAATCCCACCCGGTGTGGTACTGACCCACACAAAAATCAGAAAAGATTCAATTCCATCCCCAGTCTGTTAATCCCACCCGGTGTGGTACAGAACTACACAGAGAGCAGGAAAGACCCAATTCTATCCCCAGTCTGTGTTAATCCCACCCGGTGTGGTACTGACCCTCACAGAGAGCGGAAAAGACCCAATTCTATCCCCGGCCTGTGTTATTCCCACCCAGCGTGCTAATGACCCACACAGAGAGCAGGAAAGACCCAATTCTATCCCCGGTCTGTGTTAATCCCACCCCGTGTGGTACTGACCCACACAGAGAGCAGGAAAGACCCAATTCTATCCCCGGCCGTTGTTAATCCCACCCGGTGTGGTACTGACCCACACAAAAATCAGAAAAGATTCAATTCCATCCCCAGTCTGTTAATCCCACCCGGTGTGGTACAGAACTACACAGAGAGCAGGAAAGACCCAATTCTATCCCCAGTCTGTGTTAATCCCACCCGGTGTGGTACTGACCCTCACAGAGAGCGGAAAAGACCCAATTCTATCCCCGGCCTGTGTTATTCCAACCCAGCGTGCTAATGACCCACACAGAGAGCAGGAAAGACCCAATTCTATCCCCGGTCTGTGTTAATCCCACCCCGTGTGGTACTGACCCACACAGAGAGCAGGAAAGACCCAATTCTATCCCCGGCCGTTGTTAATCCCACCCGGTGTGGTACTGACCCACACAAAAATCAGAAAAGATTCAATTCCATCCCCAGTCTGTTAATCCCACCCGGTGTGGTACAGAACTACACAGAGAGCAGGAAAGACCCAATTCTATCCCCAGTCTGTGTTAATCCCACCCGGTGTGGTACTGACCCTCACAGAGAGCAGGAAAGATTCAATTCTATCCCCGGCCTGTGTTATTCCCACCCAGCGTGCTAATGACCCACACAGAGAGCAGGAAAGACCCAATTCTATCCCCGGTCTGTGTTAATCCCACCTGGTGTGGTACTGACACACAGAAATCAGGAAAGATTCAATTCTATCCCCCGCCTGTGTTATTCCCACCCGGTGTGGTGCTGATACACACAGAGAGCAGGAAAGACCCAATTCTGTCCCCGGCCTGTGTTAATCCCTCCAGGTGTGGTACTGACCCACAGAGACAGCAGGATAGTCCCAATTCTGTCCTTGGACTGTGTTAATGCCAGCCGGTTTGGTACTGACACACACAGAGAGCAAGAAAGATGCAATTCTATCCCCAGCCTGTCTTAATCCCACCCGGTGTGGTACTGACCCACACCGAGAGCAGGAAAGACCCAATTCTGTCCCCAGCCTGTGTTAATCCCACCCGGTGTGGTACTGACCCACACAGAAATCAGGAAAGACCCAATTCTGTCCCCAGCCTGTCTGAATCCCAGCCGGTGTGGTACTGACCCACACAGAGAGCAGGAAAGATTCAGTTCTATCCCCGGCCTGTGTTAATCCCACCCGGTTAAGTACTGACCCACACATAGTGCAGGAAAGACCCAATTCTATCCCAGGAATGTGTTAATCCCACCCGGTTAAGTACTGACCCACACATAGTGCAGGAAAGACCCAATTCTATCCCCGGCCTATGTTAATCCCACCCAGTATCGTACTGACCGACACAGAGAGCAGCAAAGATTCAATTGTGTCCCCAGCTTGTGTTAATCCCACCCGGTGTGGAAGTGACCCACACAGAGAGCAGGGAATACACAATTCTATCCCGGACTGCGTAAATCCCACCCTGTTTGGTACTGACCCACACAGAGAGCGGGAAAGACCCAATTCAATCCCGGCCTGTGTTAATCCCACCCGGTGTGGTACTGACCCACACAGAGAGCAGGAAAGACGCAATTCTGTCCCCAGCCTGTGTTATTCCCACCCGGTGTGGTGCTGTCCCACACAGAGAGCAGGAAAGACCCAATTCTGTCCCCGGCATGTGTTAATCACTCCAGGTGTGGTACTGACCCACAGAGACAGCAGGATAGTCCCAATTCTGTCCTTGGACTGTGTTAATGCCAGCCGGTTTGGTACAGACACACACAGAGAGCAAGAAAGATGCAATTCTATCCCCAGCCTGTCTTAATCCCACCCGGTGTGGTACTGACCCACACAGAGAGCAGCAAAGACCCAATTCTGTCCCCAGCCTGTGTTAATCCCACCCGGTGTGGTACTGACCCACACAGAGAGCAGGAAAGACCCAATTCTGTCCCCAGCCTGTCTTAATCCCAGCCGGTGTGGTACTGACCCACACAGAGAGCAGGAAAGATTCAGTTCTATCCCCGGCCTGTGTTAATCCCACCAGGTGTGGAACTGACCCACACCGAGAGCAGGAAAGACCCAATTCTATCCCAGGAATGTGTTAATCCCACCCGGTTAAGTACTGACCCACACATAGTGCAGGAAAGATTCAATTATCTCCCCGGCCTGTGTTAATTCCACCCATTGTGGAACTGACCCACACAGAGAGCAGGAAAGACCCAATTCTATCCCCGGCCTATGTTAATCCCACCCAGTATCGTACTGACCGACACAGAGAGCAGCAAAGATTCAATTGTGTCCCCAGTTTGTGTTAATCCCACCCGGTGTGGAAGTGACCCACACAGAGAGCAGGGAATACCCAATTCTATCCCGGACTGCGTAAATCCCACCCTGTTTGGTACTGACCCACACAGAGAGCGGGAAAGACCCAATTCAATCCCGGCCTGTGTTAATCCCACCCGGTGTGGTACTGACCCACACAGAGAGCAGGAAAGACCCAATTCTATCACCGGCCTGTGTTAATCCCACCCGGTGTGGCACTGAACCACACAGTGAGCAGGAAAGACCCAATTCTATCCCCGGCCTGTGTTAATCCCACCCGGTGTGGCACTGAACCACACAGTGAGCAGGAAAGACCCAATTCTATCACCGGCCTGTGTTAATCCCACCCGGTGTGGTACTGACACACAAAGAGCGCAGGAAGACCCAATTCTATCCATGTCCTGTGTTAATCACACCCGGTGTGGTACTGACCCACACAGAAATCAGGAAAGACCTAATTCTATCAAAGCCTTTTTTAATTCCACCCGGTGTGGCACTGACCCACACAGAGAACAGGATGGATCCAATTCTATCCCAGCCTGTGTCAATTCCACCCGGTGTGGCACTGACGCACACAGAGAGCAGGATGGACCCAGTTCTATCCCCAGCCTGTTTTAATCCCACCCAGTGTGGTACTGTTCCACACAGAGAGCAGGAAAGACCCAATTCTATCCACGGCCTGTGTTAATCCCACCCGGTGTGATACTGAACCACACAGAGAGCAGAAAAGACCCAATTCTATCCCCGCCTGTGTTAATCCCCCCCCCCCCCCGGTGTGGTACTGACACACACAGAGAGCAGGAAATACCCAATTCTATCCCCTGCCTGTGTAATTCCCACCCGGTGTGATACTGAACCACACAGAGAGCAGAAAAGACCCAATTCTATCCCCGGCCTGTGTTAATCCCACCCGGAGTGGTACTGACCCGCACAGAGATCAGGAAAGACCCAATTCTATCCCCGGCCTGTGTTAATCCCACCCGGTGTGGTACTGACCCACACAGAGAGCAGGAAAGACACAATTCTATCCCCAGCCTGTGTTAATCCCACCCGGTGTGGTACTGACACACACAGAGAGCAGGAAAGATTCAATTCTATCCCCGGCCTGTGTTAATCCCACCCGGTGTGGTACTGGCCCACACAGAGAGCAGGAAAGACACAATTCTATCCCCAGCCTGTGTTAATCCCACCCGGTGTGGTACTGACACACACAGAGAGCAGGAAGACCCAATTCTATCCACGGCCTGTGTTAATCCCACCCGGTGTGGTACTGACCCACACAAAAATCAGAAAAGATTCAATTCCATCCCCAGTCTGTTAATCCCTCCCGGTGTGGTACAGAACTACACAGAGATCAGGAAAGACCCAATTCTATCCCCGGCCTGTGTTAATCCCACCCGGTGTGGCACTGACCCACACAGAGATCAGGAAAGACCCAATTCTATCCCCGGCCTGTGTTAATTCCACCCGGTGTGGCACTGACCCACACAGAGATCAGGATGGACCCAATTCTATCCCAGCCTGTGTCAATTCCACCCGGTGTGGTACTGACGCACACAGAGAGCAGGATGTACCCAATTCTATCCCCAGCCTGTGTTAATCCCACCCGGTGTGGTACTGTTCCACACAGAGACCAGGAAAGACCCAATTCTATCCACGGCCTGTGTTAATCCCACCCGGTGTGATGCTGAACTACACAGAGATCAGGAAAGACCCAATTCTATCCCCGGCCTGTGTTAATCCCACCCGGTGTGGCACTGACCCACACAGAGAGCAGGAAAGATTCAATTCTTTCCCCAGGCTGTGTTAATTCCACCCGGTGTGGCACTGACCCACACAGAGAACAGGATGGACCCAATTCTATCCCAGCCTGTGTCAATTCCACCCGGTGTGGTACTGACGCACACAGAGAGCAGGATGTACCCAATTCTATCCCCAGCCTGTGTTAATCCCACCCGGTGTGGTACTGTTCCACACAGAGACCAGGAAAGACCCACTTCTATCCACGGCCTGTGTTAATCCCACCCGGTATGATGCTGAACCACACAGAGAGCAGAAAAGACCCAATACTATCCCGGCCTGTGTTAATCCCCCCCGGTGTAGTACTGACACACACAGAGAGCAGGAAAGACCCAATTCTATCCCTACCTGTATTAATCCCACCCGGTGTGGTACTGACCCACACAGAGAGCAGGAAAGACCCAATTCTATCCCCGGCCTGTGTTAATACAACCCGGTGTGGTACTGTCCCAAGCACAGAGGGCAGGAAAGACATAATTCTATCCCCTGCCTGTGTAATTCACACCCGGTGTGGTACTGACACACACAGAGAGCAGGATGGACCCAATTCTGTCCCCCGCCTGTTTTATCCCACCCGGTGTGGTTCTGACCCACGCAGAGAGCAGAAAAGACCCAATTCTATCCATGGCCTGTGTTAATCCCACCCGGTGTGGTACTGACCCACATAGGGAGTAGGAAAGACCCAATTCTATCCACGGCCTGTGCTAATCACATCCGAAGTGGTACTGACCCACACAGAGAGCAGGAAAGACCCAATTCTATCCCAGCCTGTGTTAATCCCACCCGGTGTGGTACTGACCCATACAGAGAGCAGGAAATGCCAAATTCTATCCCCGGCCTGTGTTAATCGCACCTGGTGTGGCACTGACCCAGGCACAGAGAGCAGAAAAGACCCAATTCTATCCCCGGCCTGTGTTAATCCTTCCCAGTGTGGTACTCACCCACACAGAAATCAGGAAAGACCCAATTCTATCCCCGGCCTGTGTTAATCGCACCTGGTGTGGCACTGACCCAGGCACAGAGAGCAGAAAAGACCCAATTCTATCCCCGGCCTGTGTTAATCCTTCCCAGTGTGGTACTCACCCACACAGAAATCAGGAAAGACCCAATTCTATCCCCGGCCTGTGTTAATCCCACCCGGTGTGGTACTGACCCACACAGAGAGCAGGATATACCCAATTCTATCCCCTGCATGTGTTACTCCCACCCGGTTTGGTACTGAAACACACAGAGAGCAGGATGTGCCCAATTCTATTCCTGGTCTGTGTTAAACCCACCCGGTGTGGTACTGACCCACACAGAGAGCAGGATGGACCCAATTCTCTCCCAGCCTGTTTTAATCTCATCCGGTGTGATACTGACCCACACAGAGTGCAGGAACGACCCAATTCTATCCCCGGCCTGTGTTAATCACACCCGAAGTGGTACTGACCCAGGTACAGAGAGCAGGAAAGACCCAATTCTATCCCCGGCCTGTGTTAATCCCACCCGGTGTGTTGCTGACCCACACAGAGAGCAGGAAAGGACCAATTCTATCCCTGATCTGTGTCACTCCCACCCCGAGTGGTAATGACTTCCACAGACACACAGAGAGCAGGAAATGACCATTCTATCCCTTATCTGTGTCATTCCCACATAGTGTGGTACTGACCCCCATATACACACACAGAGCAAGACATTTCTATTTCTCTCCCTGGCCTGTGCGAATCCAACAAGTTGTGTTAATGACCCCCACACACAGAGCAGGAGATTTCCATCTCTCTCCCTCGCCTGTGTTAATCCAACAAGGTGTGTTCCAAGTGCAAGTAACGATCAGCCTCTGCTTTAAATTGCTGATGGTCTATCCCTGATCAGTGTTACTTCCACACAGTGTGGTACTGACCAAACAACCAGAGCAGGAAAGGACTAATTCTCTCCCTCATCTGTGTTAATCCAACATGATGTTTTCCTGAACCATATCAAAGTACAAGTAATGATCAGCCTCTGCTTAAAATTGTTGACCATCTGTTGGACAAATCAGGTAAGGTTTCAATGGTTTCTGTTTCCACAGACTCAAAGAATCATACAGCACTGAGGAGGCTATTTGGCCCATCGTGTCTGTGCATGCTGTTTGAAGGAGAAATCCAATTTGTCCCTCTCCTCTACACAATTACCACTTCGCTGAAAATCTCCCCTGATACTATTGAATCAATTCTCTTTTTTAAATTTATTATTGAATCTGCTTCACCACTCTTTCAGGCTGTGAATTCCGGTTTATAGTAAATCAATGCATTTTTGTTGGCCCATCACCTTAAAAATGTGTCCTCTGGTTACTGACAGTACTTCCAGTGAAACCAAACTCTCTGTCTTTGCTCCATCAAATATTGTTCAAGATTTTGCATATCTCTATTCAATCTCCATTTAACATTCCTGCTCTAAAGAAAACAATTACAGTTTGCAGTCAAGGGACAAAAGACAGAGGGGAGGGGGTAGAATTCAGCTCGGACTCTGACACCATCACCACCATATTCCCGTCCTCCGAGGCACAGACCATCTAGACTTGGATAGATATCACCGTCCCTTCATCATCACTGGGTTGATCGCCTGAAATCCTTTATGTAACAGTATTGTGGGAACACCTTCACCACATGGACTGCAGTGGTTCAGGATGAAGGCCTATCATTTTCTCATGGTAACCAGGGATGGGGAAGTAATGCCGACCTTGTCAGTACCACCCATATCCTGGGAACAAATAGACAGGAAATAAAATAGGAACAAAATCAATGTGTTTGTAACTGACTGATTGAAGTGATCAAAGAGAGAGACGTCATAAATCAATAAGTAAATTGTCAACACAATTCACCACACCTGCACCTTGTGTTTGCCTTTCTTCTGTTACCTGTATGAGGATACAAGTAACAATGAGCCGCTGGCTCAAGAACTGCTGGACATCAATTGTACACACGGAATAAGGACTCAATGGATTCTGTTACCATTGAATTGGAGAATCACAAAGCATGGAAGCAGTCCATTGGCCCATCGTGCCTGTGCCATCTTTGAAAGAGCTTTTTATTTTACCCCTCTTTCCTCCTCTTTTCCCAAAGTCCTGCAAATCCCCCTCTGCAGCATTTATCCAGTTCCCTTTTGAAACTTGCTCTTGAATCTGCTTCCAGCACAACTTCAGACCGTGTATTCCAGACTATAGCAACTCACTGTATAAAAATGTTTTCCTTATGCCACCTCTGCATCTTTTGCCAAGTATTTTGAGTATTGTTATTGGTCCTTTTCCCAAAGGAAACAGTTTATCTTACTCTGTCAAAACTGCACATAATTGTGATCTGCTCTATTAAATTTCCCCTTTACCTGATCTGCTCTATTTCCTGTTTCTGTCGTTTCCACATGTACCTGAACTTCCTCATTCCTGGACCATTCCAGTAAATCTCCTCTGCACCTTCTCCAAGATTCTGACATCCTTTCTAATAAGTAATGCTCAGAATTGGACACAATTCCTGAACTGAGACCTAACCAGTGATTTTTAAAGTTTTAGTTAGCTTCCTCGCATTTCCACGCAATGCCTCTTTTAATAAAGTTCGATATCCCGGATGTGTTTTTAATAATTTTATCAACTTGTCCAGCTACATTCAAAGACATCTGTTCATGCACCCAATTTAAAATTGCCCCATTTCATTTCCATTGCCTCACCTCATTCTTCCTCCCTTCACTCATGTCTGCAGTAAATGTCATGTGCCTCATTACCTCATGTCATCTCTCTCCCTGAATCCCTCTGATATCATCCTTATTTTTTTACATTTCCGAGTTTCTGTCACCTGAGAACATTGAAATTATGCCTTTTATAGATAAGTAAATGTCACACACAAACACAGTACACAGATATATGTTTATGTATGTTTTTATAAAAGAACAATGGCCTGAATACTGACCATTGGGGAGCATCACTGTATAATCCCCTCCACTGTCTGAGCAACAATAGATCACCAATTCCCTCTGTATTCTATCCCTTAGCCAATGTCATATCCACACTGTCACTGCCTCTTGAATCCATGAGGTTCAGACTTCCTAACAAATCTATTAAATGGCATTTGATTCCACGACTTTTGATTGTTCATATACAAAGTAGCAACCATGCTATCCGCAGCAACACTCTCCATTACTTCATCAAAGAATATGATCAAGATAGTCAGACATGATTTGCCACTAACATATCTGGTGGACCTTCTTGTCATTTATAAACTCATGCTATTCAAACCACAATTATCTTGTCCCAGATTAGAGACTCTAAATGTTTCCCCAACATTTCAGTGAGGTGAGACTGATGGGTCAGTAGTTCCAGTGTGTAGCCTATCACTACTGTTTGGAACAGGGTGTAGAATTTTGAAAACCTCCAGTCCTCTGTCATCACTCCGATATCCAAGGAGGATTGGATGATTCTGGCCAGTAGCTCCGCTACTTCCAACATTTCTTCCCGCAGCAACCCTCAAACATCCCGTCCAGACCGGATAAATGTTTATTGCGGTACAGAAAATGTTGGATTGAAAGGGGTTAACTGAACCTGTTTGTTCAGTGACTTTAATTAATGTCAGTCTCCATGGACTCTAATTGTATCACTGGAGGGTATCCTTCTTCTTAATAAGAGACTCCTTTCAATGTGTTATATTCAGTGGGTTGGCTGGAGCATCACCCCTGGCACTAACAGGGATCAGCGGCTCCAGATAGAGGGAGAGGATAAATCAGAATCTGAGAACAATAGATTGGAATGTTACAACAATGGGTCAGAATCTGAGAACCATAGATTGGAATGTTACGACAATGAGAAGGAGTTTTTCCTGGGAGCTTGATTATCTTTATACTAACTATGATTGGCTATCGTTAAATTGGCGGATCTATTACGCACTTCTTTTTATTCAACACATTTACTATCCTATCCTCGCTGTTGTTGGTGTCCCTGGTAAGTTTCTCTATCCAGTTATTAATTCAACAAATTGTTGAACAAATGTTGGAACACATTACTGTTCTCCTCATTTACAGTGCTTACTTGCTGCTACTGTTATTCCTGTTAAGTCTCTGCATCTGGCTGCTAACTCTACAAGCCATTGTTAACAGTAATACTATTTTTGTAATATACTCTTGCAATGTACTCTGTCATCTTTGCTGCTGTTGGTTTCCTGGTAGATCCCTACGTATAGTTATGAGATCTGTAATCCTTGATTCATTATATCAATAAACCACATTTCACTGATATACTGTTCTTCTCATTTAAGTTTCATGTAGACTAAAGTCAGTGTCTTCGAACCCCATCACAAACATCATTTCCTATCTACTGACTCCATCCGCCAGCAAGGTCAGTGTCTGAGGGTGAACCAGGCTGTTTACAACCTCGGCGATCCTTTTAACCCTCAGCTGAGTTTCAACACCATATCCTCTCCAGTACCAATCCTTTAACCTCCCAGCTCCCTAATATCACCTGGTTCCAGCTCTGTCTAAGCCCACATGCTGCATAAACCCTCATTCATAACTTTGTTAAATTTGACTCCCAATGCTTCCCTGCCCACCCTCCCAGTCAAAAACCTTCATAAACTACATCCCAACCAGAAATATGCTGCCTGTATCCTAACTCACACCAAACCTCGATCACCCATGACCCCTGTGCTCACTGATCTACATTGGCTCCCGCTCTGGCAGCACCCTAATTTTAGAATATTCTCATTCTTGTGTTTGAATCCCTCTATGGCCTCACCCGTCCAATTAGTCCCATTCACCTCCTTATTTCACATATTCCTACAACGTATTCACCTTTAAGCATTTATTCAATTCTCTATTTAAAGTGAAATATTTCCCCTCTGTATTGTTCCCTGGCTGTCGTTTGGGCTCTGTAGAGATGTCGGTGCAACAAACCCAGAAACAATAAAATGATGTGAGATGCACCGCTAGCCACTTCTGCCATGCCCCGTGCTGTGCTCCATGCTGGACAGGGCGTTGGGCAGCTTTGATTCACGCCTATGAAACTTGGTCTGTGCATGTCCACTGACCACCTGTGTTAGTCTCTCTCAGCTGAACATACATTCAGCAGCACGAGGAACCCCCTCTAGTGTTATTTAAAAGGACCAGGCATCCAACTTACAGGTGAGGGGATTTTGACTTACTTCTGCTATTGTAAAGTTAGTGGAGGTTCTGTGGATGGTTTTCTGGAGGTTGTGTTGTGAGCTGCTGCAGAGACTCAGGGAGGGCAGAGGATTTGGTGACCCACATCTGGACGAGGTATGGGGACTGTAGTTACAGTGTCTCTGGCTCTGTAACATGACCAGCAGATGGAACAGAGGCTGCAGAGAGGGGAAGCTCTGTAAAGAGGGAGGAGTAGGGGGCTCTGCCCTACTCACCCCGGGTTTCCCAAGAGCACTTTCCTACCTACACCTAACCCAGGAGCAGTGTGTGAGGTGACTTTGATTCAATAAGGAGGTGGTCACAGAGCTGTGTCACCTGCTGTAACATGACCTGGAGCCTCACACCAGCGTTCGGACGGAGCCTTCAGTGGCTGTTAAGGTCACAGTTTCATTGAACTTCTACGTATCTGGATTTTTCCAGGCACAAGCGGGTAACGTATCCATTATCTCTCTCTATGTTGTCCATTGATGCTGGGTGACGGAGGTCACCTATGTCGAGTGAGGTGAGTACATAACTTTATCCCTCAGCAGGGAGAACCAGGATGAGAAATCCCCTGGCTTTGTCGGGATGGTGGGATTCCTGATGGCGTAGGTGATTCAGCGGGGTCCCCATATCAATGGGGAGATGTACAGGAACTGAAAAAAACTCCATTGATTGACAAGAGAGTCTGTGGCTACTCAGAGCAGGCAGGAAAATATAGTTAAGAATACCATCGGACCAGGGATGATCTTATTAAATAGTGCAGCTCTCCTGGGGGCCGAATGGCCCACTTCTGCTCCTTTGTTAAAGAATATTTTATTCTTATTAATGTACAGATAGTGTGTGACCATGCCCAGTATATCATGTTGATGAATGCCTTCTTTCCAGGCAGCAGCCACCATACCTTCAATCTGAAACAGTCGGCCATTGCCACTGTCATCGGATCTTCATGGCTCCTGAGAGGAGAAGGCTACCTCCTCCATCAATGGCTCATTACCTCTAAACACCACACACTCTCCTCCTCCCACACCCCAACTACAAATCATCCACATGAAAATCACCCGAATATAACGTGAGCAATGGAGTCACCAGGAACATGGTGGAACAGACCATCAGTGTAATGAAACAATGCTTGTGATGTCTGAATAGCTCGGGGGGAGCCCTCCAGTACACACTGGAGCAGGTGTCCAAATTCATGGTGTTCTGCTGCACCCTTCATATCATCACCATCATGAGGACACAGGCATTGGCAGCAGGAATCCGGAGGCCACCTCACGAGGAGGAGGAGGCAGAGAGGATATTTCCTGGATGCCTTCGACCCGGATAGGCTGTCGGGGAATCCCAGCTATAATTACGGTTCCCATAGGACAACCTCCCTTTCCCAACATGGATGCCCATTCTCCACCATTACATTCATCTGAGACGCCCCATCACAGTGTCCCCTTGGTAATTATCCTGTTAAAAAAACACCACCAAAACATTTTCATTAACATCTTTATCCAACAACACATCCAATTGTACAAACAATACTGAACTATTCACCCTTGTTTATTTCCTTAGTCCCTGACTTGTGGATGCCCTCAACCTGCCTAGTGCTCCTACACAGTGTTTCCCCAGTGATTGCAGCATGGCTGGTGGAAAGTTGCTGACTTTCACTGAGGAGACTGCAGATGACCTTGCAGGACGTCCTCGAGCAGCTCTGGGGTTTGAGGACTCGGATTCAGACTGCAACACCTCGACATGGGCAGCAGCAGCCTGGGCTGGCTGATGGGTAATAGAATCATAGAAAACCTACGGCAAGAAGGAGGCCATTCAGCCCCTCTGCTTGTGCTCGCTGAAAAATCGAACAGTTCAATCTAATCCCACTTTGCAGCATTTGTTCCGTATCCCTGCAGATTATTGTACCTGAGGTGCATATCCAGACTGCCTTTGAATGGTTTGAGGGTTTCTGCCTCTGCTACACTTTCAGGCAGTGTGTTCCAAGACCTACAGCACCCACTGGGTAAAAAGGTCTTCTCTCATTTCCCCTTTGTTATTTCTACCAATCACATTAAGTCTATGCTCCCTCCTCACTGATCTCTCTGCTAAGGTGAATAGACCCTTCACCTCCACTCTATCCAGGCCCCTCACAATCTTGTACATTTCAATCAGATCTCCCCTCAGCCTTCTCTGTTCCAAGGAGAACAACCACAGCCTTTCCAATCTATCCTCGTAGCTGCATTTTTTCCAGTCCTGGCAACATCCTCGTAAATCTCCTCTGTACCCTCTCTAGTGCAATTACATCCTTTCTGTAATGAGGTGAGCAGAACTGCACACAGTACTCAAGTAGAGGCAAAACCAATGATTTATACAGTTCCAGCATAACCTCCCTGCTCTTGTACTCTATACCTCGGCTAATAAAGGAAAAGATTCCATATGTCTTCTTAACCACCTTAACGACCTGTCCAGCTTCCTTTCGGGATCTGTGGACATTGACTCCATGGTCGCTCGCTTCCTCTAAACTTCTCAGTATTTTCCCATTAATCGTGTATTCCTTTGGCTTGTTTGACCTCCCCAAATGAATCACCTCATATTTCTCCGGGTTTGAATTCGATTTGACCCTTTTCTGCCCGTCTGGCTAGACTATCAATATCTTCCTGCAGCTTACAGATATCCTCCTCGCTATCTACCACGTGGCCAATCTTTGTGTCGTCTGCAAACGTCTTTATCATGTCACCTGCATTTACATCCAAATCGTTAATATGTATTGCAAAAAACAGGGGACCCAGGACTGAGCCCTGTGGAATGCAACTGGAAACAGTCCTCAAATCGCTAAAACACCCATCAACAATTATCCTTTGTTTCACCTCTTCTACCCCTCTCAATATCACCATGTTTTTGTCTGCTCCCTCACTTTGTTTTCTCTCTCCAAATACATTACCTCACACATCTCTGGATTGAATCCCATTTGCCACTTTTCCGTCCACTCAACCAAACATGAATATCTTTCTGGAGTCTCAGGCTAACCTCTTCACTATCAACTCCACGGCCAATTTGTGTGTCACCAGCAAATTTTGAAATCCTGTCTCCCACATTTAAGTCCAAATCATTAATATACACAGCAAACAGGAAGAGAGCCTGCACTGAGCCCTGTGAAACGCCACTGGAAACAACTTTTCACTCACAAAAACATGTGTTGACTATTACCCTTTGTAACCTGTCACTGAGCCAATTTTGGATCCAAACTGCCACATTCCCCTGTAGCCCATGGACATTGCTTTTACTGACCAGTCTGCCATCTGGGGCCTTGTAAAATGCCTTACTAAAATCCATGTAGACCACCTCCATTGCATTACCCTCATCAATCATCCTTACTTCCTCAGAAAACTCAATTAAGTTAGTAAGACAAGATCTCCCCTTAACAAATCCATGCTGACTGTCTCTGATTAATCTGTGCCTTTCTAAGTGACTGCTTATTCTATCCCACAGAATTGATTCTAATAATATACCCACCAGCGAGGTCAGACTGACAAGCTTTTAATTATTTGGCCTATCCCTGGCACCCTTTTTAAATAACGGTACAACGTTTACAGACCTCCAAACCTCTGGTACCTCTCCTGTATCAAGTGAGGATTTGAAGATTATCCAACGAGCGTGTTATTTCCTCCCTGGCTCCTCTTAACAGCTGGGATACAATCCTTCCAGCCCTGGTGATTTATTCACTCTCAATGATGTCAGACCCTCTAGTACTTCCTCTCTCATTATGCTTATCATATCTAATATTTCACCTCCTCTCTAACTACAATGTCAGCATTATCCCTCTCCCTTGTGAAGACAGAGACATAAAACTCATTAAGGACCCTACCCACATCTTCTGCATCCACGCATAAATTACTTTGTACATCTCTGACATGCCCTCCCCTTTCCTTAGTTATCCTCTTGTTCTTAATGTACTGAAAACACATCTTTGGGTTTTCCTTGATTTAACGTGTCAATATTTTTTTCATGTCCTCTCTTTGCTTTTCTAATTTCCTTTTTTACTTCACCCCTACACTTTCTATACACCTCTTGGCTATCTAAAGTATTATTTGTTTGTGACTGTCATAAGCTTTTTTCTTCTGATTTATCTTACTCTGTATGTTTCTAGATAATCGGGGGCTCTAGATTTGGCTGTGAAAGAAAATTCTACTCATTTTGCCTTTGGTTCTTTGCCAATTACCTTGAATTTGCTGTAATAAGGCTGTGAGCACAGTCCTAGTAACTACAGACCAGTTTGTTTCACATCAGTGGTGGGTAATGTTTTACAAACAAGAATTAAAGAAGAAATGGACAGAAACTCGGAGAGTTTTCAGTTAATGAAGGATACAAAGCACGTATTTGTAGGAACATAGGATCAGTAGTAGACCATTCAGCCCGCCGAGGCTGCTCTGTCATTGAGTTAGTTCATGATTGATCATGTACCTCAACGCCACTTTCCTGCTCTATCCCCGTATCCCTTGATGTCATTTGTCTCCCGAAATCCATTGATTTCAGTCTTGAACATGCTCAGTGTTGATCTCCCACACCCTCTGTGGTAGTGAATTCCAAAGATTTAACACCCTCTGAGTGAAGAAATTCTTCTCACTCTCAGTCTTAAATTGCCTATTGCTTATTCTGAGATTATATCCACTGGTTCTAGACTCACCAGCCAGGGGAAACGCCCTATAAGAACTTTGTATGTGATCAACTCTCATTCCTTGAAACTCAAGAGAGTTCAGGCCACGTTTTCTCAACCTCTCCTCATACGACAATACCGCTATCCCAGGGATTAGTCTGCTGAACCTGCATTGTACTCCCTCTACTGTAAGCATACCCTTCTTTTGATAGGGACACCGAACTGTAAACAAAACTCCAAGTGCAGTCTCACCAAGTCTGTATACAATTGAATCAATACATCTTTATGTCTGTACTCAAATCCCCTTGTGATGGTGGCCAACATACCATTTTCCTTCTTCATTAATTGTTGCACCTGCATACTGGCTTTTAGTTACTCATGAACTTCCCAACCAATTACGATTTGAGAAATATTCTGTCTTTCTGTTTTTTTTTTTAACCAGAGTGGATCATTTGACACTTATTCACATTATATTCCATCGACCATGTTCTTGCCCATTCACTTAGCCTGTCCAAATCTGCCTGAAGCTTCCTTGCATCCTCCTGACAACTTACAGTCCCAGCTAGTTTTGTGTCATCGGCAAATTTGTAAATATTACATTTAGGCCCCACGTCAAATATAGATTGTGAACAGCTGTGGTCCGAGTGCAGATCCTTGTGGTACCCCACTAGTAAGAGCCTGCTATCCTGAGAATGACGGCTTTATTCCAACTCTCTCTCTTCTGTCTGTTAACCAATTGTCAATCCATACCAGTATATTACCCCCCAATCCCATGTTCTCTAATTTTATTTACTAACCTCCTGTGTGTGACCTTATCAAAAACCTTCTGTAAATCCAAATAACCTACATCCACTGCTTCTCCATTATCTTCTTTTTTGGCCTCTTTGTCTCGAGAGACAATGGGTTAGCGCCTGGAGGTGGTCAGTGGTTTGTGAAGCAGCGCCTGGAGTGGCTATAAAGGCCAATATTAGAGTGACAGGCTCTTCCACAGTCGCTGCAGATAAAATTGGTTGTCGGGGCTGTTACGCTTCTGTCTTTTTTCCTGCCCACTGCCAAGTCTCTTCGACTCGCCACACTTTAGCCCCGCCTTTATGGCTGCCCACCAGCTCTTGCGATCACTGGCAACTGACTCCCATGAGTTGTGATCAATGTCACAGGACTTCAAGTCTTTAAAGCGGAGACATGGACGGCCAGTGTGTCCGATACCAGTGGCGAGCTCACTGTGCAATTTGTCATTGGGGAACTTGCCATCTTTGATGCGGCTCACATGGCCAGGGAGAATGTTGTCACTGAGATCGCCCTCAGTGCAGCCCACCCTCTGCCAGTCATGGATGAGCTGGACGTACAGCCAACAAAATCGAACTCAGTGATGCCATTAATTCTCTAGCCAGCGGAAAAGCCCCTGGGAAGGACGGCATTGCCCCTGAAATAATCAAGAGTGCCAAGCCTGCTATACTCTCAGCACTTTATGAACTGCTTTGCCTGTGCTGGGATGAGGAAGCAGTACCTCAGGACATGTGTGATGCCAATATCATCACCCTCTATATAACAAAGGTGACCGTGGTGACTGCAACAACTACTGTAGAATCTCGCTGCTCAGCATAGTGGGGAAAGTCTTCGATCGAGTCGCTTTAAACTGGCTCCATTATCTATGCTCAAAGTAAATCCTCGAAAACTTCAAAAGGTTTGTCACATATGATGTCCCTTTCATAAATCCATGTTGACTCTGTCAATTTTACCATTATTTTCTAAGTGTCCAGTTATCACACCCTTCACAGTAGATTCAATTTTTTCCCCTACGACTGACGGACAGAGCAGTGAGGTGATGCATTGTGGGAGGACTAACATGTCAAGGGAATATACAATGGATGGTAGGAACCTAGGAAGTACAGAGAGTCAGAGGGACCTTGGTGTACTTGTCCATAGATCACTGAAGGCAGCAGCACAGGTAGATAAGGTGGTTAGGAAGGCATATGGGATACTTGCCTTCAGTGGCTGAGGAATAGAATGTAAGAGCAGGTCGGTTATGATGAAGCTGTATAAAACCCTACTTAGACCACCGCTGGAGTACTGTGTCCAGTTCTGGTCACCACACTACAGGAAGGATGTGATTGCGCTGGAGAGGGTGGAGAGAATATTCACCAGGATGTTGCTTGGGCTGGAGAATGTCAGCTACGAAGAGAGCCTGGATAGGCTCGGGTTGTTTTCCTTAGAGCAGAGAAGGCTGTGGGGGCGGGGGGTGGGGGGGGGGGTTTGGGAGGTAGATGCTTGAGGTATACAAAATTATGAGGGGCATTGATAGGTTGGATAGGAAGAACCTTTTCATCCCTTAGCAGAAGGGTCAATAACCAGGGGACATAAATTTAAGGTAAGGCGTAGGAGGTTTAGAGGGGATTTGAGGAACAGCTTTTTCACTCAGAAGGCAGTTGGAATCTGGAACGCACTGCCTGAAGAGGTGATAGAGACAGGAACACTCACAACATTTAAGAAGTGTTTATATTGGCACTTGAAACGCCATAGGAGACAAGGCTACTGGACAAGTGCTGGAAATGGGATTAGATTAGTTAGGTGCCTGATGGCCACACGGACACAATGGTCCAAAAGGCCTATTTCTGTGCTGTACAATTCTGTGAATCTGAGACACTGTGATGTCAAACTAACAGGTCTTTAGATCTCATATTTCCCTCTCCCACGCTTCTTAAATAGTAGGGTTGCATTTGCTACTTTCCAGTCTCAGGAATCCTTCCATAATCTGTAGAATTTTGAAAGATACCCACCTTAGCATCCACCATCTCGATAGCCACCTCCTTCAACACTCTGGGATGTAGCTCATCTGGTCCAGGGGATTTATCTGGCATCCTAATAAACCACTTCATTTGATCTAATGCAATCTTTAAATTCTTTTGTTAGCCACAGTTGATTCAACTTTCCCATTGGTTGCTTGTGCCTCAGAGGAATATCTATCTGTTGTCGACCATGTAGTATTTTTAACTACAAGCCATTGCCTGTCTACTGTCAAATCTGTTTAGTGTATTTTCCCAATCCACAACAGCCAACTTGTCCCTCATACTTTCATAGTTTCCCTTGTTCAGATTTAAGACCCGAGTTTCAAAATTATCACATTCAAACTTAATGTGAGATTCTGCCGGATTATGGTCATTAATTCTCAAAGGCTCCTTGACAGCAAAGCTTTTCATTAGCCTTTTCGCATTGCATAATAGTAAATCTATAATCGCCCGATCTAGAATTGTTCCTTCAACGTACTGCTCCAGAAACACATTTCGTACACACTCCAGTAAAGGCAGATCGTATTTGACTACCCTAATTAAATTTTTGATGACGTAACAAAGAAGGTTGATGAAGGGTCTGCCATGGATGCTATTTATATGGATTTTAACAAAGCATTTGATATGGTTCCACATAAAAGGCTTGTTAAATTGCTCATGGAGTAAGAGGGTCATTGTCAAAATTAAATTAAAACTGGCTTAAGGACAGAAAATAGTGAGTCGTAGTAAATGATTGTTTTGAAGATTGGAGGAAGCTAGACCGTGGTGTTCCCCAAGGGTCAGTGCTAGGACCACTGTTTTTGTTTTTTGATATGAATATATGATTTGAATATTGAAATATAGAGCAACATTTCAAAATTTGCTGATGATACCAAACTTGGAGACGGGGCAAAAAGTGAGGTTGATACCAATCAACTGCAACGGGAAATAGATAGGCGAGCAGAATGGGCAGATAGGAGGCAAATGGAATTTAATACAGACAAGTGTGAGGTAATGCAATTTATCATCAGTAACAGGGAGAGGCAATATACACTTAATGGCACAGTTCTAAAGTGTATGCAAGGACGAAAGGACATGCGGTTCATGTACATAGATGCTTGAAGGTGGCAGGACATATTGAGAGAGTCGTTAGTAAAGCATATGGGATCTTGGGCTTCATACATAGAGGTAGTGAACACAGAAGAAGGAAAGTTATGCTGAACCTTTATAAAGCTCTGGTTAAGCCCCAACTGGAGTACTGCATTTAGTTCTGTTCAACACACTTTAGGAATGATCTGAGGGTCCTTGACAGGGTGTAGAGGAGATTTACCAGAATGGTTCCAGGGATGGAGGATTTTAGCTGCAAGGTTAGTCTGGAAAAGCTGGGATTGTTTCCCTTGTAGTAAAGGAGATTGAGGGGAGATTTGATAGAGGTATACAAGATGATGACATGTTTGGATAAGGTAGACAGGAAAAGATGTTCCCATTAGTTAATGGTACAAGGACTAGAGTTAAGGTTGTGGACAAGTGATACAGGGGGATGTGAGGAACAACATTTTTACACAGCGAGTGGGAATGGCCTGGAAATCACTGCCTACGAGGGTGGTGGAAGCAGAGATGGTGAATGATTTCAAAAGGTTATTGGATGGACACTTGAGGGAAATAAACTTGCAGGAATATGGAGACAGAGCTGGGGTAAGAGACTGACCGGGTTTATCTACAAAGAGCCGAATGGCCTCATTCTGTGCTGAAAAGACTACGACTCCATGTCTCTCTGACAGGTGAATACTATTACTACTGCTTTCCTATACTGGGAAAGTTTATAATGGACTGGGCAGTATCACCCTGTTGAACCCCATAATGTAAGTGAAATGTTTGATGTCCCAGAATGTGGTTAACAAATGTCCTTCACAAACAGAGTAAATCAGTTCAGACCCACTCACAATTCTGGATCATTCACAATGGGGAGTAGTTTCTCCTGGTTTTCTCTACATAGGACAGCAGCCAGGCTTTTAACTGTGTCCCCAAACTCCATGTGGAAAGTCTTGTCAGGGCTAGGTGAGATAAGACACGTTGCCTGGGCGACAGCTTTCTTCAGTTGTATTACTGCTTCTGTGCTCTCTTCAGTCCAATCGGCTTAAACCTGGTCATCATCACCATTAGTTAGTTCATAAAGAGGAGTCACGGTCTCTGGAAATCGGGGGATGAGGGTCCACTGATACCCACCATCCTGAGGAAAGGACACAGGGCAGTCTTTGAGCTGGACATGGATACACACTGGATGAGGGTCCACTGATACCCCACAAGCCTGAGGAAAGGACACCGGGCAGTCTTTGAGCTGGACAGGGGTAGACACTGGATGAGGGTCCACTGATACCCCACAAGCCTGAGGAAAGGACACCGGGCAGTCTTTGAGCTGGACAGGGGTAGACACTGGATGAGGGTCCACTGATACCCCACCAGCCTGAGGCAGGACACCGGGCAGTCTTTGTGGTGGACAGGTATAGACACTGGATGGTCTCGACCTGATGTTGGTCTGGGCTGATGCTGGATGATCCAATATGGACACCTGGAGAGGTGACACGATTTTGCACCAGCTGGGCCTTACGTGGATGGTCTTTTATTCCAGCTCCCAAAGTAACTGCAGTAGTTCCTGTAAAAGGGTTAAATGTGTGGACACGGTCTGTGGTGATGAAGAGGAGATCATCGATATATTGCAGCGAGCAGAAAGGCTGCGAAAAGCTCATAAGGGCCCCGGCCATTGGTTTGTGGAGAATAGTGGGGTTATTGTGGAACCCCTTGTGACAGACATGTCCAGGGGTATCTCTGGTCCTCAGAAGTGAATGTGAATTTAATTTGTTTCTCTAGTTTTACTTGGATACTCCAATAACCATTTGAGATATCCAGGGTGGTGAAGACAGCCCTGCCGCTGGGAATCCGGGAGAGTAGGGTGGGTGTCTCTCAGACAACTGGGTTCACACAGGGGTGACTGAGTTGTGTTTGTGATGGTCAATAGTCACCAGCTGCCATCCGGTTTTCTAACCGATCAAATTGGGCAGTTAGTAATGAATGTGTCTTTGTGAATTACACCCTGCTGTAAATATGACCTGATGATGTCTGGAATATATGATATAATCTCAGCTCGGTATGAATACTGCTTCATGGAGCATGCAATGGTCAGTTAATTTCTTCCGGTCTGCTCATGTTTCCACAGTTATCTTTATGGGTTGTGAATACACTCAGCACCGACTCGATAATCGCCTGCAGCTCAGGGTCATCAGAGGTGTCTGGTTCACACTCCTCTGATATTTTAATCATGAATGTTGAGGGTGCACTGGACACCAGAGCAGGGGTATGTTTTATGGTTCGACAATATACAAATATAGAGATAATCAATTACTGCTGATAACCTTTGAGCACATTACTGCCCAGTAGTCCCTGTCCATTATGCAGGGTCATAGAAAATGGAGGCAAGACTTTGACATGAAATCTGTTCCCTCTCCTACACCACTGTAAGGTCTGATCTAGGGTCATAGATTAACAAAAAGGAGGTCGAAGTATCACCTTTTATTGAGGAGTGTCAGTTCAAATACTGCACCAAATCAGAATAGACATAGTCGACATACGAACTGTGACAGGTGAGATAGGCTTTATGGCTATGGAACAGATGTTAAAAGCTATTATTGAAGACGTTATAGCAGGACACAGAGAAAAATACAAGGTGATCAGGCAAAGTCAACATGGTTTTGTGAAAGGGAATTAATGTTTCACTGATTTTCTGACGTTCTTTGAGAAAGTAACATGTGCTGTGGATAAATGGGAACCGTTGGATGTAACGCACTTAGATTTCCAGAAGGCACTTGATAAGGTGTCACATCAATGGCCATTGCAGAAACTAAAAGCTAATGGTGTAGGGGTAACATATTGGCATGGATAGAAGATTGGTCTAGCTAACAGGAAACAGAGAGTAAGCAAAATGGGTCATTTTCGGCTTGGCAATATTTGATGACTATTTTTTATTCATTCACGGGATGTGGGCGCCGCTGTCCAGGCCAGCATTTATTGCCCATTCCTAATTGGCCTTGAGAAGATGGTGGTGAGCTGCATTCTTGAACCACTGCAGTCCATCTAGGGTAGGTACACCCACAGTGCTGTTAAGAAGGGAGTTCCAGGATTTTGACCCAGCGACAGTGAAGGAACGGCGATATAGTTCCAAGTCAGGATGTTGTGTGACTTGGAGGGGAACTTGCAGGTGGTGCTGTTCCCATGTATTTGCTGCCCTTGTCCTCATAGTTGGTAGAGGTCGCGGGCTTGGAAGGTGCTGTCTCAGGAGCTGCAGTGCATCTTGTAGATGGTACACACTGCTGTCACTGTGCGTCGGTGGTGGAGGGAGTGAATGTTTGTAGATCGGGTGCCAATTAAGCGGGCTGCTTTGTCCTGGATGGTGTCGAGCTTCTTGAGTGTTGTTGGAGCTGCACCCATCCAGGCAAGTGGAGAGTTTTCCATCACACTCCTGACTTGTGCCTTGTAGATGGTGGACAGGATTCGGGGAGTCAGGAGGTGAGTTACTCGCGTCAGGATTCCTAGCCTCTGACCTGCTCTTGTAGCCACGGTATTTAGATGGCTACTCCAGTTCAGTTTCTGGTCAATGGTAGCCCCTAAGATGCTGATAGTGGGGGGATTCAGAGATGGTAATGCCGTTGAATGTCAAGGGGAGATGATTAGATTCTCTCTTGTTGGAGATGGTCATTGTTTGGCACTTGTGTGGCGCGAATGTTACTTGCCACTTATCAGCCCAAGCCTGGATATTGTCCAGGTCTTGCTGCATTTCTACACGGACTGCTTCAGTATCTGAGAAGTCACGAATGGTGCTGAACATTTTGCAACCATCAGCGAACAACCCCACTTCTGACTGTATGGTTGAAGGAAGGTCATAGATGAAGCAGCTGAAGATGGTTGGGCCTAGGACACTACCCTGAGGAACCCCTGCAGTGATGTCCGGGAGCTCAGATGATTGACCTCCAACAACCACAACCATCTTCCTTTGTGCTAGGTATGACTCCAGCCAGCGGAGGGTTTTCCCCTTGATTCCCATTGACCTCTGTTTTGCTAGGGCTCCTTGATGCCATACTCGGTCAAATGCTGCCTTGATATCAAGGGCAGTCACTCTCACCTCACCCCTTGAGTTCAGCTCTTTTGTCCATGTTTGAACCAAGGCTGTAATGAGGTCAGGAGCTGAGTGGCCCTGGCGGAACCCAAACTGAGCGTCACTAAGTAGGTATTGCTGAGAAGTGCCGCATGATGGCACTGTTGACGACAACTTCCATCACTTTACTGATGATCGAGAACAGGCTGATGGGGCAGTAATTGGCCGGGTTGGACTTGTCCTGCTTTTTGTGTACAGGACATACCTGGGCAATTTTCCACATTGCAGGGTAAAGGCCAGTGTTGTAGCTGTACTGGAACAGCTTGGCTAGGGTGCGGCAAGTTCTGGAGCACAGGTCTTCAGTACTATTGCCGGAATACTTTCAGGGCCCATAGCCTTTGCAGTATCCAGTGCCTTCAGTCGTTTCTTTATATCACGTGGAGTGAATCAAATTGGCTGAAGTCTGGCATCTGTGATGCTGGGGACTTCTGGAGGAGGCCGAGATGGATCATCTACTCGGCACTTCTGGCTGAAGATTATTGCAAATGCTTCAGCCTTATCTTTCGCCCTGATGTGTTGGGCTCCACCATCATTGAGGATGGGGATATTTGTGGAGCCACCTCCTCCAGTTAGTTGTTTAATTGTCCACCATCATTCACGGCTGGATGTGCCAGGACTGCAGAGCTTAGATCTGATCCATTGGCTATGGGATCGCTTTGCTCTGTCTATCGCATGCTGCTTATGTAGTTTGACATGCAAGTAGTCCTGTGTTGTAGCTTCACCAGGTTGACATCTCATTTTGAGGTATGCCTGGTGCTGCTCCTGGCAGGCCCTCCTGCACTCTTCATTGAACCAAGGTTGGTCTCCTGGCTTGATGGTAAAGGGAGTGTGGGGGATATGCCGGGCCATGAGGTTAGAGACTGTGGTTGAGTACAATTCTGCTGCTGCTGTTGATGTCCCACCGGAATTAATGCTGGGGCCTCAACTTTTTACAATGCATACAAATGACTTGGATGAAGTGGCCGAAGGTATGGTTGCTAAATTTGCTGACGACACAAAGATATGTCGGAAAGTAAGTTGTGAAGAGGACATAAGTGGGCTACAAGTGGATATAGATAGGTTAAGTGAGTAGGCAAAGATCTGGCAAACTGAGTGTAATGTGGGGAAAAGTGAAGCTGTCTGTTCTAGCAGGAAGAAGTTTGACAATGCATATTATCGGAATGGTGAGAGATTGCAGAGCTCGAAGTTCAAGGGGGAACTGGGTGTCCTAGTGCATGAATTGCATAAGGTTAGAATGCAAGTTCAGCAAGTAATTAGGAAAACTAATAGAATGGTATCATTTATTGCAGGAGGAATTGAATGCAAAAGTAGGGATGTTACGCTTCAGCTATACAGGGCATTGGTGAGAGCAGAAGGATGCAAATGCGTTGGAGGCAGCTCAGAGAAGGTTTACGTGGACTGATACTTGAAATAGGCGGTCTGTCTTATGAGGAAAGTCTGGACAGGCTAGGCTTATATCAGCTGGCGTTTAGAAGATTAAAAGCCGACCTGATTGAAATAAATAAGCTTCTGAGGTTGGGACAAAGCAAGTGAGGGAGACAGAGAGAGAGAGAAACCGCGAGAGATTGAGAGAGAGAGCTCAGCTCACCTGCTGCTGAAACCCTCACCCATGCCTTTGTTATCTCGAGACTTGACTATTCTAACACAGTCCGGACTGGTCTACCACATCCTACTCTCTGTAACCTTGTGGTCATCCAAAACTCTGCTGCCATCTTCTAATTTACACCAAATTCTGTTCACCCAACATCCCTGTGCTCACTGACCTACATTGGCTCTTGTTCCAGTAACACCTCAATTTTAATAGTCTCACTCATGTGATCAAATCCCTTCATGGCCTCATCCCTCTGATTATCCCAATCCCCTGTTCATTTCCAATATTCCTGAAACTTGTTCATCTTAAAGTCTTTTTCAAATTCCCTTTTTAAAGTGAGTTTCTTTCCCTCTGTCTCTCTCCCTGACCACACATTTCATCTCTCAAGCTCCACTGGTGGTGTGGAAGTTTGGATCCATAAAATGGTGTGGGCTGCACTGCTGGTCACATCCAGCATATTGTACAGGACACCCAGGCTGGCAGGGGTGCTAGTGTGGGTGTAATGTGTGTGTGTCTGTAGCGTGAAGTGGGGTTCGAATATGGTGTCAATCAACCATTCTGGCAGCTTTGATGGACGTCTTTGAAACTTGGTCTGTGCATAGTCACTGACCGCCTGTGTTAGTCACTCTCAGCTGAACATACATTCACAGCATGACGAACCCCCTCTAGTGTTATTTAAAATGACCAGGCATCCAACTTACTGGTGAGGGGCTTTTGACTTGCTTCTGATATTGTAAGGTTACTGGAAGAGCTGTGGCTGGTTTTCTGGAGGTTGTGTTGTGAGCTGCAGCAGACATTCATGGAGGACAGAGGATTTGGTGACCCAACTCTGGACGAGGTATAGGGACTGTAGTAACAGTGTCTCTGGGTCTATAACCTCACCAACAATTGGAGCAGAGGCGGCAGAGAGGGGAAGCTCTGTCAGGAGGGAGGAGGAGAGGTCTCTGCCCTCCCCACCCCGGGTTTTCCAAGAGCACAAAGAGCAGTGGTCCTAATACGGAACCCTGGGGAACACCACTGTATACTCCCATCGAGTCTGAACACAACATTTCACCACTTCTCTCTGTTTACTGTTCCTTAGCCAATGTTATATTCACACTGTCATTGTCCCTTTAGTTCCATAGCATTCATTTGCCTGACCTGTCTGCTGAATGACACTTGAACAAACACCTTTTGAATGTCCATATATATAACTTCAATCACAACACCCTCATCAACCCTCTCCATTGTTTTATCAAAGAACTCCATCAAGTTTACCTCACCACCACCTCCCTCTCTCCAATCCTCCACTGCTGTTAAATTATCAGACTGCTTGTCCGACTTCAGTACTGGATGAGCAGAAACTTCCTCCAATTAAATATTGGGAAGACTGTAGTTATTGTTTTCACTCCCCACTCCAACTCTGTTCCCTTGCTATTGATTCCATCTCTCTCCCTGGTAACAGTCTGAGATTCAGACAGTCTGTTTGACACCTTAGTGTCACGTTTAAGCACGAAATGAGCTTCCAGCCACATTTCTGTACCATCACTCCAACCACCTATTTCTACCTCAGTGACAGCGCCTGATTTCATCCCTGTCTCAGCTCATCTGCTGATGAAACCTCATTCATGCCTTCGCTACATTTATACTTGACTGTTCTTTTTTAAAATTCTTTGATTGAATATGGGTGTTCATGGGAAGGTCAGCATTTGTTGTCCATGCTTAATTGCCTTTGACAGCTTAGTGACTTGCTCCGCGATTTTAAGGGGCAGTTAAAAGTCAACCATATTGCTGTGGGTCTGGACTCACATGCAGACCAGACCAGGTAGGGACAGTAGTGAACAAGGTGGTGTTTCACAAAAATCGATGATAGTTTCATAGCACCATGACTGAGACTACCTTTCTATTCCAGATGTCAACTCATTCCTGGCTTGTCTCAAACATTCTACTCTTTGTAAACGTGAGGTCATCCAAACTCTGCTGCCCTTGTGTTGACTTGCATCAAACCCCATTCCCCAATCACTGACCGACATCAGCTCCCAGTCAAGCAATGTCTTGATTTCAAAATTCTCAACCGTGTTTCCAACTCCTTTCATGTCCTCACCCCTCCTTGTCTCAATAATCTCCACCAGCCGCACAACGCTTCAAGCTCTCAGAACTCCTTTAATTCTGGCCTATTGTGTATCCTTGATTTCATTATTGCACCACTGGCAGTCAGGTCTTCAGCTGCCTAGACCCAAAGCTCTGGACTGCCCTCCCTACACATCTTTTTTTATTCTTCCATTCAATGTGGGCATCGCTGGGGGGGTGGGGGGAGGAAAGCAGCATTTGTTCCCATCCCTAATTGTCCTTGACAAATGAATGGCTTGCTAGGACATTTCACGGGGCAGTTCAAGAGTCAGCAACATTGCTGTGGATCTGGAGTCATATGTAGGCCGGATCAGGTACGGCTGGCAGATCTCCTTCCCTAAAGGACATTAATGA
Organism: Heterodontus francisci; assembly: GCF_036365525.1. Taxonomy (NCBI): domain Eukaryota; kingdom Metazoa; phylum Chordata; class Chondrichthyes; order Heterodontiformes; family Heterodontidae; genus Heterodontus; species Heterodontus francisci. Next base: position 22,174 of record NW_027140506.1, on the reverse strand, counting down.
TTCAGGTTGTTTTTTTTTCCAACAATTGATGAGAAATTCAAGCACAATTACTGAGAATAGCTTTCATTTCCAGATTTTTATTAATTGATTAAAATTATTAATTAATTGAATTTTAATTTCCACCAGCTGCCTTGCTGGGATTTGAAGCCAGAGCATTAGCCTGGGTCTCTGTATTACTAGTTCAGTGACAGTGTCACTGTTTCTGCCTCCCTGCATCACTTTCCTCCCTTAAGACACGACTTAAAATCTTCCTCTTTAACCAAGCTGTTGGTCAGCTTACTTCATATCTCCTGTTCCTTTTCGCGTCATGCTTTGCTTCATAATGCTCCTGTGAAGCACCTTGCAATCCAATGTTTTATTATATTAAAGGCACTGCATAAATATAGGTTGTTGTTGATGTTTGTCAGACATGGCTTGTCTGACAATATCGATGCTGCTTGCCATTTATTGACCTTGTTTTTGTCAAACAGTACTTTTGTCCTGGGTTGTGAACTGTGCACATTTCACCACCTGTAATGTTAGATTGATTGGTCTGTAAATATAGGGTTTTCTCCATCTCTCCTTTTTTAAAAAGGGTGGAACATTTACAACCCTCAAGTCTCTATCATCTTTCCCATATCAAAGGAGGATTGGAGATTCTGGACATGGTCTCTGCTATTTCCACCATTCCTTCCCTCAGCAACCCTCATGCATCCCATCCAGACTGGGTAAATGTTCCACTTTATTGTGGTACAAACAGTGTTAGATTGAAAGCTGTTAACTGAACCTGTTTGTTCAGAGACTGCAATGAATGTCAATCTCCATGGACCCTAATAGTATAACTGGAGCGTTTCCATCTTCTATTAATAAGTGATTAATTTCAATGTGTTATCCCATGGTGACAGTGGGAGCATCAGCCCAGACACTAACAGGGATCAGCAGCTCCAGAGAGAGGGAAAGAGAGAAGATAGATCAGAATCTGAGAGCAATAGATTGGAAAGTTTTAACAATGGACAGGAGTTTATCCTTTTGGTTTGACGAGCTGACTGCAGATCATGATTGGATAACGTGAGATTGGCGGATCTATTGTGCCCTTCAGATGATTCAATGCATTTACTATCCCATCCTCGCTATCGTTGGTCTCCCTGGTAAGTCTCTGTATCCAAGTATTCATTCTCTTATAAAAGCAAAATACTGCAGATGCTGGAAATCGGAAATAAAAACAAGAAATGCAGGAACCATTCAGCAGGTCTGGCAGCATCTGTGGAAAGAGAGGCAGAGTTAAGGTTTCAGGTCACTGTCCCTTCTTCAGAACTCAAGAAGAAGGGCCACTGACCTGAAACGTTAACTCTGCTTCTCTTTCCACAGATGCAATCCAGACCTACTGAGTGGCTCCAGAATTTCTTGTTATTATTCATTCTATAAACCATGTTTAACTGCATAACTGATCTTATCATTCACTCTGCCCTCCTTGCTACTGTTGTTGTTCTTGGTCTATCTCTTTCTCCGGCTGTTATCTCTATAAACCATTGCGAATGGTATTACTGCTCTTTTTATTTACTGTCACATCTCTGTTGCTGTTGGCGTCCCTGTTAAGTCTCACTATCCAGCTATTACATACAATGCATTACTCACCTTGTTATTAAAGTATTGGCGGAGATTGAAGCCATTGTTTTCAGTCCCCAACATACACTCTATTCTCTATCCAAAGAATTGGCACATATATGAGGCTGAAACAGACAGTTCACTTCCTTGCTGATCTCCTTGACCCAGAACGGAGTTCCAATACTGTATCCTGTCCATCACCAATCCTGTCTACTGTATCCTTTTCCTCTGCCTTACGCTATCTGAGGATACAAAAATGGCTTGGTGATAAGCGGCAGAGAGTGGGAGTGCAGGGTTGTTTTTCAGGTTGGAGGCTGGTGTCCAGTGGTGTGCCACAAGGATCGGTGCTGGGTCTTCTGTTGTTTGTCATATATATAAATGACTTGGATGTGAATGTAGGGGGCATGAGTAGTAAGTTTGCAGATGACACCAAAATTGGTGGTATAGTGGACAGTGAAGAAGGTTGTCTAAGTTTACAACAGGGTCTATAGATCAACTGGGAAAGTGGGCAAAGAATTGGCAAATGGAATTTAACACAGACAAGTGTGAAGTGATGCATTTTGGGAAGTTAAACCAGGGCAGGACATATACAGTGAATGGCAGGGCCCTGGGCTGTGTTGTGGAGCAGAGAGACTTTGGGGTTAAAGTACATAGTTCCCTGAAATTAGCAACACAGGTAGACAGAGTGGTTAAGAAGGCATATGGCATGCTTGCCTTCATTGGCCGAGGTACTGAGTACAAGAGTTGGGACCCCATGTTACAGTTGTACAGAACGTTGGTTAGGCCACATTTGGAGTACTGTGTGCAGTACTGGTCGCCGCTGTACAGGAAATATGTGATTTCGCGAGAGAGGGTGCAGAAAAGATCACAAGGATGTTGCCTTGCTTGGATGGCTTGAGTTATAAAGAGAGATTAGATAGGCCTAGTCTGTTTTCCCTGGAACGAAGGAGGCTGAGAGGGGACACGATAGAGGTATATAAAATTATGAGATGCATAGATAGGGTAGATAGCCAGAGACTGTTTCTCATGGTAGGGGTGACTAAAACTAGAGGGCATATATTTAAGGTGAGAAGGAGGAGGATTAAAGGGGATCAAAGGGGTAAATTATTCACACAAAGAATAGTGGGTATCTGGAATGAGCTGCCTGAGGAGGTGGTGGAGGCAGGAACAGTAGCAACATTTAATAGACATCTGGACAGGTACTTGAATGAACAAGGCATAGAGGGATATGGAATTAATGCAGGCAGGTGGGATTAGTATAGAAAGGCATTATGGTCAGCATGGACATGGTGGGCCGAAGGGCCTGTTTCTATGTTGTACGGCTCTATGACTCTATGACTCTCTGCCTATATGCCCCTTAAACCACCATCTATCTCTTCGTTCATTCCATACCCGACTATCCTAATGCTACCCATGACAAGACACTTAGTTATAACCTCCAGCCCATCGCAAACTCTGCTGCCCATATCCTAACTCACACCAAACGTTGATCATCCACCAACTCTGTGCTCACTGACCTATATTGGTTCTTGGTTTAGTAGCACCACAATTGCAATATCCTTATTCTTGTGTTCAGATCCCTCTCTGACCATACCTCTCCAGTTAGTCCAATTTTCCTGTCCGTTTCCCATATTCGTGCATGTTGTTTCCCTTCGAGAATTCATCCAATTCACTTTTAAAAGTGGATGTTTGCTCCTTCTGTATCTCTCTGTGGATGCAATTACGGAGTCGTTAGAGCCACTGGGGCTGAGGCTATGAATCCTAAAGCCTTAAAATGGTGTGGGATGCACTGCCAGCCACTTGTGGCTCTTTCCAGTGGGGTTCCATGCTGAGCAGGGTGTTCCAGCAGCATTGTCACACGTCTTTGAAACTTGGTCTGTGCATATCCACTGACCGCCTGTGTTAGTCACTCTCAGCTGAAAATACATTCAGCAGCACGAGGTTTCATCTCTAGTGTTATTTAAACAATGTGATTTCTGATAACGATGAGCTGCACCAACATCATCAACTATCCAAGCCTGGTCCATCTTCAGGCACGTGCAATACAGCCTCATCGGGTATCACCCCTCCTCCCACTCGGCTGGAGGTTGCGGCTGAATGGGAGATTGTGAGGCTGGAGCTCTCCCCTCACCTCTACCACTCGCTCCGGACCTCGCCGCTCCTCTCCCTACACCCACTAGCCGACGGTGCTTCACTACCCCCATTCTCCCTCCAGTTATTCGCTCCTCGCTTCCTCCCACTCCCCCTCCAGTCACTCGCTTTGGACCTCGCCGCTCCCCTCCCCTCCACTCCTCTGGCCGATTGTTCCCCGCTTCTTACCACCCTGTTCTCCAGTCACTTGCTCCACACTTCCCCCCATCCCCTCCAGTCACTCGCTCCAAGCCGCGCTGCTTCCCTCCTCTCGGCCACTTGCTGCTAATTAGCTATGTCACGAAGCTGTGCTCCTTGGTGCTAGCGGCTGGGCGGGGTGGTGTAGTGGGGAGCGAATCACCATAGAGGGGGTGGCGAGAGGATGGCAACTATCTGTCAGGGGGGGTCGTGGGGTGCTGTGAGTTCTGGAGCTAGTGGCTGGGTTGCGGGGTGGGGGGAGGTGAAGTGGGGAGCGATTGACCCGACTGTGGGTGCTGCGGAGAGGGGAACAATCTGTCAGGGGAGTGAGGGAGAGCTGGGGGGTCTGGTGTTAGTGGCTGGGGTGGTGGTGAAGTGGGGAGCGAGTGACCCGACAGTGGGTGCTGAGGAGAGGGGAACAATCTGTCAGGGGAGTGAGGGAGAGCTGGGGGGTCTGGTGTTAGTGGCTGGGGTGGTGGTGAAGTGGGGAGCGAGTGACCCGACAGTGGGTGCTGAGGAGAGGGGAACAATCTGTCAGGGGAGTGAGGGAGAGCTGTGAGGTCTGGTGTTAGTGGCTGGGGTGGTGGTGAAGTGGGGAGCGAGTGACCGGACAGTGGGTGCTGAGGAGAGGGAACAATCTGTCAGGGGAGTGAGGGAGAGCTGTGAGGTCTGGTGTTAGTGGCTGGGGTGGTGGTGAAGTGGGGAGCGAGTGACCGGACAGTGGGTGCTGAGGAGAGGGGAACAATCTGTCAGGGGAGTGAGGGAGAGCTGTGAGGTCTGGTGTTACTGGCTGGGGTGGTGGTGAAGTGGGTAGCGAGTGACCCGACAGTGGGTGCTGAGGAGAGGGGAACAATCTGTCAGGGGAGTGAGGGAGAGCTGTGAGGTCTGGTGTTACTGGCTGGGGTGGTGGTGAAGTGGGGAGCGAGTGACCCGACAGTGGGTGCTGAGGAGAGGGGAACAATCTGTCAGGGGAGTCAGGGAGAGCTGTGAGGTCTGGAGATAGAGGCTGAGGGGAGAAAGCGGGCTGTGGGGAGAGGGAGAAAGCGAATTGCTGATGTGAGGAGAGCGGATCTTGGGGCGGGAGCGAGAGGCTGCATTTGGGTGAAATCAGTCCTGCTCAGTCATTTAATCGAATCACATTAAAAAACTGGCAGCACATTTTATACTCTGTTCGATTTCCAATGGAAATGTAATCATAAAATTCCTTTTGTACTGAATAGGATTACTGGGATATTAACTGGATCTTGAAGATTACTGTTAGTATCATGTAACTGCACAGTAGCATTTTACTGGACTTCCTTCCAACTTAATGTAAGTTTATTTTGAGGAACGATCTAACCAGAAGTATTTCTGTGACAAATTGAGCAGCGCCATCTTTAATCCTGGCAGCTACCTGAACGTCTCAGACTCTGACTTTCCAGTTGAAGAGTCTACATTTGTACATGTGCAAGTACTGCAGCACCTCGTGGTTGCATTGTCAGAAAACGCAGTCTTATTGAAAAAGAACAGGCATCCAACTTACAGTTGAGGGGCTTTTGACTTACTTCTGCTTTTGTAAAATTAGTGGAGGTGCTGTGGATGGTTTTCTGGAGGTTGTATTGTGAGCTGCTTCAAATATTCAGGGAGGACAGAGGATTTGGTGACCCAACTGTGGATGAGGTATGGGGACAGTAGTTAAAGTGTCCCTGGGTCTGTAACATGACCAACAAATGGAACAGATTCTGCAGAGAGGGGAAGCTCTGTAAAGAGGGAGGAAGTTTGGGCACTGACCTACCCATCCCAGGTTTTCCGAGAGCAATTTTCCTACCTGCACCTAACCCAGGAGCAGTGTGTGAGGTGATTCTGATTCAAGAAAAAAGTGGTTAGAGAGCTGTGTCACCTCCTGGAACACGACCTGGAACCTCACACGAGGGTGAGGACGGAGCTGTCAGTGGCTGTTAAGGTCACAGTTTCATTGAACTTCTATATATCCGGATCTTTCCAGATGGGAGCACGTGACATATTCAGCATCTCATAGTCTGCTGTCCATTTATGTATCCGTTAGGTGACAAAGGCCATCTATGGCGAGTGAGGTGAATGCATCATTTTCTCCCTCAAACTCTTGAACTGCCTGTTGACTATTTCCCTGATTATTGTTTCTAACCCCTGGCCACTGATATTGAACAACATGGCCTGTAGGTGCTCGGACGGTCCTTACACCCATTCCAGTATAAGGGTGTCACATTTACCACTCGCCAATCTTCTGTCACCTCGCCGATCTATAGAAGAATGTAAGATTTCGGAAAGCCCTTCTGCTACCGACATACCTACTTCCTTTAGCCATCCAGACCAGGTGGATTATCTACTCTAAGCATAGCCAGCCTTTCCAGTACCTCCTCCCTCTGAATATTTACTCTATCCATTGCCTCTACTCTTTTGCTTCCACTGATATTTTGTAAGATTCCTGTTACAACAGCGATATGAAGTAATCATTAGCTATTTTAACCTTGCCCTGTGCCTCTAAGCATATATACATGCTTTGTCCCGGATAGTCACCACCCACCTCGTCCTATCTGATTGATATCTACATGCCTGTAGAAAATGATTGCATTTCCTTTTAGAAGATTTCTGGGTTCTCTTTTATGTTGAATGTTAATGAATGTTTAAGGTGGTGGATGAGGTGCTGATCAATCGGGCTGCTTTGTTCTAGATGGTGTAAAACTTCCTGAGTGTTGTTGGAGCTGTACCCATCCAGGTAAGTGGAGAATTTTTCATTAAACTCCTGACTTGTGTGGCGCACATGCTACATGTCAATTATCAGCCCAAGGCTGGATATTGTCCAGGTCTTGCTGCATTTAGGTATGAACTACTTCAGTACCTGAGCAGGCACAAATGGTACTAATCATTGATGAATACTCCCATTTCTGACCTTATGATGGAGGGACAGTGATTGATGAAGCAGCTGAAGATGGTTGAGCCTAGGACACTACCCTGAGGAACTCCTGCAGTGATGTCCCGGGACTGATATAATAGACCTCTAACAACCACAACCATCTTCCTTTGCGTGAGGTATGAATCCAGTCAGCGGAAATCTTTCACCCTGATTCCCGTTGACTTCAGTTTTGCTGGGGTTCCTTGATGCCATACTCGGTCAAATGCTGCCTTGATGTCAAAGGCAGTCACTCCCACTTCACCTCTGGAGTTCAGCTCTTTTGTCCATGTTTTAACCAAGGCTGTAATGAAATTAGGAGATTTGTCGCTCTTGGGGAACCCAAACTGATCATCGCTGAGCAGAATATTGGAGATTAAATGCTATTTGATAGTAATAATGATGAAACATTCCATTACTTGTCTCATGAATCAGAGCAGACAGAAGAGTGGTGAAAGCATGGCTGTTGGAATACTTCCAACTTTCCCCTTAAGGAGACGGCAAATGAACGTCCAGGCTGACTGTGAGGGCCCAAATTTGGACTGTATAAGTCCGGCATGGTGATCAGTGTCCTGGGCTGAAAGATGCATATTAAAACTGTACCAGCTCGGCATGCAGAAGTTCCCGGGGCTGGTTGACCCAGATTCACACTGCACCAGCACGGCTTGGTGATGACTGACCTGGGCTGGTCGACCCCTATTCGCCCTGTACCAGCTCGGCATGGTGATCAGTATCGTGGAATGGTTGACCCAGATTCACACTGCACCAGCTCGGCTTGGTGATCACTGTCCTGGGCTGGTTGACCCATATTCACACTGTATCAGCTCGGCATGGCGATCAGTATCCTGGCCTGGTTGACCCATATTCACACTGCACCAGCTCGGCTTGGTGATCAGCACCCTGAAAAAAAGCAGGGATGTTATGCTGAAACTTTATAATGCTTTGGTGAGACTATTGCGTCCATTTCTGGTCACTATGCGTTCGGAAGGATGTGAAAGTCTTTGCGTGGGTGTGGAGGATATTTACTGGAAAGGTTCCAGGGATGGGGGATTTTACCTACAAGGTTAGTCTGGAAAATCTGGTGTTATTTTGCATGGAGGAAAGGAGATTGAGGGGAGATATATTAGAGGTACACAAGATTATAGCAGGTATAGATAAGGTAGACAAAGAAATTCTGTTCCATGTAGCTGATGGTACAAGGACTAGAGATAAGGTTTGGGTAAGAGATGCAGGGGAAATGTGAGGATGAACTTTATTATGTACCGTGTGGTAATGACCTGGTAATCACTGCCCACAGGGATGGTGGAAGCAGAGACAGTGATCAATTTCAAAACGATATTGGATGGACACGTGAGGGAAATAAAATTGCAGGAATATGGGAACAGAACAGGGGATGGTTGTGACTGGCTTGTTCTACAGAGAGCTGGCATGGACTTGACGGGTTGAATGGACTGCTTCAGTGCTGTAATGAATTACAATTACTACTGCTTTCACAGACTGTTCAATGGAGAGTGCAGGAGGGTATGCCCACAGCAGCACCAGGCATACCTCAGAATGAGGTGTCAACCTGGTGAAGCGACAACACAGGACTACCTGCATGCCAAACTGTGTAAGCAGCATGTGATAGACAGAGCTAAGCGATCCCATAACCAACGGATTATATCTAAGGTCTGCAGTCCTGCCACATCCAGCCATGAATGATGGTGGACAGTTGAACAACTAACTGGAGGAGATGGCTCCACAAATATCCCCATCCTCAATGATGGGGGAACCCAGCACATCAGTGTAAAAGATAAGGCTGAAGCATTTGTATCAATCTTCAACGGGAAGTGCCGCTGGAAGCTTCCCATACTTTACTTTGTATTCTCCATTCACAATACTTACCTTAACAATTTCAAACTTAAGTTAAAAGAAAGAAAACAAAGGAAATAAATTACTTCAGTGGTTTTGATCTGTTTGTTCTTCAGATGTCTTTCAAACAACTGGAATTAAAACTGAAAACAGAGGTGAATTCTCACAAATAAGCATTCTAACTCCAAACAAAATGTTTAAACCTGTAGTAAACTTCAGTCTGAGTCAACCACGCGCATGGATGGGTCTCTCTCTTTCTATTTCTCTTCCCCCCGCACCTCTCTCTCTCTCCCTCTCTCTCTTTCTTTCCCAGCACAAAGCAAGTGCTATTTAACACTCCAACATCCATGTTATAGTAACTTTTATCCTCCCCACTCACACCAATTTAAAATCCAACTGGACACACATGTTAAACAGCCAACTGCTTTAAGACAACATGCAGGACCAGACGAGAGAGGGTTAACTGACCGTAATAGACACTGGCATGAGACAGACAAAGAAATCACACTGAAAACTTCAAATACACAAACAGAAACTAACTCACACACCATCTTTTCCTTTTGTTTTCCTCACACAGTGTTTCAGCCTCACTGTGGCTCCGAAACATTTCATTTCCTTTGATATCCCAACTGCACTAGTGACTTGGTGAGATTGACAGCAACAACCTGTTCTATTCTGTGTTGTCACCACTTTAACGGGACAGACTGGCAAGGACAACACCTTAACGAGACAGACTGGCAAGGACGCTACCTTAACGGGACAAAATGACAGGGGAGTCACCTTAACGGTACAGACTGGCAAAGGCATCAACTTAATGGGACAGACCGGTAATGGCGTAATCTTAACGGGATAGTCTGGTAAGGGTAATCCCTCTCCATCATTGTTCTCCTCCGAGGCCTCCTGCTCCGTTTCAGTATCACCTGTGTGATACTCTGCTTTTTGTGATGGCTGCTACAGCTGCCTGGGTGCTGCTTTCCCCTCTGGGTTTACAGTCACTGAATGGTAGACCTGTACTGTGCATGGCCTGTCTTCTGGTGGGATCAATCCTGTAACTCCCTAAGGGCACCTCTGGAATCCTCTAACTTCTGGGTCACTGGACATTATCCTGTGTAACAGTAACAATATGTTTCTCTGCTAACTCTCACTGCTGCTGAACTGCACAAGCCTGTACTGCATTAAGTGTCTGTTGTTGTATAGTGACAGTAATGTACACTAGCTTATTGTGTAACTCCTGTAGCTGTGTCTGCTGCTGCTGCTGTTTCTGTTCACTTTGAGCGACTATTTCTCTCACCTGTGACTGTATCACTTCCTCATCGCACTGTGCACGGAGTGATGCTGCACATGGAGGCAGATTTAAAGCCTTCTCACCTTTCCGATGTTCAGCCAAGACCTGTGCGTGGATAAACTTCACTATATTTTAAAAGGAACGTGTTCATGCTTCCATACACAGTCTCCTAACAGGGACTGTATACTGTCCATATTACACTTAGTGCTTAACTCTTCCTCATATGTTTCCCAGCGACCCTTCTTCCCATTGTCTTTTTGTGACATAATGTGTATTTAAAGAGACATCACTGGGTCAGTATAATCTGCCGTCCCTCAAAAGAGTTTATCCCTGCATGAATTTTCACTTGTCAAACGAATGTTCCTATGTTTGTGAAACTTGCTCTAACACTCTCGGTTTGCATAGCAATCAAAGTCCCGGGTTTCAGCACCACTTGTAAGATCTGGGGTTTGGCTTAATTGAATTGTCAGACATAGGTCAATTGCAATGACAGTCTGCGTTGGGAGATCAGATCTAAAAGGAACTTGCAGCTCAGACTAGCTTTAAAACACGTGGGTACACGGCTGCTTCCACAAGTTTCACAGACTTAATGAAGTTCTCCACAATAAGCAGAACATGGTGATACTGAGAAAAGGGCAGTGGTCAGCAGTTGGCTTTACAATGGAACATTGGTCCTTAACCACCGGTTAACTGTGGAACCTTGTCTCTTCATTGAAGTCGGTCTTCTGTCACCTTCTTGATGATGATGTGCACTTTTGGGGTCTTACAAGTTATTAATTGATACACCTTTCCCAGCTTGATTCTGTTCCATATTAGGCAAAAGCCTGTTTCTGTTCATTTGATTGGTCAGTCATTAACTAACTACCCTGCCATTGTCATTCAGTGGGGAGGGGGGGGAGCGGGGGAGGGGCCTCCAGATTCCAGCTGCCTTGACTCTATGAATCCCTTTACAAAAGGTCATATCTGACCCGGTGCCATCCTGCCATGGCTATTCAACCACAGTGGCCACTTAATGGCATTGATATGTACTTATCTCATTTCACAGCTTCCTGGCCACATGGGGATTGTTTTATACCAGTTAAAAAGCTAGCAGTCCCTCTTGGATAATCTGCAGTCTAACGACTTTTAAATAACAGGTCTCAACAGGTCAGGACTTGTCCAGAAGTTTAGCTAACATCATTTGTTGTGGTTATGTTACATATAGAATACTATTTTAACCGTGATACTGAAGGATATGACAACTAAGTTCTAACAGTCCTATCATAAAATAAACACAATCCTACAGTTTTGTCCCAACAAGGACGGAGATATCCAGCTTTGTGTTTGCAGACAGCGGCCACTACTGCCCACTGTTGACTGATTGTGTCTGAAGCTGTTGGGTTTTATCTAAACACAGGGCATTTGTTTTATTCGCTCATTCTTGGGATGTGGGCGTCGCTGTCTAGGCCAGCATTTATTGACCATCCCTAATTGCCCTTGAGAAGGTGGTGCTGAGCCCACTTCTTGAACCACTGCAGTCCATGTGAGGTAGGTACACCCACAATTCCGTTAGGAAGGGAGTGCCAGGATTCTGACGAAACAACAGTGAAGGAATGGCGATGTAGTTCCATGTCAGGATGGTGTGTGACTTGGATAGGAACTTGCAGGTGGTGGTGTTCCCATGCATCCCTGCTCTTGTTCTTCTCGGTGGTAGAGGTCGCGGGTTTGGATGGTGTAGTCTCAGGAGCTTTGGTGAGTTGCTGCAGTGCATCTTGTAGATGGTACACACTGCTGCCACTGTGCGTCAGTGGTGGACATATGAATGTTGTAGATGGTGTGCCAATCATGTTTGCTGCTTTTTCCAGGATGGTCCTGCGCTTCTTGACTGTTGTTGGAGCTGCACCATCCAGGCAAGTGGAGAGTATTCCATCACACTCCTGACTTGTGCCTTGTAGATGGTGAACAGGCTTTGCAGAGTCAGGAGGTGAGTTATTTGCCACAGGATTACTAGCCTCTGACCTGCTCTTGTAGCCACGGTATTTATATGGTTACCCCAGTTCAGTTTCTAGTTCAGTTTCTAATCAATGGTAACCCTCCAGGATGTTGATTGTGGGGATTCAGTGATGACAATGTCATTGAACATCAGGGGGAGATGACTAGATTCTTTCTTGTTTGAGATGGCCATTGCCTGGCACTTGAGTGGCACAAAAGTTACTTGCCACTTATCAGCCCAAGCTGGATATTGTCCAAATATTACTGCATCTCGACAAGGTTTGCTTCAGTATCTGAGAGGTCACGAATGGTGCTGAACATTGTGCAATCATCAGTGAACATCCCCACTTCTGACCTTTTGATTGAAGGAAGATCATTGATGAAGCAGCTGAAGATGGTTGGGTCTCGGACACAACCCTGAGGAACTCCTCCAGTGATGTCCTAGAGCTGAGCTGATTGACCTCCAACAACCACAGCCATCTTCCTTTGCGTCAGGTATGACTCCAACCAGCGGAGAGTTTTCCCACTGATTCCTATTGAATCCAGTTTTGCTCGGGCTCCTTGATACCATACTCGGTCAAATCTGCCTTGACGAGGACTCCTGGGTAGGTATTTTCCTTAAAGGTGCGGAGCTCCGTGGACTCGGCCTCATTTCCCGGCGGAGCAGCAGGAGAAGGTAGCGACTCTTCGGTGGGTGAGTGAAGGCATCAGGAGCTGTGTTTTAAAAGTAAGTACTTACTGTTTTACTTACTGTTTTCCTTGTCTTTGAGTTTCTTTTGGCGCCGGAGGAACCGGAAGCTGGTCGGCAGCGAGGACTCCTGGGTAGGTATTTTCCTTAAAGGTGCGGAGCTGAGTAAACCCGAGCCACTACACATGTAGTGTCTCCCGCCCATCCTCCTCCTCTAACCTAATAATAAGACCCTTTTTACCCTCCTCCTCTAGCCAAAAAGGACTGAACAGGTAAGCTATTTACTGTTTTTGTTAATATCTATAGTTGTACTTAACTAAGGGGTAATTGAATAAAAGAAATGGCAGCCAGTGTAGTGTCTTGCTCCTCCTGCAGAATGTTCGAGGTGAGGGAAACCTCCGGTGGCCCTGCCGACTTCACCTGCTGGAAGTGCATCCGTCTCCAGCTCCTATCAGACCGTGTTAGGGAATTGGAGCTGGAGCTGGATGAACTGAGGATCATTCGGGAAGCTGAGGGGTTGATAGATAGAAGCTACACGGAGGTCGTTACTCCACAAATCAAAGGCAGCTGGGTAACAGTTAGAGGTGGGAAGAGGTCAGTGCAGGGATCTCCTGTGGTCGTTCCCCTCAACAACAAGTATACAGTTTTAGATACTGTTGGGGGGGACGGCCTATCGGGGGCAGGCTGCAGTGACCGGGCCTCTGGCACGGGGTCCTGCACTGTGGCTCAGAAGGGAAGGAGGGAGAATGGGAGAGCACTAGTCATCGGGGACTCGATGGTGAGGAGTACGGACAGGCGGTTCTGTGGGCGCAGGCGAGACGCACGGATGGTTTGTTGCCTCCCTGGTGCCAGGGTCCGTGATGTTTGTGATCGCGTCTTCAGGATCCTTAAAGGGGAGGGGGAGCAGCCAGAGGTCGTGGTGCACATTGGCACCAACGACGTAGGAAGGAAGGGTGGCACAGATGTTAGAAGTGAGTTTAGGGAGTTAGGCTGGAAGCTGAAAGCTCGGACGGACAGAGTTGTTATCTCTGGTTTGTTGCCGGCGCCACGTGATAGTGAGGCTAGGAATAGGGAGAGAGCACAGCTGAACACGTGGCTGCAGGAATGGTGTAGGAGGGAGGGCTTCCAGTTCTTGGATAATTGGACTGCATTCTGGGGAAGATGGGACCTGTTCAAACAGGACGGGCTGCATCTGAACCAGAGGGGCACCAATATCCTGGGAGGGAGGTTTGCTAGTACTGTTCGGGAGGGTTTAAACTAGTTTGGGAGGGGGATGGGAACCGGACTTGTAATCCAGGGACCAGTGGGTCCACTCAGAAAGACAAAGAGTGTAGTGAGGTATTGGGGAAGGTAGCACTGTCGCAGAGGACAGATGGGCACGGAGAAGGGTTAAAGTGCGTATACTTCAACGCAAGAAGCATCAGGAATAAGGTGAGTGAATTGAAGGCGTGGATGGGCACTTGGGACTACGATGTTGTGGCCATCACTGAAACGTGGATAGGTGAGGGGGAGGAATGGTTTTTGGAGGTACCTGGTTATAGATGTTTTCATAAGATTAGGAATGGTGGTAAAAGAGGTGGGGGGGTGGCATTGTTAGTTAGAAATAGTGTAACAACTGCTGAAAGAATTTTCGAGGAGGATCTGCCGACTGAGGCACTGTGGGTTGAGGTCAGGAACAGGAAAGGAGCAGTCACCTTGATGGGAGTTTTCTATAGGCCCCCCAATAGCAGCAGGGAGGTGGAAGAGCAGATTGGGAAACAGATTTTGGAAAGGAGCAGAAGTCACAGGGTAGTAATTATGGGGGATTTCAACTTCCCAAATATTGATTGGCAACTCTTTAGATCGAATAGTTTGGATGGGGTAGTGTTTGTGCAGTATGTCCAGGAAGCTTTTCTGACTCAGTATGTAGACTGCCCGACCAGAGGGGAGGCAATATTGGATTTGGTACTAGGTAATGAACCAGGGCAAGTGATAGAGCTGTTGGTGGGCGAGCACTTTGGAGATAGTGATCACAATTCTGTAGCATTCACTGTGGTAATGGAGAGGGATAGGTATGTGCAACAGGGCAAGGTTTACAATTGGGGGAAGGGTAGATATGATGCTGTCAGGCAGGAACTGAGGAGCATAAGTTGGGAGCATACGCTGGCAGGGAAGGGCACGGTCGAAATGTGGAACTTTTTCAAGGAGCAGATAGTAGGGGCCATTGATAAGCATGTCCCTGTCAGACAGGGAAGGGATGGTCATGTGAGGGAACCGTGGTTGACAAGAGAGGTTGAGAGTCTTGTTAGGAAGAAGAAGGATGCGTATATAAAGTTGAGGAAAAAGGGCACAGGCATAGCTCTGGAGGGATACAAGATGGCCAGGAAGGATCTGAAGAAAGGGATTAGGAGAGCTAAGAGAGGGCATGAAAAATGCTTGGCGGGTAGGATAAAAGAAAACCCCAAGGCCTTTTACGCGTATGTCAGAAATATGAGGATGACTAAGGGGACCGTAGGTCCGGTCAGGGACAATAGCGGGAGACTGTGTGTTGAGCCGGAAGAGATAAGTGAGGTTTTGAATGAGTACTTCTCTTCGGTATTTACGAATGAGAAGGGGTGTATTACTGAAGAGGACGGTGGGAAGCAGACTGGTAAGCTCGAGGAAGTGCTCGTTAGGAGGGAAGATGTGTTGGGGTTTTTGAATAACTTGAAGATAGACAAGTCTCCCGGGCCTGACGGGGTATATCCAAGGATGTTATGGGAAGCAAGGGATGAAATTGCAGAGCCGCTGGCAATGATCTTTTCATCTTCTCTGCTGACGGGGGTGGTACCAGGTGATTGGAGGGTGGCAAATGTTGTGCCCCTGTTCAAGAAAGGGAATAGGAACAACCCTGGGAATTACAGGCCAGTTAGTCTTACTTCGGTGGTAGGCAAGTTGATGGAAAAGGTGCTGAGGGATAGGATTTCTGAGCATCTGGAAAGACACTGCTTGATTCGGGACAGTCAGCACGGTTTTGTGAGGGGTAGGTCTTGCCTCACAAGCCTGATTGAATTCTTTGAGCAGGTGACCAAGCAAGTGGATGAGGGTAAACCAGTGGATGTGGTGTACATGGATTTTAGTAAGGCATTTGATAAGGTCCCCCATGGTAGACTTATGGAGAAAGTCAGGAGGCATGGGATAGTGGGGAATGTGGCCAGTTGGATTAAGAATTGGCTAACTGATAGAAGGCAGAGAGTGGTCTTAGATGGTAAATACTCAGCCTGGAGCCCAGTTACCAGTGGCGTGCCGCAGGGATCAGTTCTGGGTCCTCTCCTGTTTGTGATTTTTATTAACGACTTGGATGAGGAAGTCGAAGGGTGGGTCAGTAAATTTGCAGATGATACAAAGGTTGGTGGAGTTGTGGATACCGAGGAGGGCTATTGTCGTCTGCAAAGGGACTTGGATAGGTTGCAGTGCTGGGCTGAAAAGTGGCAGATGGAGTTTAACCCTGAAAAGTGTGAGGTCGTCCATTTTGGAAGGACAAACATGAATGCAAAATACTGGGTTAACGGTAGGGTTCTTGGGCATGTGGAGGAGCAGAGAGACCTTGGGGTCTATGTGCATAGATCATTGAAAGTTGCAACTCAAGTGGATAGGGCTGTGAAGAAGGCATATGGGGTGTTAGCGTTCATTAGCAGAGGGATTGAATTTAAGAGCCGTGAGGTGATGATGCAGCTGTACAGGACCTTGGTAAGGCCTCATTTGGAGTACTGTGTGCAGTTCTGGTCGCCTCATTTTAGGAAGGATGTGGAAGCCTTGGAGAGGGTGCAGAGGAGATTTACCAGGATGTTGCCTGGAATGGAGAATAAGTCTTACGAGGAAAGGCTGAACATTCTAGGCCTCTTCTCATTAGAAAGGAGAAGGATGAGGGGTGACATGATAGAGGTTTATAAGATGATCAGGGGAATAGATAGGGTAGACAGTCAGAAACTTTTTCCCCGGGTGGAGCAAAGCGTTACAAGGGGTCATAAATTTAAGGTGAAGGGTGGGAGATATAAGGGGGATGTCAGGGGAAGGTTCTTTACCCAGAGAGTGGTCGAGGCATGGAATGCCTTGCCCGGGGAAGTTGTTGAGTCAGAAACTTTAGGGACTTTCAAAAGGCTTTTGGATAGGTATATGGATAAAGGAGAATGATGGGGTATAGATTAAATTGTCCTTGACAGAGGACAAAGGATCGGCACAACATTGTGGGCCGAAGGGCCTGTTCTGTGCTGTATGTTCTATGTTCTATGTTCTATATATGTCAAGGGCAGTCATTGTCACCTCTCATCTTGAGTTCAGCTCTTTTGTCCGTATTTGTACCAAGGCTGTATTGAGAACAAGAGCTGAGTGGCCTTGGCAAAAGCCAAACGGAGCGCCAGTGAGCAAGTTATTGCTAAGCAAGTGCTGCTTGATGGCACAGTTAACACCAGGGGAAGTGCTGGCTTCGTGGTTATGTCTCTGGCATAGTAATCCAGAGGACCAGGCTAGTACTCTGGCGACACGATGAAGGTCCATAGGTCACTGACGGCAGCAGCACAGGTAGATAAGGTGGTTAGGAAGGCATATGGGATACTTGACTTTATTAGCAAATGCATAGAATATAAGAGCAGGGAGGTTATCATCATAATATATAAAAAGCTAATTTGGCCACAGCTGGAGTACTGTGTACAGTTCTGGTCACCACACTATAGGAAGGATGTGATTGCACTGGAGAGGGTGCAGAGGAGATTCACCCGAATGTTGCCTGGGTTGGAGAATTTCAGCCATGAAAAAAGACTGAAAAGGCTACGGTTGTTTTCCTTGGAACACAGAAGACTGAGAGAGGACATGATTGAGGTGTACAATATTATGATGGACATAGGTGAGGATAGGTTCGATAGGAAGAAACATTTTTCCCTTAGCGGAGGGGTAATGAACCAAGGGACATAGATTTCAGTTGAGAGCCAGGATGTTTAGGGGGGTTTTGAAGAATTTTCTTTTCATCCAGAGGGTGGTTGGAATCTGGAACGCACTGCCTGAAGACGTGGTGGAGGCAGGAAGCCTCACAACATTTAAAACCTATTTAGATGAGCACTTGAAACGCCATAGTACACAAGGCTACGGGCCAGAAAAATTGGATTCGAATAGTTGGGTGCTGGATGGCCAGCACAGACACGATGGGCGGATGGGCCTGCTAATGTGCTGTGTAACTCTATGACTCTCCGACACACTTGGGCAATTTTTCAGATTGCCGGGGAGATGCCAGTTTTGTAGCTGTATTGGAACAGCTTGGCTAGCGGCGCGGCAAGTTCTGGAGCACATGTCTTCAGTATGTTGTCAGGGCCCATAGCCTTTGCAGTATCCAGTGCCTTCACTCATTTCTTGATATCACGTGGAGTGAATCGGATTGGCTGAAGACTGGCATCTGTGATGCTGGGGACCGCAGGAGGAGGCTGAGATGGATCATCAACTCGGGACTTCTGGCTGATGATTGTTGCAAATGCTTCAGCCTTATTTTTAACACTGATGTGCTGGGCTCTCCCATCACTGAGGATAGGGATATTTGTGGAGCCACCTCCTCCAATTGGTTGCCTAATTGTCCACCACCATTCCCGGCTGGATGTGACAGGACTGCAGATCTTAGATCTGATCCGTTGGTTTAGGATCACTTTGCTCTGTCTATCGCATGCTGCTTACGTATTTTGGCATGCAGATAGTCCTTGGTTGTAGCTTCACCAGGTTGACACCTCATTTTGAGGTATGCATTGTGCTGATCCTGACATGCCCTCCTGCACTCTTCATTGAACCAGGGCTGATCTGCAGGCTTGATGGTAATGGTAGAGTGGGGAATATGTCGGGTCATGAGGCTACAGATAGTGTTTAAGTACAGTTTTGCTGTTGCTGATGATCCACAACGCCTCAGGGATGCCCAGCTTTGAGTTCAAGGATCTGTTTGAAATCTATCCCATTTGGCACAGTGATAGTGCCAAACAACACGAAGGAGTGTATCTTCAATGTGAAGACGGGACTTTGTCTCCACAACGACTGTGCGATGGTCACTCCTACCAATACTGTCATGGACAGATGCATCTGTGACCGTTACGTTTGTGAGGACGAGGTCAAATAGGTTTTTCCCTGCTGTTAGTTCCCTCACCACCTGCCGCAGACACAGTCTAGCAGCTATGTCCTTTAGGACTCTGCCAGCTCGGTCTTTAATGGTGCTACCAAGCCATTCTTCCTGATTGACATTGAAGTCCCCCACCCAGAGATCATTCTGTGTCCCTGTTACCCACAGTGCTTCTTCCAATTGGTGTTCAACATGGAGGAGTACTGACTCATAAGCTGGGGAAGGGCCATGGGTGATAATCAGGAGGAGGTTTCCTTGCCCATGTTTGACCTGATGCCATGAAGCTTCATGGGGTCTGCAGACAAGGGTCTATCCTGCTGCTGGGAGATGACATACCCGGGATGGTGATGGCACTGTCTGGGACACTGTCTGTAAGCTATGATTCGGTGAGTATGACTATGTTTTCTGCTGCTTGACTTGTCTGTGGGACAGTTCTCCCAGCTTTGGCTCAAGCCCCCAGATGTTTGTAAGGAGGACTTTACAGGGTCGACAGGGCTGGGTTTGTCTTTGTTGTTTCTGGTGCCTAGGTCGATGCCGGGTGGCCTGTCCGGTTTCATTGCTTTTCTTAGATTTTGTAGCCGTTTCGCACTACTGAGCAGCTTGCTAGGCCATTTCAGAATCAAACACATTGCTGTGAGTCTGGAGTCACATGTAGGCCAGACCAGGTTAGGATGGCAGATTTCCTTCCCTAAAGGACATTAGTTAACCAGATGTGTTTTTACAACAATTGACATTAGACACTATTAGAATAGATATTTTAATTCTAGAGTTTTATTAAAGATTAATGATGTCAGAGTATGTTTTGTTTTGAAATACAAATAAACTAGAAATTCTCCAAGCAGCAGTTTGTAAGACGTCAGAAATGTAAGGGATTTGGATTGTTTAATTGTCCTGTGGTTTAAAATATGTATGTGACCAGGAAGGAAATCTGCTATTGTTTGTGCTGATAACAATCCTGAGGCATCTGAAACATCCACAAGGGGTGATGAAATTACTGAAGGAAATGTAAACACATGCTCGCCATCATGGCAGTCTGGACCTCTGGATTACTAGTTCAGTGACATTACCACGACACCTCTGTCATTGCCTCACTGCCACACGTTCCTTGATTAAGACACTACATAAAACCTTCCCCTTTGACCAAGCTGTTGGGCATCTGGCCTCATATCTCAAGCTGTGTCACATGTCATTCTTTGCTTTATAATGCTCCTGTGAAGCACCTTGTCATGTTTTATTACATTGAAGGCACTGTATAAATATAAGTTGTTGTTGACGTTTACCAGACATACATGACTTGTCTTGCTGCAGTCCATTTGCTGTCGATTGTTTTTATTCTCAAGCAGCGAATACTTTTGTCCTGGGATGTGAACTCTGGAAATTTCCCACTCAGTGATATTAAAAAGACTGGTCAGTAAATACAAAGTTTACTCCATCGCTACTTTTTTAAATCCAGGCGCAACATTTACAACCCTCCAGTCCACTGCCACGACTCCCATCTCCAAGGAGGATTGGAAGATTCTGGCCAGTGCATCTGCTATTTCTACATTTTCCTCCCTTAGCAACCCTCCTACATCCCGTTCAGACTGGGTAAATGTTGCAGTTTATTGTGGCAAAAAAGTGTTGGATTGAAAGGAGTTAACTGAACCTGTTTGTTCAGTGTCTGTAATTAATGTCAGTCTCCATGGACCCTAGTTGTGTCACTTGAGGTTGTTTCTCTTCTATTAATAAGGGACTCCTTTCAATGTGTTATCACATAGTGTCAGCAGGAGCATCCACCCCGGCACTAACAGGGATCAGTGGCTCCAGAGAGTGGGAGAAGATAGATCAAAATCTGAGAACAATAAATTGGAATGTTACAACAATGGATCAGAATCTGAGAACACCAGGTTGGAATGTTATAACAATGGACAGGAGTTTCTCCTCGGATCTTTACTTTCTTTCTACATATTATAATCGGCTACGATTAGACTATCGGATACTATTTGCACTTGAGATAATTCAATATATTTACTATCCCATCCTGGCTATTGTTGGTGTCCCAGGTAAGTCACTCGATAAAGCTATTAATTCTATAAGCCATATTTACCTACATTACTGTTCTTGCCATTTATTCTGCCCTCCTTGCTGCTGCTGTTATTCCTGGTGAATCTCTACCTCAAGCCATTGCTAATTACCGTTCTTGTAATTTCATCGCTCAGCTTGGTTGCTGTCTGTGCCCCTGATAAGGCTCTATTTACCGCGAGGAGATCTGTAAAATCTGTTCCACTGAAATACTGTTCTGTAATGTATATTTTGGGAAGATGGAAGCCAGTGTCATTGGTCACAAACTCCATCCCCTGTTTGTGAAACACATTCCCCTCCCTGCATAATGTCTGAGGCTGAACCAGACTGTTTACAACCGCTGTGTTCTATTTATACCTGAGCTGAGTTCATCTCCATGTTCGTTCCATCACCAGCCCTGACGACTACAACCTCTGTAATGTGACCTGGTCCCACCTCTGCCTCAGTCTATTTGCTGAACAAACACTCATCTGTGACAAAAACAAGAAATGCTGGATTCACTCAGCAGGTCTGGCAGCATCTGTGGAAAGAGAAGCAGAGTTAACGTTTCGGGACAGTGACCCTTCTTCGGAACTCATCTGTGCTTTTGTTAAATTCACACTTGACTATTCCAATTCTATCCTGGTCACCCTGCCAGTTATAAACCTCTATAAACCACAGTCAATCCAGAACTCTGCTGCCTGTATCTTAACTCACACCAAATCCCGATCATCCATCACCCCTGTGCTCACTGATCTACTTTGGCTCCCGGTCTGGCAGCACCTTAATTTTAAGAATCCCGTTCTTATGTTTGAATCTCTCCATGACCTCACCCCTCTAAGTAGTCCTATTCCCTGTCCATGCCCATATTCCAGAAAATCTTTTGCCATCAATTCTATTTTCATGTCCCCATTGAAAGTGAATTTCCTTCCCGCTCTATCTCTCCCTGGTGGTGATTTCCAGCTCTTACAGCACCACTGTTGCCCACACTGGAAGCCTGGATCCATAAAAGGGTGTGAGCTGAGCTTCCAACCACTTCCGGCGTGGCCTGCAGCATGGCCTGCACCATGTCCCATGCTGTGCAGTGCTCTATCCCGGGTCAACAATGTGTGCACTAGTAGCATGAGGAGTTGTGGAATGTCATGTCAAACTGCTATTTCAGCAGCTTTGATGTACGTCTTTGAAACTTTGTCTGTGCATCTCCACTGACTGCCTGTGTTAGTCACTCTCAGCTGAATATACATTTAGCAGCACGAGGAATCCCTCTCTAGTGTTATTTAAAGGTACCAAGCATCCAACTTACAGGTGAGGGGCTTTTGACTTACCTCTGCCATTGTAAAGTTAGTGGATGTGTTGTGGATGGTTTTCTGGAGGTTGTGTTGTGAGCTGCTGCAGACATTAAGAGAGGACAGA